>NC_057946.1:16211378-16530753 GCF_018555375.3 Anguilla rostrata
ATCTGCACAGATCTTCAAGGAGGAACCTTGGTCTGATCCCAAATAACAAACATGCTCTCAGGGAGTTAGGAGTATGGCTGTAAATAAACTGTCTTCATATTAAGCTGAAAGTAAAAAGGTTGCAAACATATTGTATGTTGCAATTGTAAAAATGTTTGAATTACAGAATTTTAGCCCTGATAAGATGAAGGGAAAAATTAATGATTCCCCTTAAACGAAGATAGATATCAAAAAATTATAATTGTAATGAGGCCACATTTCCAGATGCAGCATGGAAATAATGGTCTCTTGGGGCTATACAGCATTAATTGCACTGTAGGGGCACAACGTTCTGATGTGGGCACAGAGACAAATGGCTTGAATTGTACTTGTGTTTGTATTCCTAGGTTGCTACAACAGGCACAAGGCTAACAATACAGAATTAAAATCAACTTCCAAGCTCTGTCACATCTAAATGTGCAGGCCAAGGAATTAAACGTCATGTTATTTTGTGGAGATTTTCCAGAGTTCCATTAATGATCCATTTAAATTATGTTGAAAGAAGCTGAGAAAAGGAAGATCTAGAGACAGCGCGAGAGAAACTGCTTCTTTGAACATTTAAAGTATGCTAATTTATAATTTATGAATCTCTGAATCTCGGTAAAAAGCATAACTGTATAATTTTTCCTGCAGCCAATGTGCTGCTCATAGGATACAGTAGCACTGTTTTGGTTGAGAAAATCCATTTTGAGGTGAATACATATCCCATCTATAAAACATTTAGGTGTATTCAGTTGCAGAAAAAACTCACTTTAGATTTTTGAATAAATAATTGAGGCTCATGGTCACAAATCAGGTACTGAAATGTCAGCTACTGGAAAGAGAATCTAATTTGGAAGAATGGTGCCAAAACAACATTTTCAGGAATTGTGAATCACTCACATGCAACAAGTATATTTACAGTGGCAGGTTGGTGTCATTTGCTCAACATCCTGAGACTCCTCTGGCTGGGCATGGCACTCCTCTCTCACATCACTCTGGTGAATTATATCAATACCCCTTCAGCTCCAAGTCACTTGAACACTCTTCCTCTAGGCTCTGATTTTCCTTTTTTTTTTTACACCTTTGTACTTCATCTCCTCTTCCCCACTACTTCACAGTCTGTACCCTTTTTCAGCAATCAAAGCAAATGTATTACTTAGAGCATTTTGTGCTCTTATCTCCTGAATTTGAGCAGAAGTACAAGCACCACAATGTTTATTCTGGAGACCTCTTGCACAGGGCTGGCATCTCTTAATGCATGGTGTCTTACTGATCCAGCCTCAAAATTAAATTAGATAGAGGCACAGGCACTTTCAAGGGATTGGGGAACCTTTTATTAATTTGCTCCTGAACCTAATTTTGGCAGTAAGTAAGTGTAGTTTTTTTTGGACAGAGTTTCAGAAACAGCAGATACAACCTCAAAATACCAATGTAAAAGCTGATAAATGACTTGCCGTTTCATTTATTTATTTATTTTTCAAAATCAAATGAAACAGGTAAGGCATGGACTTATTATTTACCTATGCTTGCTTAGCTACATCGTCACCACCATCCTTAAGCACTTTATGTGAACCAACAAATCCATGTGACCCAGCATTGACCCATGGACTGCTAGCTTCTCACTGTTCACACAGTTCAATATGATGAAACTGATCAAATATGCAGTGATGTCCTAGATAACTTGAAAGAAGTCATACACTGTCACATTTCTCTCACACATTTTTGCGTGAGAAATGTAACAACAATAAGGGAAAAAAAACCCAATTCACTAAAGTATTTAAAATAAGCAGTTATTACAGTAAAAATATGCTGGTTTCAAATGGTGAAGCAACAACCATGTAAACTGAAAGGTTCAATGAAAGCACTGTGTGGTATACAGTCCTGTTCTATAGAAGAAGAAATGGCAGTTAGTGTTAAAATATTGAGCCCTCGAAGTTCCAAAAACCTATATTTTTAAAATCTTGTGTGTGCAAGATATTTATCTAGTGCACTAAAGATCTGTATCATGTGCAGACAATATCTCTATTTTGTGGGAACAACATCAGTAACTTGTGGGAACAAGTCGCTCTCAGTTAAATTAATAAATCTATCATTGTCATCCACAGGGCTTGACATTAACACTCGCCACCCACCAAATGCAGGTAGCATCTGGCAGCAGCTTGTAACTCTGTCACTCTTACCAGCCACTTTGGCGGGGGATCTTTTGGTAGCATTTACTATGAAAAAAAATCATTGTAGTTTACAAAAAGTGATACTACATGATACTACAACTCCCACAAGCACAATGTACACACTGGGTGCATACTGTGTGCTTGTGGCAGTGTTTTGCTTAACTGGTGGCACACGGTGCGTGCCAATACTGTTATCTTACAATTGCAATTTTAAAATAAATTAAAAGTAAATAAATAAATAAATAAATAAATAAATAAAAGTGCATCTGCAGAGCTTCAACGTTGACGTTATTAAATAAATATTAGCATATTATATTCACATAATGCTCAATACCATCAGATGTAACCAGTTCTTCTCAGTTAGGCTATAGGCAAGTAATTAGATAAAAAAAATTTGTTAGCATATTTAAAAATTGATTCATTTTAATTGCACAAATTTTATCAATGTTATTTTATGTTGGTGCTGCCCTTTGCAGGATAAGTTAACATGTCGAACTTGATGAAAGCAATATTTTTTGAACCTTACATATGTTTTGTTTTGGGATTGAAGATCACAAAATTATGGCAACATTGGAGCGGGCATATTTTTTCACCTGTAAAGATCAAGCACTCATTAAGAGAAAGCAACCCTAACTAGCAAATCCAACATAGCCAGTGTGGCCAAAATGAGCAATGAAGCCTGGCAGATAATTGCAGATAAATAGGCCCATGCCTATGTAATAAGACTTTTATTCAATTGCTCTCTGATAATGTCACCACACTGTGACAGCACCATGCATGGCCAGGAAATCTGAACACACTGTTATGCCTTTTGAATGCAAGGTACACTTTCCTGACTGCTTGGAAGGTTATAATATGGCTTTAATTATGGCCTATTTCTCAATTTATTTCTTAAAGATTTGTCTCTGCGTTCTAATTTCCCCATTTTCCTACTATATGTATTGTGTTATCTTGAATCCTGTTTTTTGGTTTTATTTTGCTTTTATTCTTGTCCTCAAATGAGAAGAACTTTGTGTTGCATTTTATGTATGAAACAAATGACTTTATTATGATATTATCATCGTTCCCAACAGCATATAAAAATGTGCCGGTGCAAGGAAGCGGAGCTCAATACAGTGTATATCACTGTTAGGACTTGCTACGCTCCGAGCTAGCAATATGCACAACTATTAATTGCTGGAGGTAAATAATTCCCTCACAACTAAATTACCAGTGCTCATAAAGATTAAAGATAAAAAATAATGGCTTGTTCATTGACAAGAACCTCACTTTCATTTTTGCTGTTCATGTGTGTAATTTCACCAGCTAACTTAAGCATAAACCTGTGATTTTGCAGGTTTGAGCTTAAGACTGCCTAAATGGTGAACTTGCTTTGTGAAACAGAAAATGTAATATATTATTAAGGCATATTGTAATTAAAATCCAAAACTGTTATGTCTGAACTATGTAAGTATGGTAAGGTCTTTAGCCATTCATTATGGTCATTCATTAATATACAGGATATTATGTTATGACCCTTGTGCCACAAATATATAAACATATATAAACTATATGTATTAATATGTGATATTTTGCCATAAAATCAGGTTAAAGTTGACTAGGACTTTAAAGTTCACACTGACAATAAAAAGTAACAAACAAAACAAGGCCATACATCATACAATTTCTACTCATATAGCTAAATGCACTGTTCATGCTCCTGGGGGTTGTCCAAGAAAGTAGGGCAATGACAAGAGTGCAAATTCACTGTCAATTAGAAAATTTGTCAATTGGAGTCATTGTACATGTTGGCTTGTTAGCAATTTCTCAGCGGTCTAGGAAAAAGCATAATACAACCTCAAATGTAAGAATTATTAGATTTTTCTGAAAAGAGTTCACTGGCTGTTGGACCCTTAAATTTGCCATGCCCACATTTACTGTTCCTGGCTATTTAAGGTAACATGGAATCTTGGTGGTTCTAGTTTTAATAATTTAGGTGAACAAACCATAAGGGGGAATTTGCTGCAATGCGTTTGAGGTGGTTAGTGGCAGTGACATTAATTAAAACCAGGTAAACTATTTTCACATTACTGTGAATACCGGCTGTCTCCATAATGGATGCAAGACCAATAGAAGCAGCAGACACTCGTAAAATGTTATTTGGGGGACTATACGCAAAGAATTGTAACCATACGCATATCATTTATTGATTTAAGTCGCAGCAACCGTAATAACTTGCTCCCACAAGTTACAGATGTTGTTCCCCCAAGATACAGATCTTTTGCACTCAAGATAATATCTTGTGCTGAGAAGATAAAAACAAAATTTTTTGGAACTTCAGGGTCTCTGTAGGAAAGTGGAAACCGCATATAGAAAATTATTGGTCTAATGCTAGTACTGGAAGTGTTATTGAGCCTGGACATTAGAGGAATTGCTCACTTAACCTGACAAAAATGGAATATTTTTCAGCACTTTCTCCACATTTCAGATAAGTTAACACACAAAAAAACAAGAACAAAAAAAAAAAGATTGGCTCAAAAAATTGAGTGAAATAAAAGATTTGGTTCAAGTAAGGACTACTAAAATACTGCAATCATGATACTGAACTTTCAGAAACAGTGTACAGTAGGTCAGCCTGTGGAATCGCCACTACCAGAGCAAAAGCAGCAAGTGAAGCAGTCACTGCAGGTAAAATAGGTGAGCCTGGAAGGTACAGAGATGCTTTCTGCACAGCTGGGAAAGCAAAGCTCTTGTCTGAAATGGTCTCCCCTTTGGTCTCATGATTAGTTCATGTCTCTGTTTCATGACAGTAACAGCTGCCATGGCCGAAGGCATGATGACATATTGCATTGACTTTATGTTGGTCATGAGCTCTGTGATGAATTATAATCAAACTTTTTTTTTGTTCCTTTCTTGGTGGCAATGCCACACACTTTGCACAGACTTAGTAGAATTGTTGCACATTAATTTCATTCCCCCAATCCCCTTTTGGTTTTTAAACATACCAGATCAGAAGCAAACGGAGAGTGACATTTGCAATGAATGTCTTGACAGTAAAATGACATATTTCATGTGCTTTTTGAATATTCATATTTTTTGGTATTTAGCATAAAACAAACACTGGCCGATTGGCCCACTTTGATTCATCAAGAGTGATACATGCAATAAGTTACATACTGAGTACAGGAGATATAACAGTGATTTCTTCTTGAGCATGAAATAAATGACAGACCTCTTCTATTTGACTACTATCATTCATTTTGTAGTATTTTAATAATATACTTCCACATAGTATATACATTGTTGAATTGAGAAATTGTGAGAAGTATGTGTCATTTAGAGTTTCATAAGTTCATCACAGAGTTTCAACAAAGATGAAAAGATGCCAAACTAAAACTAAATTAGAACACATTTGTCACTTTTACTTCTTTTCTCCCACTTAAACCAATGACTAAAAAAGTGGAAAAAATATGAATACATTCCAATGAAATGCAATGCATACACTGTTTTCATACAAGCCATTTTCCCCACAGTATAGCACCAGTGATCATTTCTCACAGCAAGGCTTTTTTAGTTTTTTTAAATGTCTTTCTGTCTTTCCATCCCAACGACAATTTTATTCCACTACAGTGAAATTGGCTGTGCACCGTTTAATCTCCCAATGGGGGTGAGCTTAACAGGTATACTAGTAACAACGAGTTAGAAATAATACCACAAACATAACAACGAGGCAGAAAAATGACTCAAACCATATTACATTCCCTGCTATGAAATTCTGTTTAACTAGTTCAGACATGTGTGGAATCCTCAGTCAGCCAGATAGCTCATTATCTTCTTCACCAACAGCCACATTGCTTTATCGCACAGGTTCATTTAACGCAAACTGCTTTTATGAGATTTTGTGGGTGACGTGTATAGGAGAGGGTTTAATGTGGACTTGATAAAATGAAACTAGACGATGGCTGCTAAGTTATTTTGCTGATCAGAACAAATGCGAATTCCTCATAGCATGCTGCAGATTTACTCCCTAAATCCCTCAACTTCATGTGTACTGTTTTTATTTTATATTTACATTTTAATTATGTTTATGAATTTCTTTATTAATTTTAAATGGCTCTTTAATTAGAAGGTATCCACAATGATAAACATTATGACGTGTGAATAGGCAGAAGAACCTTTGAGATCCTGGCAACTCCCAAGGTGTCCACAGTCTGCATTAACAGGACCAGTCCACAATTTCCAGGAGCAAACTTCCCCGGTAGCATAGCAACAGCACAGTTGTAAGAGCAAAACCTTAAATCATACAGTTAACAACGTAAAAGCAGCTGTCTGACCCGTACTTGTTTTTTTCTGAAAATGATGTTGAGACTCAGCTTGTAGTCACAATATTTATCCCAACATTTACAGGAAGGTAACATTTGGCATCTGTGTGCAGAAGATATATTTGAAGTGTCACTGAGAGGCAGATTAAAATCGTCTGCATGTTGAAATGTGTTACCTTGGGAGTAATCTGAAAAACCTTGTGAAAACTTGAATTTAAGGCTGTGCAGATGATGTGGCAATATGGTGACCATAATTAAGCCTTTATCAGAGTGTATTAAAAGATTACCGATGCTAAATATTTCAAGAGACGGGGTTATATCAATATTCACAGCAGGCTTCGGGGCATATGTAAACACTTCTGATTTGTAATTGCAGACACTTTTTTATCCTGAGACTTATCAACATTCTCCTCAGTGTTCACAACAATGCCATCTATTAGAACTGTGAAGGCAAATGATAAGGTTAGGGATTTAAAAGAAACAGGCATACTTTGGAACAGCATCTCAGACTCTTCCATGAGAACAATATATAAAATATAATGTTTAAAGGGTTGATGTGTCCAGCTAAAACACATTTTAACCAAGTAAATACATTTTCGCTACAGGTAGTACCTCTCCGGTCTAATAAAACAATGCAGAATGGAACCAATTGCTTTTAATTTTGCATCATTGCATTTTTTCACCCCAGACAGGAAGTTATTTGGTTTACCATCAGACAATTAAAACCAGATGTGGTTTGCCTCGCATGTGTCTGGGAAACGCTTGACCCTGTTTCAGTGTTCAGTATTTTTTATCCCTCTTGTGTTTTGTTTGTTCTCCGCGTAAATTCTTGACCCGGTTGTAGGCTGTCCCTGTGGCGCTTTTCATGTGTGAGGGTATGCGTGTTGTTTTAAAGTTCCCCTTGGCTGGGGTTTGTTTTGATTGGGCTGGGAAGAAAACAAATCCTACAGGAAGAGCCTCAACTGCAGCACAGCTGGCAGAGGCACCCACATTAAAAGGGAAGAGACTGCGATCCTCTCTGTGTGCAAAGAAACACAGGCCTGACTATCTGCCTCCTTCCTTAGAACGACCCTGACACTATGAATTAGGATGTACTGGGTTGCCATATCTCTGGCCATGACTGTTGCATTGTGTAGTATTTTTTTCCATGTTGTGCTTTAGCAAGAACTTAGCAAGGGCTTAGGTGTGTGATACCTTAGTTCTTATTCTTGAAGACAAGAAGAATGCTCTTATTAGTAAAGTATTTGCAGGCACACACTAATTAAGGAATCTAAATTAATTTCCTTTTTAAATGTAGTCAATTAAAAGTATTCTTGGACTGATGATAGTACATAGTAGAATGTGCTATTGTCTGGTGGCTCATTTGTGCTCCTGCAAGGTATGATCAATACTTATTTTTTCATAGTTGAAAATTAAGCTGGTGAACATATTGTTTTAAGGGCTATTGTGTCCTATAACAAAGGTTAAAGCGAACCCCTTTTATTGGTATTATTTGACTATTCTGGATGTTTCTGACTGCCTAGACAAACTCTATAGTTTAGTCTAAATGCATACAGTAATGACACCCACTCAAACCATTGCATGTTTTCCCAGTTGCTGCCAAATCACCAATAGCAAAATCTGGATGACAATTAATATACAAATCCATTCTTATGACAATATAATATTATACAATCATATATGATTTACCAATAGTAGAAACATAGTTTCTGTGTTTAAGTTGACCTGAATTATGGTATGAATAACTGGTGCATAACACAGATGAAAAATACTTCAGACAATCTTACTGCAAGTTAAAGATTAAGAATACAACATTTGGATTTTCTCAGACCAAAAACACATTAATACCAGTGATTAAATGAAATAGTCTTTAGGCATCAGAGTAGAATGAGCCCATTGTTCTGTACACAACAAAGGGCCAGGCATGCTCATGTTTTCAGTATTCTCCTTCTCCCTCTCCCCATACATAAATTCAATTTTCTCAAAATTCACAATTACAGAGCATTTGTGCTGGACCTCTGCTTCAGTGGACTGTGACCAGCCATATCTGTATTTCTCTATTTGCCACTTAAAAGTTCCTAGAAGAGGAGCATTGATATATGTCTTCAATTATCTGAACCAGCATGACTTTAAGCCATGTGCGGGGCGATGCAGTTTTGCATACAAGTGCTGAAGCATTAAATAAGAGCACAAAAGGTACATTTAAAAAGATAGCCATTTTGCTCTGGGGAATTTCAGTTTTTTTCCTCTCTTCTGAAATGTACTTCATATGACTTTTACCATTCTCATAACACTTTATGAGCACTTTAAAGGCTTTGTGTTTCAGACTCCTGGTTGTAACCAGAATTTGAAAAACTTAGGTACATGACAAGCAATCAAGAATATTCTACCTTTGTACAGTTTAGCAGGTGATCAGCCAGGAAAGCAGCCAGATGGATAAGAATGAGTGATTATGGCTCTCTTACCCAAGTGCAGGGTGAGGTTGACGGACCTGGGGTGCTGTATTCTGTAGAACATAGACTGGCTCTGCCACCATGTGGGCTCCTCATCGCTGTGGAAGTCAGTCAGGTAGGTGACGTTGTGGTGCTGCTGGGGGTCCGATGCATCGCAACGGTGGCAGGAGCGCATGGGACCAGCCTGCATGCAGTAGTCCTCAGGAGGAAGACCGCACACGTTGGAGGCCATCACGGTCTTGTTAAAGGCTGCATTCTCAAACTTTGGCAGGCAGCGACTGAGGGAACCCTCTTCATCGTAGCAGGAATCCATGCCCGCTAAAACCAGGCATGAGCGGATTGAGGTGAAAAGCAGGAGACTGAGCAGGGTGTTTTCCATGGTGGAACAGGCAGGAGGCACAGGCAGACAAACGGGGAGAGACAGACTGGAGGTGCGGACACATGGGACAGATGATTCAGAGTTCTGTTATGAGTTAGTTCCTCAGTCTGTAGTTCCTCAGTCTACTCTTTCCCCCCTGCTCTCCACTTCAATGTGCCCTCCCACTGCTAACTTCAGAAGAGCCCTTCTGTGATCCTCAGACACAAGGGATAGGGTGAAAATGGGACAGGAATGTTCCAGATGCTTTCCCCCTACTGGATGAAATGGTAACTACCCTAGAAATAAAAGTGTATGGAATTAATTTAGCCAGGAGCGAGTAGATATTACAGGCCAAATGTTAGTATTTCATGTCTTGTGGTATTTACATAAAACATGTTAGATGAAGTATTGCATTTGGGCTTTGATACCACAATTCAAAATAAAAAAAAATTTAACAACAACATTTTTACGTCATTATAAAATTATAAAACAGTTTTATCATGGTATAACACAGTGGAAGATCTTATCATGGCAAAACTATATATTAGTGCATTACTTTCAGATATATATCTTTCTTGAACCCGATATATCAGATATATATGTGGAACAGAATATGTTTTGGATAGAAGTTTTGAGTAACAATTATATTTTGTGACATAAAAGCTCTCAGACACTATGCTGAAATATTGCTTTTTAAGGTCTATTCTTTTCAAATGTGATGTAAAATATTGATGTTTAACTCCATCTACAAAGACATTATACATTCAATCATTCTTAGTCATTATTTGCTAGATTTTAAAATAAATTATTTGATACATTTCATAATACATATAGTTCATGAGGGAAAACATAAGAAAGGTATTTTAAGTTCACTGGTGACAGAAGACTATGCAGAAATGATAGCTTTTGAAAATTTTACGTTTGGACGAACAGAAATGGAAATGAGACTATGGATCGCTTAGCATCTTCTTTGACTTGGTGCCTCAGAATCCTTTCAGTTTGATTGCTGTGTAGGAGGACCCCTGGGGACATCCCAAAACTCTTTATCTGTGAGGGAGGTAGAAGTCGAAAGGGAGATGGGAGTGCATTTGAAACTCATTTCTCCAAAGGTATGCTCACCTACCATGTGCAAGCAATTGCCTTGTTCGTGCTAGCTGTACTCAATAGAGAATGACTCATCCATTGTTTGCTCAATATGGAAACCAGCAACTTCCTGCAGATGTAGTAGATTCAGAGAAATTGAACTGAAGCATCAAAAAGACAAACAAAAAAAGAAAAACCATGTAGATAATTTTTTTTTTTAATATTAAGAAAACCATTAGGCACAGGCCAAAATTTTGGCTTACCAAAATCAACTGTCTCGAACATCATTAAGAAGATGGCTAGCTCAGAAATTACAAAGGGCCATGTAGGCCAAGATCTCTACAGTTGATGACTGAAAGAATAATACAAGATATGTGCTCCCAAATGGGAAACATGGAAATGAAGCATGCTTTATAAAATTGCTAAATCTGTAAGTATATGGCCTGTAATATCCAAAATTATCAATACACTGTACAGAGCACTATGAGTATGAATTTGGCTCTTTGAGAGAAGGTTTGAATCTTAATCTGCCCAGTGGTAATTCTATGTTGACAGGGCTATAGCACTTGTCAAAGACCTGTGCTGATACACCTTAACAGGCAGATGTTAGCATTAGGGCTGATCAATTTCATTTCCTGTGCTTAGAGGCTTTCTGCAAATGCAAATATTTCACTTAAAACATTGTTTTTTGTGATTAATATATTTATAATTATTTAGAAGGGTTATACACTGTGATCTGTGATGGCCATTGCATTATATAATAATAATAATAATAACGCATTTTGCATTTTACCTTGATTACGTATATTTATGCAACTTTTGTTGCTTGCAATGCGTTGCCATTTCAAGCAATAAGACCATTACACAAGGTAATTTGCAAGTAATTTAAATTGTAGTCAATCACCAATCACCATCAGAATAAAGTGCATTACATGTTTTTGTCCTTAATGTCGCTGGCAGTCCTTTCAACTGAAATGAAAAGCTTTATGTGCATTCACAATTTTGGATCTTCTGTAAAACAAGAACGAATTTCCGAAATGTCACATTAGCTAAATTAACGTTACAGATCAAAATGCAAGTGTATTAGTTTGCGTACGACCTGTAACTCTACTCTGATTGGCTATGGCATTAAATCAGTTGCATGAAGTTGAGCTGCTTGGAACCACTTGCAACTAAATTGCAATTGAGTTGCAAGTAAATTGCAGGGGTGATATATGAAGCAATCCTAGAGCAATGTGACTGCTTTGTGTCAGAAGACCCTTAGATATCCCCATGGCTGTTGACGCCTACACTGAATCCACAGAACAGAGAAAAGGAGCGGTATAATGCAACACATAAACTGAGAAGGGCCTAGGTGGAGAGGATCTACATCATATGGTCAAGATGACCCATTGCCAGATGGGCAAGAGGAAGAGGGTTATATTTTATATATTTTAGTTGCCAGAGGACAACATGAGAGGTTTTGGGCCATCGCCAGGCAGTTCAGCTCAAGTTCAAGACTATATTCATATTTTCCATCTATTATGGGGCAGTAGCCCAATAAAAGTTCTGTTTGTTCTTATGCAAGTGCTATACTCTTCAATATTTAATATTCAGGCATCTTGGATTCAGCACCCAGACCTGTTTTTGTTGTTCAGTTGAGCTCAACAACATTTTCCCTCATAGTCTGCACTAATTTCTCAGGCCAAATAGATTTAAAAAAATGTTTTAATCATTATAACCAACATGATTACCTCATACACTATAATGAATGATGAAGTTTCATTTTAAATGTGGGCATATTTGTATAATCGTGGTTATTGACAATAACATTGCTGATAGTAAAACCTACACCATTTGCGACCTATTGTGAATGGAATGTTCATGAGCAAAAGTGTAACCACTGCAATGGGAGGCAGGGGAATGGCAATGATTTCTGAATGGCCGATTTCTCTGGCATGTTCCTAGCACAAGCTTTAGAGGTATCCTGTGAAACAAAATTTAGATTTTCAAAAAGAGCATTCATTTTGTATTTGACAGACACTTTTATCCAAAGCGACGTACAATAAATGAATACCGAAGGTCATTGGAACAACTACAAAACACAGGTCCGATAAGGTACAATACTCATTTTGTAGCAGTTATTCATAGCCATGAACACATTAAGTCCGGTTCACACAGTAAACATTACTCTCTAACCTATACTAAGTCAAACTAGGGGTCATGACATGTTACAACATTAAGATAATGATACAAAGTACAATAATATGAAAATATGAAAAAAGCAGAAGACACTATTTAATAATAAGTTCTGTGAAAAGACCCTGAGGGCTCATGGAGAGGTTACATGGATCATCAAATAAAAGATATCACTGTATTTTGCCATTAATGTTTTTATAAACAAGACCAGGTCAAAATCGAATACAAGACTGGACCTAACACACGTGATCCGGCTGACCAATGGTGTAACTTCATAACTCGGCCGACCAATGGTGTAACTTCATCACACAGTCATTCAGACGCAGACATTCGCCTTTGTAGGGCTGGCCCCGCTATTGCATAACATAGCATGTGGATTTTGGGTACTGATGCAATGATATGTATTTGATTAAACAATGATTTATTATAGACCGTGGAACACAGAGGCTGTTGCAAAAGTATTAGGTCACCTTGTGAATGAGGTGAGTGGAAAAATGAGGTGATTACATCAACTTAATATCACAGCTGTTGTAAATCTATGACAAATAATAAATAAATAAATAAATAAATAACACTAAAAGCGACTAATAGTCTGTTTGCCTCTGTTATTTGTTTGTTCGCCAACACCTTCATTATTCTATATGCAGAGGGCTGGACTAAGCCACAGCCTTTTCACTTGCCTGGGGCTTACTCACGTAACATTTCTTTTAACTTAGTAAGATGAGAGAATCACAGTTTACTGAGGAGACATTAATGTGCTTCATCTTTGCAATTGTTTTCAAGCTTCTTGTTTGCCTATACCAGAAATGCTAGGTTGTGGGGGTCTATGCTATGTGAGGTGACTGCAGTGAAAATTCATTGTTTTGACCAGACAACCACGCAGCAGGCTAGAGCTCACAAATCTTCATTTGAGGCAGCAGAATGAGGGGGTGTCAGTGACTCCTCAGGTGGACTTGCATCAGCAGCATGGGTGCCAAGTCCAATAATGAATCAGGGTTTTATGTAGGCCGCCCTGCGGGACATTACCAAGCCTGGCATAGACCTGCACATTGATATGCCAACTGTTGTGCATTTCCAACCAATTAATGAAGTTTAAAGCTGATGGTCTTGGGAGGACCATCTACTATAGTTGCTAAAGAACACTATAGATTGGGAAGTTTGACTGTCTGACAAAGAAGAAGATGATATTGTAACAGTCATGCCATAAATTTGTCTTTAACTTGTGAGATGGACTGGGATATAGTATGGCCTGTACATCCATCTTGGGCATATGATGGCATTGTCCAAGCTCAACAACAAGGAAAGGGCACTCAATTCGGAATCGCACACAAAACATCTATAACAAGGCATAGGTAAATGTAACAGATTTGCAGCTTCTGTTGCTTCCAGTGGTGGACACAAATGCTACTTCCCGGTAACTGTCGTGGTAGACATGGTGGGCTGGTTGAGTTCAACCTCTGGATATCTGTTAGCCCACAGTGCTGCACAATGTCTCTGCTTATGCCATGGGTGCCCATTCAGCTAGCGGATTCATTCTTGAGCAGTGAGGCAGAGCACAATCTCTGCCATGTACGTTTCTGTACTAGTCACTACTGCTATAACAGGATGCACCACTCAGGAGTCCAATAAATAAAACATATTTTGAACTTGCCCATATTATATTCCATGTATGCTGTTTGAATTTTTGCCTACCTGTATGAAGGGAACAGAGGGAATCTAGTTTTAGTTTATGGTATATGAGAGAAGGGCAATATGCCTTGATATGGGTAACCGGTTCATGGTCCGCACAATTTACACTGTTACAAAGTGCCTTGTTGTACAGAGGTAATAAATAAATAAAGGGAGAGGGTGAACGACAGTGGTGTGTGTGTGTGTTGGGGGGGGGTTGAGCCTGAGCACAGACTTTGGCATTTGGATGAGCAGATATATGAGCACCCAGATTTATAACATGGCCGTTCCCATATCTTTCTTTGATTGCTGTGATTTATTAACACTCTGTCACAGCTGAGGCAGGGACATTGTAAATGGGGCAGATCAATTTGCAATGAAATCCTCCGCTGACAGGGAGTGCGGGTGGGCTAGTTTGAATTCCTTCTGACTGCCTGTGGTTCTGGCATTACAATGAAAAATAATACCTCATGTTGCATACAGGCAATGCCTACATTCTAGTACTGCCATTCCAACAAATTAGTTTATTGTGCACCTCAAGATCTATCTATTCTGTGCATTCTGTAATTTGTGACATGTTTATGTGCTTTCATTTGTCAATTTTGCCAGTAAACATATTTGTAAAACTTTGAACTGAGTATGATGAAGCTGAAAATAGCAATGAATAATTAAAATGTTTGATTATTAGGAAGGTAGTTTCCTCTTGTTGCATTATATACAGGGACAGGCAAAGCATCCATTAAAACTGAAGGTTAGAGATGTAAATGGCAAGCCAAAAACACAGCACATGCTTGTTTGCATAAATGCAAAAAGTGCAATGCATGCTATTGTGACCACTAGCATACATAGCCAACAGACTGTTGCAGAAGGCAAGCAACCTTTCTTGTTTCATTATTATAGTTTGGGCTCTTTTGGACTATTTAGACTTGCTGATTAACCCTGAAGGAACTGAACGAGACAAAATGTTATAAAACCATGGGTTTATGACATCATCCTCTATCGACATGATAGAGCTTTGACATAGACCATATTATAATATGACAGAGAAATGGATGATGACTGACTGAGGAAGACAGTCATAGTTAGATTGTAAAAGGGGTTTCTTCAAGATAGTATGTCAGAAAATGGTTGCTGAAAATAAGGTTGCTGATTGCTTGGCACACAGAGAAAGGAGTCCATAGCTCATCTAATAAACCACATTGACTATTCTTTTGTGGTGAAAATTTGATGGGTTGTGCCAACAAAAGGATCACTCGCTTGTAAGCACTATTCACTACCACTTCTGGGTGCCTGGAAACCTGTCCTGTCACAGAACACTGAGGAGGTTATTGTATAACTATTAACAGGCAGAAGATCTTTGAAGAGGTTATTGTATACTGTAACGATTAATAGGCACAATATCATTTTTATACAAACACAGCTAAATAATTTGTGTTGATGGAGTTATTGTTTTCCTCAATGAATGTTTGACATGCTGTTAGTCACATGGAATGCTGCTTGAATTCAAATGTATATAGTAATTTTCAATAAACATAGCTACATTGGAATCTTGACAAAATAGATGCTTGACCATGTCACCTCAAATGTGAGTTTAGTCAGAGGCCTGACTGCTGATTCACATGGATTATTTTACATACTCATCACCAAAGTTCACCTACATGTAATGTACCATATTACAGCAACAAAAAAAGAGATTCTCTAAATTGTGCACAAGTTGTTTTCATATTTAACACATACTCGTGGTTTTGTTGCCCAGTGTTCTCTGGTGAGGGTTTTCGTGAGGTAGGCAGGTAGAAAGGTTGACTGAACACATGGAAATTCATGTCATTCTACGTTCAGGCAATGTAGAACCTTTAGTGAATTTGAGGTTGAATAGCATTTTAACTAGTTAAATTTTTTCTATTGAGTATTTATTTTTACAAACACAGAACAACATTAAGGAATATTAACACATTTTTTCACACAGGGCTAATTGCATTGCTGCTTTAGCCTGCACGATACCACGTCCAATTACACATCACCCAAGAGCTATGTTTGGCTGGCCAACTGAACTTACTAACTAAGCATGAGCATAAAGGACAATTATCATAAGCAGTTAGGTTAATTGGCACCATGCAGCAGAGTCAGAATGACATGGGTCACCCACTCGAAAATAAATGCAATGTTTAGTGTAAAATATGTTAGCCTACTCATAATGATTTCAGGACACAATAGATATCTCCCATGATCCAAACTTGGGTCGTGACCCAAGGTTTGTCACTACTGACCAAGATAAAACAGACATTTGTGTTTATAGTTTTTTGAGTAACAGTAGTGATGTACCCACTGCTGCACTATACAGCACAGAACCCTTTCCATCAAGCTGTACCCCACAATTTTGCAGTTGGCTGGTAGTTGGCTGTCTGCAAGGCCTACAGTACTTCATCCTACACCTCCCTGCTCTCCATGCAATCTTGCCTTCGGTGAAACATGCATCATCCCAGACAACACTGCAACCCCAGTGGCCCTCAACTTCTCCTTCTCCCACACTTCCCAACAATCTGGCAAGGAAGGTGGATCTGGGCCGCTTGTTTCCTGCTAGACATTTTCTGTTCACTCCTTATCTCATTTATCCATATCTTTATTTGAACCCCATGCTGTGGCTGTTACTAACCCCCAAATAGCTTATTATAGTTCTCTAAACTCTACCATCCACCAGCCCCCCACCCTACACCATAATTACATGTGAGCCCTACATGATAACAGCCTTAAAACCATAATTTTTAGTGCTACAATCACAAGCCTTGTATAACTGGGGCTAACAACCAGCTAAGCAAACTACTGATATTCCACAGTTAAGTTTCAAAAAGTTTTGTCGCATTCAGACTTAATCTTATGCAGACAATCAAAAATTTTAGAGGCTGGGGGATTGGTGAAAGATTTACAGCTAACATAAATCTGTGTATTGTCTGCATAGTAATGGAAGCTAAATCCATAGTTTCATATGATCTGCCCTAGAGGTAGCATATAAATAAGAGCTGAGCTCTGAGGGGCTCCCTGAGTGACTACAGCTGTGACAGATTTAGAGCTGTTGATGGTTACAAACTAGTGCCTGTTATTTGCCAGCAGCCCTAGAAACCTTTAGCCTGCTCATGCTAAACAGCTGCAGTTAACAGATGTTGGGCTTGGCTGGTTATTGGATGGTAGACAGAAGTGACTGAACAGGTTAATTGTATAAGTGATGTTGGCGGGCCAGCAGGGGGTCCCTGCATTGCAGTTATGGGGCAATATGCAGTAGATGGTGCTGTCCTACATATGAAACAATGTTTAAAAGTAAGAAGAAAAAAAAAACATTATTCTTACTCACTGTGACCATTAAAGCTTCCACGGGGTTATCAAAGTAGCAGTAGTGCCTTAGCCAAAGCAATTAATCATTCCCCTTACAAATGATGGCTGAAGAGACCCTGCAGTCCCTATCCACCCGCAGTGCTTAATCCATGCCGGATCCTGTGGGAACAGGATTCAGGACCTCTCAGATTAGGACTGTCCGGGACCCATTTCCATGTATCCGGCACCTCTTGTAGGGGAAGGAAAACAATTATATATGAATAAAGATCCATGCGTCACACCAATGATAGTGTCTGTGATCGCAATCTCATCCCCCCACCCACCCGGTCCGTGATCACATTTTCATCCCCCTCATCTGCAATCGCGGAATCTCTTCCCCTGCTTTTCCACAGGTTTTTTTTTTTTTGTTTGTTTTGTTTTTTTGTTCTGGAACCTCAGAGATAAATTAGCCATCTCCCTCACATGGGCACTTTTTCCAGCAGCTTCACAGGGTCACAGCAAAGTGAACTGAATTCTTCCTTTAAATTCTTCAACTCCACCCTAAACCCGTCAAAGGATGTACTATTCATAGTACCTACTTTTTTTAATAGCTTATTTGATCATGTGATTGTTGCTACATAACTGTTACATTTTTGCTGTGGGGAAGAGGTTGGTGCATTTGAAAAAAAAAAAAAAAATCAGTTCCCCAAAAAATGTTTTTAATATGAAAGCAAAGATGTTCAGTTTCAATGAGATGTGATGGTTAATGCCATGCATTTGTTTTCACTTCAGGTGGGGAAGGTTCTCCAGATATCACTAATAAATAATTTAGAAAAGAACGGTGTGTTCAATAGGTATACGCATCACACTCCAAACACATTCAATTTCTGCTGTATCCATTTGTGAAAACAGCATGTTTTTAGCATAGGAAAATCAAGAGCACAGCTCATACTTGTGGAGAATACAAATCTGTATATTTCCCAGGGAGTTTCTGCTTCTGGTGAATGGCAAACAACCTGAGTACAAGTCAAAAGTCGAAATGTGAAAGCAATGGAGCATAATTCTGGTCTGCATGTATCAGCAAGTGAATTAAGCAATTAAAATTGAATTCATTTTAAAGCAAATTCAGTTTCATAAGAATTATCCAAGCCCAACACAAAAAACTCCTAATTTGAAAAAAGATAAAGAAATTGGACCAGAACATTAATCACAGTGGACTAGGTTTGAAAATGTCCCCAGACTTACTGTTCAGATGGTTTACAGGATCAAATATGGCACTAAGATCCAATAGGATATGAACTGTAAGAGATCCTGAGTCAGCAGATATTATGAGGTCATTCACAATATATACTAGGTCAATCTTTGCACTATGATTGGAAAGAAAATCACATTGAACTACAGTAATCCCTCAACAGCTGCAGGGGTTACATTCATGAATCAACCTGCAGTTTAAAATCAGCTCAGCTTGAGAATAGATAATCAGGGAGTGATACCAGGGAGATTTGCTTATAACCTATAACACACATCAAAATAATAAAAAAACACAATAAAGAAGAACATGTCCATTGACATAGGAATACCAAGAAAATATGTTATTTCAGAAGGCAATAACAATATTACCATTGTAGACAAAGCCTCACTAACTAGGAATGCAATATTTTAGTAATATCTTTTCTGCTAGGAAGCTAGATGTGCGAGTAAAAGTAATCTTTTTGTGTTATTGTCGGTAGAAATTGAAAAATGTTTGCACTTTGGTTTCTGTTTCAATAAATGTGCTTAAACTAACTTAATCCTTCTCCACCTAAAGTAAAAAAATAAAATAAAAAAAACCCACAGATGGCCTGATACTTTTGGCCTGTACTGTCAAAGTTATGCTATTTATTCATGCACACACAAAACAATAGAGTAACATTAGCAACATTGTACAGAGACCAACAACATGGAGGAATCATCTGTCAGCAGGGCACGGGAGCTTTCATAAGTGGACGTCATCCATAATTCGCCTGATGCAACCTTCCACTAGAAAAACTGGACAACCTAAAGTTATGCATATTCATCAGTAAGCGTGTGGGGCACTGGTGGGTCAATTCCCTCTGCAAAACAACCTTTTTGCAGAGGTACGTGCTGTAGGCCGCTGAGGAACAAAAAGAAATTATGAAGGAACTGGTCAAGTCCACTTGCAGCGTGTCTGCGGTCACAGATGAGTCAACAGATGGCACAGACAAGCCATTTACCCAGATTTGACTAACTCGTGGGAGCTGTTAAAAAGGCTTTAAAGTGTTTTCCAAACAGAACACTGCGCTACGTGTTTGTAATAATGGAGCAAGGTTCAGATCTGCCAATAAAACTTACACCTGAGCCATGAAAAATGAGACTGCAAAATGAAACTGCTCAGTTGCTATTCTGGTGCCGTGCCATTCCTATTACCTCAGTTTCTGTTGAATGTGGAGAGCTGAAAATGGACATCTCACCAAGCACGGTTGTGCTAGCACAGCTGAGGGAGCTGTGCCATTATATTTAATTATTTATTTATCTATTAGAGAGAATAGTAATGCCATTAATATTACAGAGATGGCAGATATGCCTCATTTTCACTGCTGCTTTACTCTCCAAAATAGAGGTGTGGAAGTCATCTAGGTGATGTTATGTGAGAGTATTTCTAAAAATGTCATCTGCAGAAATGGGTGTGAGAATAAATTAATGTTGAGTTGTCTTTTCACACCCCCGTGATGGCAATGGCTTTTTTTTTTCTTCCAGAATTAGATATAATCATGCTTAAAGATGCCTTTGTGTCATTTGTGGCACTTTATCTAAAATAATTTATCACACCTAGCCATTCCCTATATTTTCACAGATTCCATACTCTTAGTGAAATATTACATATTTCAATAAATATTCTCTAGATTGTATTTATGTGCATACTTCTCTATATCAGTACAATATCAAAATGAGCACCTTCCAAATATTCATTCATGCCAGATACCATACAGCAGCTCTCCCACCAGTAACCACAAAGCCAGTCAGACTGCGCTCCCAATAAGTACTCTGGATTCTCCACCACAAACATTTATGTGAAACAGAAAGTACACCCTCTTTCAATTCTAAGGTTTTACATATTAGGTGATAACTAACGCATCTTAGGTGCTAACTAACTCATCAAATCCTCATTTTACAACACACAAACACACACACACACACACACACACGACTACACTGTTACACATGAGGGTACATAAATACACAATATGTGTTTATTTACTCCTGTGTATATGTTAGTTAGCAAAAGGGATAGCTAGACTATTGTGAACGGCCACAGTGAGTCATTCCTTTTTCACACACAGGAGCAAACTATGCATTCCGCCAAACCCACTATGCTGCCAGATAGTTAAGCGTGATTCATCACTTCAGAGAAGCATTTCCAGTGCTCCAGAGTCCAGTGGCAGGGTGATCCAGCCGATGCTTGGCATTGAGCATGGTGATCTTAGTCTAGTGTATGGCTGCTCACTCATGGAAACCCATTTCATAAAGCTCTTAGCGAACAGTTCTTGTGTTGGTGTTGTTTCCAGTTCATGGAAGTGTCATGAGGACCAATGCTTTTTACTCGCTACATGCCTCAGCACTCAGTGGCCCTGTTCTGTGAGCTTGTGTGGACTACTGCTTCACGATTGAGCTGTGTTGCTCCTATATGTTTCCTCTTCACAATAGCAGCACTTACAGTTGACTGGGGTAGCTCTAGCAGGGCAGAAATTTGATGAACTGACTTGTCGGAAAGGTGGTATCCTGTGACTGTGCCACATTGAATGTCACTTGAGCTCTTCAGTATGACCCATTCTACAGCCAATGATTGTCAATGGCGATTGCATAGCTGTATGCTTGATTTTATGCACCTTTTAGCAACAGGCGTGGCTGAAATAGCTGAAACCACTAAATAGAAAGGGTGTCCACATACTTTTGGAAATGTAGTATAGATAGATCACATAGCATAGGCTCATCAAAATAGGCAATTCTGCCTGTCCAGTCCGAAAGTTTACAAGCGTGCACCTATGCTTTCTAGCCCTGGAGTACTTCACACCAAAAATAAACAGTTTCAGAAAACAGTGGGCAAACCATTAAATGTGTTTTGCAGGAAGTTAAAGAGAGGTTTCAACCTGTGACAAAATAAAGAAAGAAATGAAACACAGTTTATTCTCAAAACAAAAACAACATGATTCTGTTCCAGTTTGTACTCTTGCCAGATATGCATTTGTTGCAACTGCAGTGTGCAGAATTCTTAGCTGCCGGTCCCAACCCTTTTTCATAGGCCCTTGAAGTGCCCTCTATGCAGGCCTTAAATGATCTTGCACATGTAGCGTCCCTCTCCAAGGGGATTCAGGCAGATCCTTAAGAGCTCTGTAGTGTGTAACTTTCAAACAAAGCTGGCAATTCTCTCTAAAGTAATAAAAACAAATATTTTCACAGTCTTAAACTGTAAAATCTTCCCTGGAATATTGGTAATCTCAGGTATGTTTGGCCTGGCATGCAACTCAAAGCCAGACAGCAGTCTTTTCAGATCCCTTTCCCAATTAAAGAACATCTCTGTCACCCAAGAGCTGCTGGTACCTGTTCTAACAGAGTGTCCAGATAGATGGATAGATATAGATCTATATAGCTCTTTCGTTAACTAGATATTGATCTATCTTGCTAGCAAGCTGGCTAACAAGAGACAGATATCTGACAATGAGAAGTATTTTCATGTTTTTTTTCACCCATGTCTCTTTAGGGGCTCCATATATTTTAATATTAGTTCATCACATATGTTGTCAACTTAAAGCTGTGAAAGTGGTCGACATGATACTTAAAGAAAGAGTCCATCGTAGAGGCTGCATCAATAGATACATGTGTTTAAGAAGAACATGACTACGTGGTTTCTTTTAAAGCAGTTAGCAGAGTGTATTGAATTGTCACACATTCATTCCAAATCTTGTACATTTGAGTATTAATTGATTAGTCTCACACATATTTTTTTTCTTTTTTTAACTCAACAACAATTTCACACAATAATAAAAGCATAGTTACCAAAAAAACGACTGTGCAAGGCAACATACACTAGCATGATACTTGAAGGAAAAGGCCAACTTAGTGGGGGTGTTAAAGAACAACACAAACGTGATTCACAACACAGATTCCTTTATCAGGCAGTTTACAGAGTGTGCTGATTTTGGATTGTCACGTGTATACACATATATATTGAGTACTTGTGCGCTATCACTGTGCGAGCATTGTGAAAATAAAACTGCCTCAGCTAGCGTACACCGACAGATATTTTTACAAGATTAACAGGTTTTTCAATGTTTGTCATGTAGATTTCAGTGTTTTCTTGTTAAAAGTTTGAAATACTGTATTTGTCAAAAAGGTGTTTTGTATATCTTTAGGGTAGTAAAATTGCAATGCATGAGGCCGAACAGAATACTCTTGACTTATGGTAGGCATTCGACATTATGCATCATGATAGTTCCCTACAAATGATTGCAGTCTTCAACAGATGCAGTGAGTTCAGATGAAGACTGCTAAAATGTTGAAATGGTGATTGTTTGTAGCATTACGCAGTTGTAAAAGTAATATTACACAGAAACACTTTCTATTGGCAGCCGCAGGTTATAATTCTGAGCAAAAGGTAGTGGTGCTTGCTAGACGTGTAATAATATACTTAATATAATAAGTGGCCTTGTGCAACTACATATTATTGAAGAGAAATAACGGCGTCATCAAAGATGTATATTTGCCATATAGCCACATATCATCTCCTTTTGTTTCTATAGTTATGTCAGACACTGATAAATATTTGTTATTGCTATCTCGCTAGCCATATATCTCTCTATATCTCTCTCTAGTTAGCCTAGCTAGCAACCTCTCTATCCCTCTCACTAGCTGGCTAGTGATCGCTCCATATCTCTCTCACTAGTTAGCTGCCTAGGTAGCGACCTCACTATCCCTCTCACTAGCTGGCTAGTGATCTCCATATCTCTCTCACTAGTTAGCTGCCTAGGTAGCAATCTCTCTATCTCCCTCACTAACTAGCCAGGAAGCAAGTTGAAAACTGCCATCCAAGTGTCATATTAAGAGGCTTGTCCCTGTACTCTTTTTTAAAAATGTTACATAAGTTACCAGGAGTAATTGTACCATAATGATAAGTTGTTCGTCGATTTTTCCTCACTGAGCGGAACAATAATTCGTAAAATGGTATCATATCGGTTGGAGAAGTAGGAAGCCCGAAACTCTGATTGACTGTTAGCCAAATTTGCTGGGCGATGCCCGCAAAAAGTTAAACTGTGGGCAACTTTCGTTGCTCGGTCACCCAGTTCCTTGCGTTACCGGGCGTCACTCAGCTGCGTAGAGAATGAATGGACTTCTGGCAATTCGGTTGACGAGTTGGTCGCTGTGTGAATACACCATTAGAGTAAGAGAATATATGAGATCTTAATTTACATGCATAAATGTTGTCTCTAGTTAGCAAACTAGTGCTTTGAATGATGCAATATACCATTTAAGGACATGACAGAAGAACAGGGTGTCTGGGCCTCAGACAGGGTCTCCCTATCTTAACCAGGCCCACACAGTCTGGCTAAATAAGGTCTTTTATGTGGTTAGCCCACTGCTGGGACACTGCCTATGACACTGCAGGTAACAAAAAGGTAGAGTGGCCCAAATATCCTGAGCCCAGGCAGCAGGTGTTTGTCACATCTACTCACCAGAATTAAATATGGCTTGTGGCTTGAGGGAGAGGAGAGATAAAGAAAACCCTCCTGTACTGGCAGCTGGTGTCTTCAATTCACCGCATGTCCCTGCATGACCTTTCAACCACCAGCCTTTGACTCTGCCCCACCTCCACTAACCCACTCTCCATAGCCCTGCTGCTCTCTGCACAACAGCTCCAAGCTGATGTTTGGTTATTATGCTCAACAAACACAGCTGCTTTCTTTTCTTTCTTTTGGGTCTGGGACTTCACCCAAGGCAAAAGCATTCATGCTTGCAGTAATAATGGAGATAGGCAACAGGGATGGAAAATGCATGACTAGTTGCCATGAAACTATTAACTAATTGCATGACATTGTGTGGCCAATGCCTCTTTCCTGCCCTCTTGCAGAGCCTAAATAAACGATGTGCGTTTCATCCTCTGTTTTAAAATCACTTCACCCTGTGTATTTGCTACCAGAATGCAGACTGTCTGAAGTTTTTACAATTCTTCAAAATGCAGCCCATCTTACATGTGATACAGTACTACTCGGTGGCAGTTCCCTTTACCCTTCAATGCTTATGATTTACTCAATATGATTTTACAGTGGTTTAGACTAGATTTACCATGAGAACTTTTGGTTTTCTGTTTGCCTCTTAACACAGCGCTAATAAAGTGCAGGCGCTTACATATTGCTTTTGCCTTGTCTGGCTTCAAATAAAAGTTCAGTTTAATACACCTACAGGCATTTCAACAACAGTCTACTGTTCCTTGGAGGACTACTGGGTGAGTATTGACAAAGGCTAGCAATGATTAATGTCTGCTCTTTAGATTTGTTTTATAAATATCTTGCATACTAATTATACTTCACTTCATCTAATGAAATTTTATACTGTATTCATTCTCTTAACAATTAATGATTTTTATTCTTACTTTATAGTATGATTCCATTAATACATTGCACTATTATACTGTAGAAACTTGGCAAACACATTATGCAGCATTTTGTATCTGTCAGTCTTCGCAAATCTGCCTTTCAATTTTGTCTTATGGTGCTAAACATATCCTTGAAGAGTCCTGCTCAGAAATGTTTGTTGGGGTTGGGGATTAAATGTTCACATTTTACAGGGAGATTATGGAGCAGTACTGCCTTTGAGTTGTATTCTATTTCTGACCAGGCCTCCATTTCCTAGCAGTGCATCAATAACATTTAACAGGATTTACAGAGAGACCAGCTTCTGAGATCTCCCAATCATCTTATTTTGAGACTTTCTTGTTAAATTGGAGTTATGCAGTATATTTTGCAATGAAATGGAAATTCTGGAAGAGCCACATGGTATTTCTTTATTAGCTCAATATTATATTGTAGCGAGTAACTTTTTAAGCAAAATAAAAGTAATAGGAGGCATTACAGAGAAATTCAGAATAAAAAAAAAAAGGAAAATCCCGACCAACCAGCTTCTATTAGGCAGTTACCCAAGGACACATGGTGCTGCCTTTCATGGTTTTAGCGGCTGAAGAATTACGGGAATAGCTCATCAGCTGGACATGAACAATTTATATTTAGACAGGAGTAGATACTACAGGTACTTTACATTATCTTCACTATTGAAGGCAGAGAGAAATAAAATATGAAAAAACTAATGCTAGGTTAATAGCCTGCCACTTATTCTGCACCGTATATACATATGAAATATATATAATTTGCTCAGGAAAAAAATGCAAGTGTGCAATCAGATTTTCATTTTTTAAATTCTAATTAATTTCATATGTACATCCAGTTCATAAATAATTTGTTTGTTTAAAGTCCCCTCTAGAATTGTTATCTCACCTGTACATTCATTTATATGACCTTATATTATTACTAATGTACTGCCTGTTTATCTGTTTACGTTAATAAATGAACTAAATTTTAAAATACAGCGTACCCTCAACTGTAAAATTATCAGATGAACTTTCTTTAGAATGTAATAAAAGTAAATAGGTGCAAGAACATGGATTGTAACTAGTATGAAACATGAAAAGGTTGCAGTTATTGACTTTGATTTCACAAAAGCAACACATTTTCAAAGTTCAATGGTGAGTGGATAAGGTCAAATATGAGCTATGTCATTGTATCCTTGAGCAAAGTACTTAGCCTGAATTGCTTCAGTAAAATATTCAGCCACGTAAATGAATTGTACGTATGCTGTGGAAGCTGTTCTGGAAAAGAGAATCTCCTAAATACCTAAAATGTAAATGTAACACTACTCAGCTGACAGCTTATGGTATCTCTCTCTCTCTCTCTCTCTCTCTCTCTATATATATATATATATATATATATATATATATATTATATATATATATATATATATATATATATATGGCCAATAAATCAGAATTTATTTTCTGTAATTTCATTTTTCAAAGCTAGTAAGTGTAAGTAGGTAGATCTTACCTTTTAGTGTAACTTGTATTAACTTCATTAGGGATTGATGCTTCTGCACAGGACTTCCTGTTTGACCTCACGTGTAACAGAATGAATTAACATGGTGCTTGATAGTATATAGTGTAAACACAATTCAATTGATGTTATTGCAAAACAGTGTCACTTTATTGACCCATCTCTTTTAGCACTGAGAAGGAAAAACTTCAACCTTTTCAGAAAAACTAAATGTTTTTAGACACGAGGGAAAAAATTTCCCCCCTGGAACTGTGTACACAGCCAATTCGATTTGATAAGATCATGAGTTTTCTGTTATTGTCTTTCTAACTACTTTCTGTGTATATCATGTGTGTCAGAAAGTTCAGGCTTCTAGGACTTGAGGGCAGACTTAACAGGCATATGTACTCTATCTTTATATTTAGACATCAAGATTTCTTTTTTAATCACTTTATTTTTCAGACTTGGACACAGATTGCACAGCCAGGGCCTCTGTCCATCTAATGTCAATGCATTTAAATATCAGCCAAGAAGTCCAAAGAAAAGGGGATAAATATAATTTGTTCAGATCATATGTCAAGCAATGATTCCAATTCAACATTCCTTCCATGACAGATTTGACATATTCCTGTATACCATACACACATACTTTGGTTCTCTAAAAGGATCACTTATAATAGAACAATAGCTATAAAGCTTTTCAATTTAAACACAAGCATGTTTCTCAGTTATTGTCTGATTTAGGATTAAACTGTATTTCTGTCTTGTCGAATGATGCTTCTCTAAGCATCCCTACTTTCCCACTCTGTTAAACTAGTCCAAAGAGCAAACACATAGTGTCGATAGTCTTTGAAGGAAGGAATGCATAGAGGCAATTAGACATATTTTTTACTTTAGTAATGCATTTACAATTCTTTTTCCTGAAGGGTTTATGTGTCCGGTGTGTATTTTCACTCAATATTTCTTTGAGTCTGTCAATTTGCATATTTTTCTCTAAATTTATATTTTTACACTCCCCATGCCTCAGATCTACACTTTCTGTTGTGGCCTTACAAACATGCACGGGGTTAAATGGATGGGGTGTCTGCCACACAAATAATTAGGTCTGAATAATTTCTCCCAATAAGATCTATATCTCTTGCAAAGTGACTTATGCTCGTGTCAAAGTTGCAGTTCTTGCGGGGATTCTGTCTCTTGTCACACAGGGTTTAGTCAGCTACAGAGTAATGTGGTCACGGGTGCAGGCTGCAGGTGAGGTTTTATGGCTGATTTGCTGGGCTCATTGAAGTGGGGCAGTGGAAGCCTGGGCCACTCTTTATACCCTTGGCAGATCTGCAATTGCTCTCAGAGCTTCTTTATATTTAATGAGCTGGTAATTTACACACTTTTTCATCTCCTGCACCTCCTCTCTCTTGCTGTAGAGGCTCACGTCACAGTGGGAAGCCCCAAGTCTACAGGATGTTTTGTGGGAATGAAAATAGACCAGATGCTCAGGATGTACGCTCCTGTTCTCAAATTTGTTTTAGTATTACTGTGAATAATGAAGACTATAATGAAACACAGCTAACACATCGGTGTAATGTCCTTTTTTTATCATTTCATTTCATTTTTTGATGTTTCAACTGTACAATTCAGGTCTACACGTGCTTCTGCTCGACTCCTACTGCTCCAACCCAGGCTATACAGTACATGATTTTTCACCACCCCTCAATAAGTACTGTGCAGCCTTTCCCTTCCTGATATCTATGGACAGAAACAACGCAGCAACCCTCACCAAATATCAACAGCCTTCGTTTAGCAGCCATTTGATGAAAGGCTTGTGTCAACATACACAGGTTGATCCGCTACAGTTGAATAAATAAAACATGATGACAGTGGCGTGCAAGGCTTTTGCTGACTCTCTGGGGGCGAGATGAATGATCCAGCTGCGGTCTATTGGAGGTTTTCCAGGCTCAAGTGTAATACATTGGTTGCACTTAAATCTGAATTTCTACAGCAGTGGTGCCAATATTTTCAGGTGCACCATGGAGACCATCTTGCATGCTGTTGACACGGTGATAATAAGAGCTTACTTTACTTTCCCGAATGCTAATTAATTTGATGACATATAGCACATAAGCTGTGAAAATTCAGCCCCCACTGCAGTGAAACTCATCAAACTACATGTGAGTAGCCCAGGATAATCTCCCACCACTTATTTGTTAGCAAGTTAGCCTGCCAAATAAATCCCCATTTCAGTGGAAAAAACCCAAGTACAGCACCCTCACCCATATATTAGAGCAGTTTGTCATTGTAATGAGTATTCAGTTGCTGCCAGCACTGTCTATAAGATACAAAAGTGCTGCAATAAGTCATAAAAGTTACTGAAAACTATCAAGGGAAAACAACTAATCAAGGATGTGTCATTTTAAACCTGAGTCCAGGATTAAGATATTGATTTGTGGTGCATTATAAACATTTTTTGTTGACATATTTCTTTTTAAACAATTGGAATAAATGTCATTTCAAATACTTAGATTTGGGAACTTGGGAACTCCAGTGGCTATTTTTGTATGCTTTTTGGAGCCAAAAAAGAAATTAGAGGATGGTTCATCGTACACAGTAAAATGTCCAGTGTCAATTAAAGCATAACAGAGTACATATGGTCCAATAGAGATCATATGTACTCTGTAAGAGTTGATTTACCCTGGCTATTTTACTGTGTAGGAATGTCAAGCAGGGGTGTGTCTTGGTGTCAAGATATGCGCCATCTCCTTTCTTTGCCATTTCTCATTCAAAGGCACAGCAATGGATGGTGGTAGTACTGACAGCATTGTACAACAATTTGTGACAGGATATTAATTGTTCACCCATTTAGCCCATCAGGACTGCATGCAGGTAATGTTAGTTTGCTTGATAGATCACCGATATGTAGGTAGGCCACAAAAAACATTTATGCCCACTGGGGTAAATTTAAGGAGAAAGAGGCAATAATGCAGTATTTCGGTGCCTTAGTGGTTGAATGGAAGCTTGAGAGCACATAGAATTATTTGACAAATTTTGCACAGCACTTTCCCTAGTATTTGTTATATGGAAACTGAGATGGCTGACATTAACTAAATTAATGTTAGGTAGCACCTGCCTGGCACTGAAATTTAACTTGTTTTGGGGCACACCATTCTATGAGTATCATAAGGTGCACTTCCTAGGAATCTCCGCTATAATTGGTCTGTCCTGCAGCTGGAGCTTCTGCTCCATCCCTTTGGGGGAAAGTGTGCACTATCCTGCATGCTATGATGTGGCTTTGGCCACTCTGCTGAACTTTGTCCTGACACAGTTATTTAGCCTGCTGTGGTCCCTCCCAGTGGGGCAGCCAGTTCCCCCCCAGTCTAGAAATTATGAAGCCAACTATAGACCGATGAGGGTTGCAGTTTGAAATTATTTGGTACTTCTACCCATTGTTCAGCTAGCATGCCCAACAGATTGTGCACAGCAATAGCACTGTGTTTCAGCAGGGAGCATGTGCTGATCTGTACCCTTAAATTTAAAGGTGAAGTTGTGGCACTGAGCACAGACACAAACACACAAATCAGCCATTCCAAATAAGGGAACAAAATAGAGGAATATTTTTTAGATAATGGATAGATAATGGATGGATGGATATTTAACTCCTTTGGTTGTTTATTCAAAGGTATTAGTAAAACTCAATATCACACCTTAACATTGAAGAATTGCATAGTCTATACAACGTGTTACATTCCCCTTCAAGTAAAATCAGGGAGTGTATCTTGTGATTGCACTATAAATGTATACAGTAGCAATGAATACTGTCGTGCAGGGCTCTGGAGCCCCGCCCCCCTCTGGCCACAACTGACACTCCGTTCTACTTCACCTTTGTCTTACCGGCCCAACCTGCAGCACCGTGGACAGCGCCAGTGGGATAAGGCTGGTATTCAGCACCACCGCTCCCTGCTCAAACCTGGACAGCGCCGCTAGGTCTCTGATCCAATGATTTATTCAGGTCACCGGCAGCATGCCAGGAATGCACCACACCTGCTGGCACTTAACCTGAGTGGCTGCTGGCCCTATTTAGGCCTCGCAGCCTGGCTCTGGGGGAGAGCTGGGCCTTCCTCTCCCAGAGACGAAACTTGGTGTTCTGATGCTCTCTACAGACTCGTACATGGCCTGAACCCTGGTTTTCCAAGACGCGCAGTCCATTCGACCCTTGTTTGTGTTATTTTCGAATCCCGCTTTTCTTTTCAAAATATAAGCCCCTTCACGGGCAATTTATTCCGCAGTTTGCCTCGTCTGTGGCACGTTTCCATAGCAGTACACTGAAGTATATAAAGGTTTTCTTGGAAATGCGTATATGGAAAGATCAGATCTGAAAAATACAGCTTATCAAAAAGGGAAGGAATTCACCCTTGCATTCGTATTACTTCCCCAGACTTTTTGCAGTACTTCTCTCTCAGAGTTCAGACCCTTTACACTGCAGAGTTGAGACCTCGCAGTGTGATACCATCCTCCCTCAAGACCCTTATGCCCCCTAGCAGTGCTTCTAATCTAGTGTCCTGGAAAGGGAAAGATGTGCTTAATTATCATGATGATTAATAGTGTGGCTTCACCCAGGAAAAGCCATAACCAAGAGGCCTAGATTCTCTTGGGAACTTCCATGTAGTACATAAAAAATAGTAGCTCTCGGAGGAGCAAGCAACTGAAACACATAGATTCATTAAAAGGCAAAGAGAAGGCCTAATTCACATGTACAACCCATGCACATGGCCTGTATTCTTACAGGTCATTCATGTCTCAGCTTGCCTTACAAGCTCGATTATGCTCTCAATTATTTCCATTGTATTGCACAGGTAGACAAAAGACTGTGGGTTTCCAGGAACAAGATGGTGCAGCCCAACTGGAGAGGACATAAAGCAAGACTATAACCACAAATCTGAATAGCTGTCACAAACACTGTAAAAATATTTTTGTGTCCCTATTATCTAGAGACGGCTGTCTTGGGATTTAGATTTAAACCCCTGAAACATCTGGTAATGGTAAAATTAAATTTTACATTTGAGAATAATGCAGAGCAGAGGTTAGGAAAAGACTCCTTGGAAGATAATTTGGAGGTTTTATGCCAGCATGAGACTTGTACTGTTTTATGAATATGCAACAGAAAGCAATGTTAATATTCCTGGACAAGAGCATCTGCAAGTATATGTGTCCTTGACAATTGTTTTAAACAACGTGTAGCTGTTACTAGTGTATTATATACAGTACTTCAGGGGTTATGACAATTATACTTATGTTTGACTTAATATTAGAATGAAGAATGAAAAGGAAGCCATATTTATCATCGTGTAAATGCATTCAGGTTGAACACAACAACATGAAGAAATTCTACCTCCTTGATCCCTGGATTTTGTAATTAGCTGACTGTTGATTAAAAAGGGCACTGGAGAAAGGAAGAAGGCCGGCAATTACTCTGTATTAATCCAAGAGAATAGGGTCATTAACATGCTGAATGCTTCTTGCTTGAAGTTCAATTTGAATTTACTCCGTTATACTGCAATTTGCACTTTTAATTTGTCTTTCCCATAATTGTGTATGCATGGATTACAGCTGAGCTGAGTAAAAATGGAGACTCCACATTTATTTGCTCCAGTAAGTTAGTTTCAGGGCTTGACCAAATTTGCAACTTCAGTCTTTTCTTGTGGTTGACATGACAATCAGTTTTGACTAGCAGCTGTCTCTTCGTTGCTAACAACTGCAAATGTCATTGTCACCTTAGTTTTGTAAAAATAAATGCATTCTCATATTTATATTGTAATATTCCAAACAACCGTTGAAAAATTGATTTTTCACTTGGGCATTGTAATTCACCAAGCAGCGTCCCAAATGAATATATAATTACTCTAATTACAACATCACATGGACACACTAGAGATTAATCTTATTTTGCAGAGTGTAATTTCAGTTTGTTGTATTTAAGTACAATGACTATATAAGTATTAGATTGAGCTGATATGTTTCAAGGCTTTTCTATCAAGTTTTTTATTTTCCTCCATTTTTAAAAAACTATGACCTCACACATCAACTTAACTCATACTGAACAGCTTACATTGAGCTGTTTATTCACAGATTTCTACTGACTAGTACTTTTTGAACAGCATTAAGTTATATGCATTTTTTATGATTCAGGGTTCACAAAACATTGGAAGCATATGGTTATATGAAATAATCCGTTTCTTTGACCCAAGCTACTCCAACGCTTTATTTTAATGGCAGTCTATAGTGAGATGTATAGCAAAGAAAATGTGTATACTTAAAAATTCAATCTTTGTAACATTAGGCCAAATGAACCGTGCTCCCTCTACCATGCAAGAGGCAATAGTGTCCATTTACTGTAATGAAGTCAGAGACACATAAGGATTTCTGTGTTCATTTAAGAAGCACTGGAGGAGAGCATGAGACACAAGAAGCTGGAGATACATGACACATGTAGGCAGCCACCAGGCCATGAATCAATAGCAAGCATTTCATGTAACAGGAACACGGACTGGGGAGATCCAGTAGGAGCAAACATACAGTACAATGCACGACCAAGAGCAAGCCAAGAGGAAGACTTTTAAACAACAGTCAAATACAAAAGAACTATGGCACCTCCAGGCCATGCTGCCATGCAGAGATCTGTGTTCTAGTTTCCTTGTCTGGCTTAATGAGCAGGTACCAAACAGGGGAAATTGAAAGAGCAAAATGACTGCATGCATATGGTTATTGTGAAAGTAAGATTTAAGATCCACTTCTGTTTAGTAAAGAGAAATTTATTCTATCTATAATGTTATTTGATATATCTATCCGGGTGCTTACAACAATGACATAATTTAAAGTCATTTGAACATTGACTTCTTCAATTTGTCCTCCTGAGCCACCATAAGTTATATCCTCGGAGTGCAAACAGTGGATAGCTTTTCGTTCAGTAAGTATGCAAACAATCTATCAGTCAATCAGTAAATAAATATGATTTTAAAGCCAATCAACGTTGTGCATCTGGTAGAATATTTACTTGGACGTCATTTATGACAGTCCCTTGCAAGTATTTTATCTCAAAAACTTGTCACATTGAGGGTGAAATAAATAAGTAAATAAAAAAACGAATAGGTATTGTAGATAAATATAACTGAGTTCAATAAAACGTAAATGTTAGAATCCAAGCATGAGATCTGAAATAACTTATTAACTTAGAAATAACTAATAAATTATCACAATGCTTAAATTTGTTTAATACCATTACAACAAGCTTAAAGCTGATCTATTTACAAAGACAAGTTAGTGTGCAAGGCAGGTTATTCTGCAGTGATGCACACGTACTGCATCCTGGATAGTCTTGTAAGGACAAGACAATATTAAAACAAGCAACAACAAAAAAAAAAACTCAAATAGCAAGCACACTAAAATGTTGTATTTATCAAGCTTGAAAGGAAAATTCACATACAGGAGCCAACATATAGTAATCTGTGGATTTTCACATTGTTTTATTGTTCAGGTTATGACAAGAGAACACAAGAAAGCTATTTAAGGTGAAAACATTTTATTTCATGAATCATAAATCATAAAGTTTGAGTTTGAAATATTTGATGCCCACATTAAATATTTTAAAATGTATCTGTTCTGTAACTATTCTATAATTTGAGCTCTCACGTTAAGTTGATGCATGCATTAAATAGACATAAGACAGAAATGCTCACAGACAGGCTTAGATTTATCCTGCACACCCAATGAAATCAGATAAAAGAGACTAAGTAATTTTTTAACCTCATGAATTATAATTGAAACCACCTTCTTCTGTCACAATGCATGCAGTTTTTCTAAGCAAATGAGATCCCAGAGGCCAAAATGCATGTTGGTTCCACATGTTGTTTGGAGAAATGTCAGATTATTTATCACCTGTCACCGAGGCTATGCAGCATTGCATATAATATTTTTGAAATAATTTGGCCTGAAGTGTGTACTGTTGGTAAATGGACATTTCAATACCAAGGTCAGCAGATCACACAGGAAAGCATTTGCTTGTTTTGGCTGTAGACCCGGGGCCATCAGGGACAAGTGGAGGTTATAAAAGAAGAAGTAGAAATGGTTGCCTGGAGGCCAGTGTAGAATGATAAACATTGATGGCCAGAGAAAGCTTTACTGAATCCCATACTTCTCAGACAAATGACAGAAAGATAGACTGCTGAACTTTGAGGAGGCATCTCAAGCATTTTCAAGGACACAGACGTTAATACAGAATTCCTTCTGTAGAGAGTGCCCTGATGAATACATTCTCCAGCACAGTTTCTTCACAACATAACAAAAGTGAGATAACTTGAAGGTGAAACTGCTGCCATGAAATGTCTGGAACATTATTTTCATAAAATAACAAATTAGTACATTTTCTGAAAGCAAGCATAGCACATTCAGTAATTAGGTTGATCTGCTGTATATCAACAGCAGTTGACACAATTGGCTTTACCCCTGGCTAAAGTTGGCCAAAAGTCTTCATATTACCTTAGTATACAGGACATGCACCCTCTGGCTTCTCACCAGTTGCTTGAAGATTACCAGTTGTTAGTAGTGAGACATCAACATGTGGACTAGCTGCAGATCTCCCTTAATGGAATGCATCCATCCATCCATTATACCTGCTTATCTGGGGGGTGCTGGAGCCTATCCCAGTGTGCATTGGGCGAGAGGCAGGAATAATGGAATGCATGCAAATGCATATATCCATTGAATCCTTCTCTCACCCTTGCAGCGGTGGACATTTCAGACCTCACATGGTTTGCCTCATATTATTCAATGAGTCTCCAATGCATTATGAGTTAATATGGTAATCACTACTTCAAACTGAACTGAATTGAAACCTATACATATATTCATGGGACCTTTAAATGATAAACATGTAACAAATTTTAGAGGCAAGGGCTGCTGGTACAGTAAATTGGTTTATAACAGACATCAATGAGCAATCTATTTCTTTAGTCTTTAATGCCTGAAAAATGATGCAAAAGTTCACATCAAAGTTCAGAGGTTATTGCCTGCTGGCAGTGAATGAATACTATAGACACTCTTGCAATCATGGAACCAGTGTTTGTTTGATATTCAGCTGTGGAGGCCCATTTTTTAAACCTTTTTAAACTAATTACTACTTGCCACAGTTAGTGTGTAAGACACAGTTCCATATGAACAAAGATATGAGTACAGTAATGAGTAAACACAACTAAAACAATAATTAAGAACTATAACAGAAAGCAGTGAACAAATCTTACAGTTGCTGGTTGGCCAGGTCCATTGAATTGTGGTTCATTTATGTTATAGTTTAGGCATTTAGCAGATGCTTTTATCCAGCTGGCATACTTTCATATGATATTCATTCGTACAGCTGGATATAAGTAATTCAAGGTAAGTGCCTTTCTCATGGCAGTGCTCTACCTGGGAATCAAACCAACAACTTCAGACTTGAAAGCCTAGTTCTCTAATCAGTGACACGCTGGTTCCTCATGAATCACAATTTGTCTATGAAAAATATACTTTTCCTACAGCACAAAAGGGACATTTGCAGGCATATACAGTCCCATAAAAAAGAAACTATGGGCTCATTCCAATCAGTTATTTAATCCATCCTTGTCTCCTCGGTCCTTGCCTGACCTGGAAATTGATTGAGATCCGACACCTTTAAGGACATTCTAATCTATTAAATTCTCCTTGGATGAGTGAGGAGCTTGGAGCCTCCTGGAGGGTGCTTCAGCAAGGATACATGAGTGCATCTTTTGTGGAAGTATCTTCTAAGAATGCATGGCGTATAAATGATCGACCTGTGGATCCACCTCTCCACATCTGCCATGTCTGTAATTGACATGGCTTCAAACTGATGCTTAACAGAGTAAAAATGTTCCATTGACCTAATACATGTTTCCTTGATTCCTCCATACTCACATCCTTTCCTCGTGTCCTTTAGTTGCATCCTCCAATGGGTGGAGCTACGGAAGGAGGAAAGTATGCAAAAAAAGGATGCAAGGAGTGAAAACAAGTGGATAATAAATAATTGGAATGAGCCCTATGATGGTTCCCTTGTACTGGCTCATTGTTCTAATTAGCTTCTTAGTTGGTATGGAATCAAGAAGTAAGGATGCATTTCCATACATGGCATCTGCGTAATGACAAAGTAAAATCTTATTTCATTTTTCAATGTACTGATGAGGGTTAGTTATGCCCTTATATGTAAACCCATAGAACTATAGAAAGTGTTCTGTTCTTTCTTTTTTACATCGCTGTGAAAATAAATATATATTCCCTTACACTCCTTCCTGTACTTTCAGCTGTTTCATCACATCCCACAGCCTCCTGTCTTGTAGGCAGATCTCCACCTGCGTTTGGGGCTGCGGTCTTTTCTTCATCTTTTGATTCATTTCTACAGTTCTTTGCTTTTGTCTTTACTGCCAAACTCCAGATGCTGTTTGTGGGATAAACAATCCCACATCTATCATGCAAATGGCACTGATCCATTGAGAGACACGTGCAGTTTCACCCACCCAGCCTTATAACACAAAGATTTTACATTATCCACATACATACAGAAGCCACCATTCAGATAATCAATAAACACTGTTAAAAGCCTTTTTTGTTTGAAATGCTCTTGTCTGTGAAGAACCATTAGAAAAAAAGGTACAATCTGACGCATTTAAATTTAATGCAGATTGGAAGCATTTGTGCTAGTAGAGCAGTTTTCATACATTAATCTCTTGTATTATCTGTGCTCAAGGCAAATTGAGCCAATTATTAAATGTACTGCACTCTGAGTATTAATTCAGGAAGTGGGAATGTGACATGTGTTATATTATTACAGGCTGTTGGTACGGGAACAAGAACTGCTGCATGAATTAGTAGTGAAATGCTTATTTATCACTCCACAGGCAGAGAACTGAGCCTTCTGCAATGGGCTGAATTTAAAAAATTGCTTTTCACAAAAATGTCTGCCTCTTCATTAGCACAGAAGGAGCATACAGGAAGTGCTCTAATCTGGCTGAGTGGAAACTGTTGAAATGCTTGGCTTCCAAAGGAGCACATGGTAGCAAGGAAGAAAGCCTGAACTATGACTGCAGCGAACAAAATGGGGAAATTAGCTTTAAATAAATTTAAATGAAGCTTGATCGATGATGAACAGAAATGATTGCCCATTACTAGACTTTTGATTGTAGAAGAAGGCACAAATTGCACCTAACATTTAACAGGTTTGGAGTGAATTCTGTGGTCGAAAAAAATTATTGACATCTTTGGATGCCTTCTGTCTTCTCAACAAACGATGTCAATGAAACTCAGAAAGATTAAGCTCATTAGAGAGACCAGCATTTCAGGTCCATGCTTTATTAAGGTGACAAATGCAATAAAGCCACCTTCACAAACCAACCACACTGCAGCACCCAGTGTCGAATGCGGCATTGATTGCGAGGTATGCCAGATTAATTGCAGGGTGTGAAAGAACTAAGATCTGTTGCTATGTTGAATGTTCAATTCAAAAACAGACTGACAGCCTTCTTGCCACTTCTCCCATCTTCTGATCATAACAGGCTCCATCTCACCTAGCAGCTTAAAGGGCAGGTTTAGTAATGTTTAAAGTCACATGTCTTCAGACTTTTTTCTACATGTTTTAGTCATAGCTCAGTGCCCTCTGTGTGGGTGGTTGTGTTTAGATTTCTGACAGAATGCACGCCCAAACAGAGGATTTTGGTGTACTGTAATTTTTTCTCTCGTAAACAACTCCAAATTGAGTATTGGTACACTACTGCTACATGAGGGTATTTATACTATGCTCTACCATGTACACCTTCTTTGGACATTTTTTCTAATTAATAAGAAAATGGTTTAGAAGATATGTTTATGCCTATATACTTCTGTTTCCAGTTGTTTAATATTCTTTCATATGCAGAATACATTACATATGTGAATGAATGACAAAATATAATCTGACCATAAATAATAGGCACCATTACTATATATTTTGAACATATATAGCACATTAAACAATATAGCCACAATGTATTGTGAAATACATTTTACAGATGAACATTATTAATTATATACAGATATGAATATGTATAAATATACTTTGATATATACCATTTTTCCCTTTTGAGTTATTAGCCATTGATATTTGTAAATAAGCACTGGATAGAGTGATCCTGACACCAAGCCTCCTATTTCAAACACACTTTCTGGCCTTCATTCCTTTAACTGTTCCACTCAACTTTGTGTCCCCTTCCCAGAGGATACACAAATGCTCAATCACCTGGGAATGCGACAGGGCATATGAGGATGTGTAAATGTTTAAACTGGTTCAGTTGTGTAAATGAACACTTTTCCAACGCAGCAGTTTCTGAGGAGTGTCTGTGCTTCTTCGCAAGGAGGTCCTGGGAATTCTCATTTACTGAAGATTAGTTGAGTACTCTGTAATCCTGTTTGACATTTCACCTCTCCAAGGGGAAAGTCCGTGCTCTGACTCTGAAGACTCTCATGTCAATGTTCTAGTGGTTAAACCTTGCGTACACTGGAAATATATACACACATCTGGTGTGTGGAGTGGAGAAAATGAGATAGAAAATGAGAGAAAGACACATTATGATTATAAGTTGTACAGCAAATAGCCTGTTTTGTACATGTAGCAAGGGGATGGGGACTAGACTAACTCAGCAGCTTGCTGTGCTCTAGCAGCGCTGATCATCCATTACGTTACATTACATTTGGCAGACACTTTTATCCAAAGGGGCGTATAATAAGTACATACTGAAGGTCATTGAAACAACTACAGAACACTGCCGATAAAATACAATTAAGATACAAGTGTCTGATTTCTCATCAGTTATACATAGCCACAAACTTCCAATCTAGTTCATGCAGTAAGCATAGGCTAAGTCAGTAAATTTATGGCAAGTCGAACTAGAAATGAGGCATCATTACAACAAGAGATATGATAAAGTGCTACAACACCAAGATGATATCAGAAGTGAACAAAAGTGCTAGATGAAGAAACAAGCATTACATGAAAGTTCTATCAAGATACGAGGATAAAAGCGATATAAGACAGTACTCTGAGGCTGGGTTAACCCTATGGAGGAGTAGTATCAGAGTTAGTCAAGGTACAGCCTCAAGAGATGTGCCTTCAGACCACGGTGGAACATAGACAGTGACTGAGTGATTAATTGAGGAATGGGGAATTCCTCAGTTACTGCTGGGGATAAGCTCTGTGGTCAGGATGAGCGAGAACCATTCACATGGATGGCAGGAAGTTGCCCTGCTGCAGCAGAGCAGAGTGATCAAGCTGGCGTGTTGGGTTGAATTATGTCCCGTAGCTAGGCGGGGACTGTCCTCTTGGCTGCAGTGTAGGCCAGAGTCAAGACTTTGAATCTGGACCCGGAAGTGACCAGTAACCAGAGGAGTGACCTCAGCAGGGGAGTGTCACAGGTCAACATAGTAAGGTTGAAGACTGTCAGAAGTTGGACAGCTGCATTATGGATGAGTTGTAGAGGCTGTATGGCACAGGCTTGTGGGCTTGCAAAAAGGGAGTTGCAGTAGTCTAGTAATCATGCATGCATATTTAGATAATACCACATTCTACACTGTACAGGAAGAAGAGTCCAGCACTCCAGCAGCTTCAGATTCCTCCATCCTTTATTTGCATCTAATATTTTTTTCCTTGCCTCTGCAGGATGAAACCTCAGCTTATTTCCCTCAGCTGGATTACCTTTCATACAGTTGCTGCACACAGGTGAATCTCCCCATTGTTACAAATACCCCAGGCTTTTCAGGAAGGGAAAAAACAAAGTGATACTGCTGCAAAATAACAAAGGAATATTAAGCTGTCATTCACACACTACCTATGAGCAGCAACCTTTAATCAGTTTTCACCTGACCCCTTTCGCATAGGTGTTCCATTTTCAATCCTCTCCTGTCCACTTAGTCCATCCCCTCCTGTGTTGAGCATGGATCACACACACTTCTCCATTACCCCGCACCTCCTACTAAGTATGCAACAGCACACAATATCTGAAGGCAGCACTGACACATATGTGGTATGCCTTATTTTTGTTCCTTTTCTTTCTGTCATATTCCCTTCTCAGCTTCCTCAGTAGTATTTTTGATTTGATGAGGCAAAAGTCAGAACTTTGTAATAAATGACCTTTAAGGATTTCTAAAGCTCATTATTCCTCATCCAGCCACCGCAGACTCCATGGGGAATGCAGCAAAGCAACACTAGTGAAGTACACCCCGTCTGCTCTATTGTGAACCCTTGAGGAGGAAGTGAAAGGCTCAGCATGGTCCTTCACTCAAGCCTCTGTCTCCTAGAATAAAATTAGCGGTCACTGGTGAGAGTTGCAAGTGTTGAAACCACTTCAATTTGTCCATAGCTTCAGACATCAGACACACAATAGTAGATTGCAGTGCTCACACCATCATAGTCAATACCCATCCCTGAAACATTTAAGGGATTTTCTAAATCATAGGCAACATTAAAAAAAAAAAAAATTGCTCATACCATATACCTGAAGTTTTGCACTATTTATCAAAACTTATGACAGGAGCTCCGACATGGAGTATTGACCCGATCCACTTGTTCTTATTGCAGTGAGGCAACTTGTGGTCCAGCCTGATCCCTAACCATACCAGTGGCAGTCATGGACTGAGAGTGGTACATAATTGGAAATAGTATTATCTAGAGGGAGGGTTTTAGTAAAAGCAATAACGTCTCTTTTGGTCATTGAATACCTGACATCTGTCTGCACCAGTTGCAGTCCTCTGTCACAATACAGTAAATGTGCAGCTCAGATGGGAGATTGCAGAGTGAAAAGAAGTGCTGGCTGGCTATATACGTAATGCCTCATTTGTCAGTCAGAATGGAATCATTCCTAAGTTCTCAAGCAAACAGTTGGATTTATCTGGCAAAAAGTTGTCAAACAATATGAGATACGTTCTTAGTCTCCACCTGAAATTTTGAAACTGTAAACAACAGACAGCAGATAAACAAATATATAGTATACATAGTATTTATGGGTTTGGCCATTATGTAGAAATAAAACTTTGAGAATACATTCTGGGGAACTGATATGAATTCTAAGCTCTCATAATTTTTGTGATTTTCTACTTTCCATGATCAAAATTATTAGTTGTCATATTTACTTTTTATCTAATGATTGCAGGCTCGTTCCATCACAGAAAAGTCATTTGTCGATAGGGAGAGTCCACCAATATCTACAGTAATCTTTTTCAGTATAGGAATGATGCCAGATTGGATGACAATGGATGATGGATACTGATAGCCTGAGGAATTATTTTAAAGTATGGTTTGTTGATTGACAACTGACAATGTCTTAAAATATGTAGTCAATAGATGCTTAAAAAGCTGCTGCAACTACAATCGAGTTGGTGATGTTGGCAAAAGACTGAAACACAAGGGACTCTAGACAATGAATATTGCTGAAACACCTCTCTTTAAACATTTGTTAAGCTTACATACATTGTCCTTAGTCTTGTTGCTCCAAAAACTCACAATTGCACTCTTTCCGTAAACATGTAGCTACATAATGTTGTTACAAGCATAAACATTTCCATGGTTGGAAATGCACAATGTTAGGTGGAATTTAGCATTTATTAGTTAAATAAGGCTTGCACAAGCTGCAATGTCAACAGATCACGTACAGACAAGCATGATAGAGTAACTGGGAGATCAGCTATCAGCAGGTCAGCTATTTATGGATTTCAGTGTACCTTTTAATTAATACTAATAAAACGATGTTTGTCACCTGTGCACATTACTGAATTGGATTAAACCAAGCTATAGATGCTAACTAGCCAGCCAGTTAACTAGCTAACTTGTTTTGGTTTTGTGCTTAGCATCAAAGCTAATTAGCCAATAAATAATTTCTAACCAATAAATACATGGTTCACAGACACGCAAAACAAATCTAAAATCAGAATTGCCCTTTCAGTGGCTTTAGCATGAGCTAGCTGGTTTGTTAACTGCATGGCTGCACTGAGTTGTCGACTTTGTGAGTGAAGAGGCTGGTGGCGTGTGATTGGCTGAAGTGTGGGTGTCTGGAGAACCCTTCCAGGCTGCAGCCTCAGTCAACCATCGTGGCAAAAAAGACATACAAGCTCCATATACTAGTTTCCTGGTGCTTTTAGTGTGTATTTATACATTTTATTAATTACTTGTAATGTAATACATGCTTTAACCCTGATTATTTTACTGAGGTTTTAACCCCATGCAGAATAGAATGGCATCGCAGATGTTATAATAAAGCCCTGTCTGTTCCACAAGTTCCGAAGCAGACTTTGCATTTCAGCTACACTCCTAGGATCTGTAACAGCCTTTCTGCCCTTCTGAGGTTAGAGCAGAACTGACTTCTGGTAAAACTTCACTAAAGAGGTCTTTTTTTGCGTTTATCTCTGTGGAAGCTTTTGCCCTTGATAGTTTTTTTTTTTTACTTTACTTTTTACTTCTTCTCTTATATCATACTGTCTCACTCTATTTTAAAATGTCTGTTAAGCATTTTCTGCACCTGCAAGAAAATTGCTGAATAAATGAAGCTAGTATTATTATACTAGGATTCTCTCCAGAAGTCTTTACTGTTACTACCGGTGAGATTGATTGAAATGGTGTGGTGCACTTCTAGTTGAAGAGATTGACCCTTAAATTAAATGAAACATTCTTAGCAACTGTGATGGCATATGCAATTAGTCCAAATGGGAATTAAGTTTTTTAGAGTCAGTCAAACCAGCCTTTGTGCTATATGCTCATTAGGACTGAACATTTAAGCTGCAGCCTGAAAATTGTGGTGCCCAGGCTAGATGCAGGAGCTTTACAAAGAAGAAATGAGCTTCCATCCAACGAACCTAGTCACCTCTGCATCACTGTTTTAAATGTTTTTTTCAATATTGGTTGTTCCTTTATTGGCTGCCAATTTTGAGAACTACATTTTATTCCATGTCTAGTGTTGCATGATAATAACTAGATGGCATTTTGTTGCACCTAATATTGGATATCTGTGTCTATCATTAAAACATACAACATACAAAGAAGCATACAATGTAATGACCTTGGAAGGACAATCACTATTGTACACCAGTAAAAAGTGAAATTAAGGGATTGTCTACTTTATTACATGAAATAAATGTATTTATTGATTTGCTTTAAAATGTATTTTTCTCATAAAATACATGTGCACTTATCTCAGTTTATGTCAACAATTATAATTTGAGTTGACTCAACACCATACAATGAAGTAAAATCAATTAGGACCAAAGAACTGGCTAGGACCAGTATTTCCTATACTGCTGCAAGTGTGATCCATCTACATATTCCTGATGATGAGGATACAGTCCACAACAGAAAAAAATGATTTATTTATTTATTTATTTATTTATTTATTTATTTATTTATTTATTTATTATTATTATTATTATTATTATTATTATTTTGGACTTGTAGTACCAAGTTTTATCACATTTTTGAGAGGGCAAAAATCATATGTGACCAGTTAGACTAAATAAATAAATAAATAAATAAATCTGATTTGGGCAAGTCCCGACTGACTATCTATGCAGTTTTTTTTTTTTCAACCCATTTCAGAATGAACATGTAAGCCTTTTAGTGATGAACTGTAATTACATAACATAATGTACTGTAACATACTGTAACATAACTTAAAATATCACAATGACGAGAACAGGCCTGTCAGCCCGACAAAGCTTGCCTTCAAATGCATTATCTCATGGTTGTCATATTATTTTAAATATGAACATTTTTTTCACATTGGATGCTAGAATTCGCTCTACACATTTTAAATTACGGCCAGTTGTCTAAAAGGAGAATTATCATGATTGTCAAAAATTTGAATTAGAGAGGACTATTGTAGACTATTGAGGCAGTTATTTGTGAGGAGGAGGGTTTACTGACATTTGTTTTAACTCTGTAGGTCAAATGGGAAGGATTTGAATTTTTGTGTGCAGTGGTCTACACACCAAGGTGTCCCATTGAACAGTTAAAAGTAATCAGCAAAATACCAGCATGGTTCAGGCAATCTTATACATATCAGAAAAAAAAGTCACTCACATACAGATCACAAAAAACAACATTGTCAGTCACATACAGATCAGGAAGAAAATAAAAAAACATTCAAAAAGAATATCCCCATGTCAATTTGCATACAAATCAGCCAGGTAGTTTTGCCACAGCTGGAGAAATATACTGGAAGCATAATAAAACCAGCTACAATAGGGTGCCTAAACACTTGAGTTCTTGGTTTTCTAATTAGTGTTAGAACAGGAGTGATCCAAGTAAATCGTCTAGACAGTGTTTTGACATTTCGTACTTGATCTTTCATCTCTAAATCAACAATCCCCGTCCTCCTGATTCAGCAGGTACAGTATGTCAATAAAATATGTAGCTGGAAGGTGAATATAAAATCAATGTAATAAACTGAGTTGTATAAATTGAATCCACATTTATTGAAGCATACTAAAGCCATGGTAGATCACTTTACATTTGCAACAAGCACAAACAGTGGGGTTGAAAGGCATTTTCACCTTTCAGCAAGATTTAACATGAATGACATACCTCTGGACATACCAGTGTACATAACATGTACATACACAGTAAATATATTGTACGTACTTCTGAAGTTATTGTGATTTTACAGGTATTAGGGCTTCCTTATAGGAACAATTTCCCCCAAAAAAAGAAGTATTTTGATCTGCAGATGATTATACAAACACCCATAGAATGAGAAGTGGGTGTAGCAAGTTCCATGCTTCCCTTGCCTCAAGCTGCCATAGTTCATTGCAAAGGCTTTGTCTATAATGACTGAGAGATGTTGGCGAAATGATTGTTGGGATTTTTTTAGAACTTATATACATATATATATATATTTGTTAGAACACTACCACAACAAGCACAAGTAATAACATAGGCATTTAATAAAGGAAGATTCTATTAGCACCCAGGTGTCCGTAGCCAACAATGCTATTTGCATCCAGGCACACATTAGATACTGTATGTGTGTATGTACTGTATGTATATTTTAGAAACAGCATCAGGGTCCTGATCTGCTACACTGCTTAAAGGACAAAGGTGAGGGGGTGTTTCCATGAGGCCGGACCAAGTCTGACAGTCTCTGCCACCCCGTAGCGGGCATCAGGGACCGCCACATGGACTCATATTATCTCAGATCCCAAGCTGTAGCATGCTGTGCTTCAGAACCGGGACTTAAAAACTTGTTAACATAACCTGTAAGTGGCTAGAGCCACAGCTTGTTGGGCTTTGTGGAGCCGGGGGACGGGGGGTGAGGGGGCCGGGTGTAAATAGCTGAATAGCTGCCGTGTGACTATTCTCACCCAGGTGCAAATAGACACTCCGTTTAATAAAATAGGGGGATTCTTCTTTTAATGGATAGGATGTTTGCCCAGATCACAGGGTAAACACTCTTTCTTTAAAAACACATGAATAAATTAAGCAAACTAATACCCATCTTAAAACTAAATTCAAGGATGAAACTAAATCAGAGATCCTGTTTGATCAAAGATCAAAAGGAGACAAGACACGTTTAGCCTTATAAAGAATTAGATTGGTACGGTTGGCCACAAGGTTGGATGGTGTCTTTCAGCTGTGTGCCAATTCTGGGCCACCTTCTTTGGCTTCTCAGGTGCAAAGAGCTGCTGGTTTACATTTCTCAATGAAACTTGAACTCAGTGAGGAGCTTTGCATCATTTTAAACCGTCTTATTTTAGTTGACAATCAATCTTATGATTTAAGTTTCATAGTAAGAGTGAGGTCTGGCTTTTTCCATGCCATTTAAATCTGCTCTGCCCAGTAAGAGAGGAACTGATTCAGAGTTTAGAGAAGAGTATGCAGCATACAGAAATATCAACTATTATTCAACAATGAATGAATGTAAATGAATGCATGCTACAAAATAATCTGATAAACAGGAATCACAGTGGGCATTTCTTAATCACACAAAACAATTATGAACAGACTCAGGACAATTAGCAGTTTAAAGGTTTAACATTTTTAGCCTCTCTTATCTCAACTGCACTCTTATAGTGGCTTTCTAAACCTAATTAATAGCTTGAGTTTCAATAAAAATGATTATTTTCAACTCCATTGTTGCTACCACAGGAATATTATAGCATATTTGTAGGTTTTGTGTGCAAATATTTAATGTGAGAACCCATGGGAATATCAGACATATATCTATCAAAGAATTTTGTGCTGGACAGTACTGGAAGAAGTCAGAGTCAATTTATGGTTTAGCAGACAGTTTAATTTGTCCCTTTCGAAGCAATTGTTCTTGAGTCATGCTTAATGTATCACAATGCAGTGGGCACACGATGCAATGAAGGAGCATATTGATGAGTGACAATGCCAATTACAATATTCATGTTCATAACACTGTGTTCATTACTTTTTAATGCAACCATAATCACTTCACTCTTCTCTATAATGAAAGAAAATATGCATGTAATTTTAATTCAGCCTCAGAAGATGCTGGAATTGTAATTTTTTAAATTACATTACATCCCAGGTCCGGGTTGGACAGATATAAATCCAAGATACTTCCTTGACTGCCTCCTCTGTGCTGGAGCCAGAATCAATACTTAAACCACTGATTTCCCATTTGTAAAGCCTTATCTGCACACAAGTGCCTTTTAAGCCCAGTTTTATTCATTGCATGATTTCATTCTACATTTATGGAAGGCAAAGACCAGGGCAGGCAGAGCATTTCAATTTGGATAACAGCACAGGCCACAGTATGAAAACTAGACCAAACAAACTTGATATGGGTTCAAATCCCAAGTGTGGAACTGCTGTAGTATCCTTGAGTAAGATATGTTTTCTCAACTGAACCAATAAATTCAACTGTATAAATTCATATTTTTAGAAAATGTAAGCAATGTACCTGACCACAGATGTACCTCATTATACAGTCTTGCTAAACACTGTAAATGGTGCCCATCAGCAACCTGGAAATGGAATGATTCTTCACTACTGTTTCTTCACCACAAACCATTCCATTTCATAGATAATGTTTAATGTTGTCAATGAAACCAAAAACTGATAGAGATGACTGTATTGATCCCATTGTCCCTGTCCTGCTTTCAGATAATCAATACTTAGTTCTATTGTGAAACAGCCCACAATATCAGAGTGTTCATTAACTAAGATGTGTTTAAATACGCAGTGTGGTGTGACTAATAACTATTTTGATAGTTTGCCACAATAACAATGATAAAATCTTGACCATAATTTTTTATATAAATAATTGTGTCTATTTTCCTCTGCCAAAATTAAAATTGCATAATGTGTTCGTATTGCATTGAATGGAGGCAAATGCTACACAAATAGCCAATCATATGACAAATAAATATACGCAGCGGTAACCTAGTAGGGATACGCACAACAACTTCTGCAGCTGATAATAAAATGACTGAAGACAAAAGTTCATCTGACCACAAAGAAGTCCCCACTGTAAGCTCCAACCATAAAGAAACTGTCAACAAGAAAGGTCAAATGAATCCTGTCATATGTCACAAATTATGCTGCAAACCAGTGGTGAAAAAAAAAAAACATGCAACACCATAAATATTTTCCACCATCTGAAACGGTACCATCTGTTCGAGCACACAGTTTGAGTTCAAGGCACCACCAAAGTAGTAGTTGCTCAAGCACCACTAAGATACCAGTATAACTGTTATGAGTGACGACGCTGATCAGGATAAGCGGGTATAGATGATGGATGGATAGATGTTATGAGTGATGTGCAACCAAAGCAACAAACAATTGCTGCTGCCATTTATAGCGCTGTGCTACACTATGAAATAAATAATGACAGAAACATACCAATAGTGCATTATCATACTGTCTTGCTAAAGACATGCTGCCTGTGGAAAAGGAACGATTCAAGAGGCTTATATGGATCATTGAGCCAAGATATCACCTCCCTGGCAATATTATGTTTTGCTCACCATACTGCTACAGCTCTATGCATAAATGGAAGGTTTGAATATGAACTTTTATCAACATATTGACTGATCTGAAAAAATTTTCTATCATATTTTTGCCCATATCATCTAGGTCTAGTACCAATATAATTATGGTAGATTATAAGTTTTTAATTGTGTGGTAATGAAGGCTTGTTAAATTTAATCATGAGTGCGTCTCTCTCAAACTTGTTTGTTTTGTGACCTGTCATCTGTTCTACTTTTAAGTTCCAATAGGATCAGGAAATATTAACTTTGCCCTTCCTGTTCTCGTTATCCCCGAAGACCAGTTTCATAATACAGACACATCATACATTGATACTGTAAATATAGCCAAATGACAGAAAATGACAGTAGATTTATGCATTGTTGTCCCCCCATATCACAGACAGGACCGGAAAAATGTGTGGCATGACTTGCCTTGGAATAGTACTTTATTTTCACAAGATTCCATCTTTCAAATCTTTTGTTTATTATGCGGGTTCAACATAAGCCTATGCGAATGGAGTGAAAATTGAGTGAAATTGATGAACTGTCTTTGCGGGTGTGAATGGTCTAAAAAGGCCACTATGCCACTGATAGTTCGGTCAGACAAATCATAATTGAATATAAGTAAAATCTATTGAGATTAATGAAAATTGAACTTTGGTGTCAGGGTCCTGTCTCTTCTAATATATTTTTATATTAGTAGCTATAAGCCAGCCAAACTAATGACAGGGAGTGACCACTACAAATCCCCCATGGGGATCACATGAGAAGCAGAGCCTACAGGTGGATGCTGGGGTGTTGGCACAAAACCTTTTCTGTAAGGCATGCAGGGCAAGTCATCAGCAGGGCATGCACAGATAAGGTAGCCAGGTTAACTAGTCTTCCCAATTAAGGTGTAAGCAAAGGTGATTGCTACTTCTCAAACTGTCAGCCCAAACTAGCTCCGCAAGGTTTGTATCATTCGGCTCTGAGAAGAGCAAGAGGAATCAAGCACACAGTGCATCCATGAGACGGCCATTTACTGTCTCTGAGGCTGAAATGCAGAGGTTTTCTTCCACCCTACCTTAGACTATCTCTCCCTCTCTCTCTCTCTCTCTCTCTCTCTTGCTCTCTTTCCCCTTATGTACATTTTCCTTGTAATGCTGTCAGAAACACAAGATTAGTTATTCAATCATGCTGAAGAGGCATATGCTTATAGATAAGGACTGATGAAGTATCCCAGAAGAGCCTCTTCTGAACCTATTCCATATGTCAGAGGGAGATTGGATCGCCTTATCTCAACCGGAGGTTTGCAATACCCTCCTTTCCTCTCTCACCATCCCTGCTCTTTCTGAGCTCCATTTGCACACACAGCCACTGAGGCACACGACGCTTTAGCTTAGCAGCATCCCGAGAGCTGTGCCCTGATGCTACAGAGGGGCCTATAATATCTATTGGCTGGTTCTGATTGGGATGCCCAACGCCGTTAAATTAAAAACATAATGTGCAATGGGAAATGTTATAAAATAAAGGCTTCTGGCATGCTGACAATTTAGGCATGCCTTTTGTTTTGTTTCTAGTCACACATAACTATTTCTATTTCAAATAACCTTTAATCTATTAAATGTTTTGTTTACAAATTACTTTTTGTGCTGAACATAAAACGGCAGTGAAATGTTTATTATTGGAGATTACTTTATTCCTTCATATCTGTCCAAAGGAAAAGTTGCACTGTTAGCTAACTCTGCGATAGAGTGGATGTGTCATGGTTTTGGCTGATGCCACCATTCCTTTTCCTTCCTGCGCCTTTTCTTCAGTTATTACGGCCATTGGTTTTTTCATGCACCTTTTCTTCAGTTATTACGGCCATTGAGTTGATTGAATTATACACGTGCAGATTTCCTTTTACAAGTTGCACCTGTTGGTGTTCTATTTAAACCCTGAGCAAGCCGATAAGCTTTGCTTCAGTGTCACTTATGTTGCACGAGAGCCGGTATTCTGTCAAGTGAGGTAAAGGTAAAGGTAAAGGTAAAGGTAAAGGTAAAGGTAAAGGTAAAGGTAAAGGTAAAGGTAAAGGTAAAGGTAAAGGTAAAGGTAAAGGTAAAGGTAAAGGTAAAGGTAAAGGTAAAGGTAAAGGTAAAGGTAAAGGTAAAGGTAAAAGAGCTGCGATATTGGATTGTTGTGGCTATAAAATTAGCACAACAGTCTTTAGCTTTTTTAGATTGTTGGCAACAAGTTAGTGCCACAATCTAAGCTCAGTATTCTTTCTTTAGGGTTTTACTTTTTCAGCCTCGGTTCGAGGTCTGTTTTCTTTGAGTTGCCCCGTTTTCTGCTCTGGCAGTTTTGTTTTATTTTCATACTCCTTAAGCCTTAGTTCTTTTTTACCCAGTACGTGGGTTGTGTAGAGCTTTTCTTTGGGATACTCTCCCTAAGGAGTATTGTTTTCCTTTCCCTTGTCTCTTGAGACTTTGTGGCTATTTTACTTCTGGTTAATAGCTTAAAGAACCCCCTGTTCAGTTGCGGTTGGTCTCCCAAAACTCCAACTCCCTCACAATGTATGCTTTCATATCTTTTATCTTTTATGTTCTGAAATGGACTGCCCAATTGCTCCCCAAAATATAAAGAAAATATACAAGGAAATCTTGTATAATTAAAAATGAAATGAATGAAAAAAGAATCATTCCAGAGTAGGGAAATGCAGAGGTAGAATTGGCCTTTGCTGTGTTACACTGCATATTCCATACATATCTTGATTTTTGGATTGTGCATAACAGGTAACCCATATTTCTTTAGCCATGCATTGCTGGATTGTTAGGCAGCCCCTAAAGGGACAGCACTCTTTGAAGGGGACAAGACATTCATTCAGTGTAACATTTGGCCTCTGAGTTGTAAATCACAGTTGTGCTCTTTTACTACATACTAGCCAGATTGCACTTAATCTGTCTTTCTGGCAGTTATTGAAGAGAGACAGCCTAGCTCAGATGTAAAATATCTCAAGTGTAGCTTACATACAGCATACAGCACTAACAGATTAGTTTCGGTGTTCCCCTAACTTGCACCTACTACTTTGGATCTACGCACTCCACCAGCAATAACAATATAGTCATTGTACACATTTGTTTTATCATTATGAAATGTATTCTGCATTTTATGAAATGAAAACAAATGCCCTCCAGTCTGTTTACAATACGCTCCAAAACTGATTCTAGCACAATGTTTTATAGCTGGTTTGATGTGATAGGAGGCCTGGGAACCATTCTGATGTCATTGGAAATCAATAGGCAACATCTGCATGGGGGTAATATCCCTTCTGCTCTACCATCCTGAACATAAATATCCTATCCACAGTAGTAGAAATGTGTTGTTGAGCAGAACTTAATGTTTATCTTCTCAATATGTAAATCAGAAAATTCATCCTTATAAAAATAATTGACAAAAATTAGTCCAACATAAAACCTCTTATAAAAAATATTAGAAATATCTTTACTGTTTGCTCCATCACTTTCTATACCTTTACCATATCAGAGAAAATCAGATGCAAACATTTCATTTTTTAACTCACTATATGTGCTTAGAAACTTCAAATTCTAGTCCTTCGGTTATTATTACAATGACTACTCCTACCGCTGTTACTACTACTACACAGATGTTTAGTGTTAAATCAACTCTTACATAGTATATGTAACATGTCTTACTTGAATCATGTACTTTGAGTTGAATTAAAACTGGAAATTGTACTGTGTACCAGTAATAATAATAGTAATCATAATCCTGATCATGATCACAATTATATCATATCAATACACATCACATCAAATATCTAAGTTCAGTTACTTTAGGTTAAAGCTGCTCGTCACAAAGATCATCTTTCAGACTTGGGTCTCAACAAATACATGAACAAGCATTCAAAAATTCCACTCCTTCAGCATGAGTTCATGATCTTTAATGAAATAACCCCATCAGGAAACACTAACTGGAAACTAGTGGTACATGTGATTTAGTAGTACCATAAGGAGGAGAGTATTAACAATTGCAATCAAACCACATGGATCTAAAACCTGTATGAACAATACATTTGATCTTCCCACAGTAATTATATAGTAATTACATTAACTCTACTGTGCAGTGATATAAGTTGTTCTCTAAATCAAGGGAATTTGTAGGAGGAAACATTCATGTGGCAAAGAAAGAAAATTGTACTAACCCACTCCACATCAATAAAATCAACACCCCTATTGTTCTGTTATGCACTAGACGTGAGATGGTCAGTAAGTAACCCATGAAGCATAGCTCGCTCTCTGGCCCTCAATAAACGTATTCAGTGAAAAACTCTTCAAGCCTCTCATGTGGGTCCTGCAACATTTGACTAGAGGTTATGGGGATATGCCTGTACAGTAATTAAATGCATTCAAGTCTGACCAGTACTGTAGAGGCAATGTCTGCAAGTAGAATGAATGAAATGAACTCAGGAAGACTGTAGCCTTGGGCAGCCTTGGGGAGGTCTGAGCACTTTTGTTCATAACCTTATTCCATCACTTCATTTTGACAAAAGAGAACAAAAGTCCAGAGTACAGCCGGGTTGAGTGTTAATTTAATGGAGGGCTGCAGTAGCCAGCACAGAAGTAGGTATAGGTATAGTAGAGGAAGGAGAAGGTAATTACTGTAGGTGCAGGATATCGAAGACAAAACAATAGTCTTTGACCAACAATGATTTTTACGAGCATCTGCAAGACTAGTATCCAATATAATTATACCATAAATGTGATACAGTGCAGCATACAGAAAGTGTAAAACTATGAGAAGTCCTGACATAAATGTTTGGAACATTCCCTCATTCCCCTACAACAGAATGTAACTTGGAAAATGCACCAAGAGAGAGAGTGCTCAAAGGAATCAGTTCAGATTATTTAAGTGGTGAATTTTATTCATTGTAAAATGGTAATGATAAATAATGGATGACTGATTAAACAATTAGTGACATATGTTATACAATCGAGCACAGGTAACACATGCACAGGTAACAAGCTACCATAATTCCTGTGGATGCAGAAGCTTATTTAGTAATGCATTAAATAAACAACTGAATTGTGTTACCATGTGAAGTCAACGACCTTGGAAAAAATTCTACCCTGCCCTCCCTTTCCTCTTTTTTCCTCCACCATTCAGAAAACAATGTACAAAAATAAAAAAGGAAAACGTTAGTCATAGGTCTATAGAATGCTTGTCAACATAAAATTAGCCTTGTTTACTGCCTTAAACAACAGCCATTGCAGTACATACACACTCAGTGGGAGTTACCCCCACCTTCTCCATCCTTTAACACGGTGATTGGCTGTGTTAAATCTTGTCTATGGCAACATGTATAAACTAGGCCATTTATCAGAGTTAAATTCAGATATGAGCGGGCCAGCCTTGGGAATCCTTAATCAGAGATACCTCATCCAGCATTTTTTTCTGTTTCTCCATGGTATTATTTTTGCACTGGCAATGGGTTTGTTGTTCAGCTTCTCTCGTATTCTGTGGTATTCCATCAACTCAACACCCCACAATGCTTTTCTATACATCAATATTGCAGACATGCTGCATAATAGGAATTGCACTGTCATGCTGATGACTGATGTTGCAAAGCTCCAGATGTTGCCATTTTCCAAAGAGCCACATTGCATTTTATTCATCTTCATTGACGTTGATCAAGGTCAAAGAAAGGTAAAATAAAAAAGTATTTGAATGTTGTATTCATTTATCAGTCATTGAGGTTAAAAAAGAACATTTCAAAATCATCTTCCAGAATTAAATCGAATTGCTTCCCCCCACCCATTTTTGTTCCATTTTGGAATGGCCAGTTATGCCATTCCAGCAGATAAGCATGGGCTCTCCTCTGAAGCATGTGATGTCACCGCTGCTTTGGCCAGTCAGAAACAGTTGGCACTGGCAGGGTCCAGATCCAATAATCGACCATGGGACCTATCCATGCGCTCGAAAAGCAGCCCCTACCTAACTCACTTACATTCATAAGCACACTTAGTGACACAGTACTCTGATAGTTATTAATGGCTCAGAGATCTAATACACAAGGCATTTTGGACATGATGTAGATACTGTAATAGGTTTGTGTTTACTGGTCATAAGTTTTCAGGAATGTTGTACGGAATTCAGTTTATTGGTTGAAATAAATAAAGACAAAATGAACAAATGTGAAAAATGTTTTATTTAGTCTGAAAAACTGGTGAATTCAGGTAAATTTCATTAATTTAGTTAGAAAAAAAGTGAATTCTGCCATCTGCCAGCAAATAATCTTTTCTGAAAAATCCCATAATCCCTTTTTGTGATGTCACAGACTGAAAGCATCCACCTGGGGGTATGCTGTACTGTCCCTGTGCTTATCTATCAGAGGTATGTTATTCCTTCTAGTTGGCTAATTCAAGGAATATTAAAAACCACTGCATGTTCACTGACCACTTGTAGACAAAAAGACAAAAAAGAAAAAAATACACAAGATAAATCATATCAAAAAAGACATGGGACAAAAATTAAACTTCAGTTGCAGAAGGTAGGTAAGACATTCAATGAAACATAACCATACCGATGGCGCCACGTGCATTGAAGAAAGAAGATTAATAAAGTGCTGATGGAATGACGTAGTGAAAATTTGAGCAGTCACTGGATAGGTACAATTCTACAAATGTGAAGTTCTGGACTTGATTGATCTAAAACTATTTCCTGAGGGCAAGCTGGTGAATAGGTAGTAGGCTGGGTGTACGGAGTCTTTTAAACTTTTCAGTCCAATCTGTTGGATTCAGGTCTTGTATATCTCTAAGAGAGAAAGGGGAGTTCATTGGCAATTTTTTTTTTCTCAGAATTTCTGAGCCGTACTGTTATTGAGAAAGTGGGTATGGATTCGGTTACATGATGAAACAGAAGCATCCCCTCTCTTGACACCTTGAACTTCCTCAGTTGCCTTAGGAAGAAAAATCTCTGGTGTACCTTTTTGATGGACATGGAGGAGTCTTACCACTTCAGAGAGGACATGCTTGTTTTCAGGAACTTAAAACTGCAGCTGAGAGTTTGTTTTACATTTATGATAACAAACGCCCACATTAATTTAGGTTCTGAACCCTGTATTCTCACAGGTTCTTCATAGCTCTGATCAGCAAATTGAGTGAAATAATTGATATCATTTTAAATTTAACATCTGTTTATATTCTGAATTTGTGTTATTATATCTGCTTCACTCACAAATGATTTCATCAAATATTATTATAGTATTAATAAAATAATTACCTTTTGATCACTGAAGACTTATGGAATTAAGGATGGTTGCCAAGGGTACATATAAGCAAAAATGAATAAATACAATTATGGGCCACAAGCCTTACAATAGCAATTAGTGAAGATATTTAGATGTTAGCTTTGCAATGTCACATTTAATTAATGGTGATATATGGTCAGAAGAAAAGAGAACCAAGTGTTAATTAATGTAATTGCTCATTCATGCCAACATTCAGTAAAACATGTCATTTATTGTGAAGAATGTGTTGTCGGGGAAGTGAGGATTATGTGAAATATGTTTCATTTTCCAGCGGTCTTACCCATTAACACCCTCATTCGATGTCTAGCACTCTGAATACTGAACACAGGTGTATCAACAATTAAAATCCCTCACTTATCCAACATGTAAAATAAATTCAGTCAATTCATTTGATAATTATTATCAAAGATATCAATTATTAATTAATTTGTTGAATTCACAGATAGGCAGAGAAACCTGTTGGATCAACCTTTATCAAATGGACAACTCACAACCAGGTTAAAATTAAGAAATATACGACAAATATTCATGTCTGATCTGAAGACGAGGTTCAACTACCTTTAAAAAATGGACAGGTTACAGTTGCACAAGAAATGAAAGAAGGAAAATGCCAAAGCAAATACCATGAGAGAACCAAGACCAAAGTCTCAAAATTAAAAAAGTACAGCTGAGTATTCCAAAAAGCCAGGGAGGTAAATGCAAAAATGCCAGGTGAGCTGTAAGGCATACATTTCAAATCTTGCGCAATACACAACACCGCCCCCCGATACAAGGTTCCGCAGATTGTAAACAGCAGATATGCACCTCAGAATGTCCACCGTGACAGATGTGACTGGCTGAGAAAGAACTACTTTCTTCCTCCTTACTCTAACTAGCTAAAGAAAAGTCTGCATTTTTAGAGGTTATATGAGGGAGGGGACATGGTTGAGAGAGCGAGGGGGCAACATGGCTGTGCTGATTTGGTGAGTGTGGGGGTAGGGTTACAGACAGAGACTGTCTTGTCTGAAAATTGACAAATTAAACTTATTTTATGTTGTTAGTATTGTTAAGCACATATTTTTATTAAAAGATTCTTGGTTTTAAGATCAAACAAGACTATGTTGGGAGGTAATTCAGCTCAGCTATCAAAGAAAGAATCGTGGTACTACTGTTCCTGACAATAAGAGGTTCATTTATGTAGACAAATAATTGTTAAATCTCACCAGTTGCGATTTCCATGTTCAGGTAAAATATTTTCCAAGTAACGAAACCAAATCATACGACACTGGTTTCTGCTTGAAACTGGAACTACTTCCATAAAAATGTAGATTTCAACTGTCATGCCTCAACAACCATTATCTATATAGACAGTACGATTTTCATTCAATGATTTCAATATCACAGATTGCATTAAAATTTCATCAAAAGGAACATTCTCCTTGTGCCACTCAGGGTCTCTCTGTGTTTTAATCTCCTTCAGAAGGAAATAAAGCCTCAAATAAACTTTCAAAGGAGAGAGAACTCATCAGAAGACCTCTGAGGTGACACTACTCACCCAAGGATGTTTACTTTCATGTTTGTGGAGCGGGGAGGGGCTAGAGAATAAAAAGATGCATTCCTGTGGTTACACAAATATACTGTCTGTTTCTCAAAGGTGATAATCTAAAAACTACATATCCGACAGTGTTAAATTATTCCAATAATACTGTACCATTAAAGTATGTTGTTTGATTTGGCTTTAGTTGTGGATTAATCCCTATAAGAGACCACAATTTTCATTTGACTGTAAATCCCACCCCTAAATTCATCAAGATTATTCAGGCCATTTAGTTGTGAAATGGTACAATTTGTATTGACTTCACACTGATGCAAAAGGAAATTGTCTAATACATTTGAATCACTACAAAAAATTATGTTTTCCATGCTCAAGTAAACCTTTCAAAACTTGACTGTGCATTGGTGATTTCCTTTGTTATAGATGGAACTGAATTGAAAATATATGTGAAACTGAAGGTGCAACTGGGAGTACTTTCTTTTAATTTCTCATGACACAGACAGCAAAGTGTGACATGGAAGATAATGGTCACACTGTGACCTCTATGGGACAGTACTTCCTGCTCGCGTGTCACTAGTGAAAGCCAATGGTGGGTCTGTGTAGCTGAAGATAATAAACTGCCATCTCAGAGGTTCCACTGAGACCTCTCCCGGGCTATAATGGAAGAATACCTGCGACCCAGAAGCCTATGACCCAGTGTTGACACCCTCCAAGACCAGATCCCAGTAGTCCAATTCCATCTTGCCAGGCCTTAACAATTTCTACTTGCTTCTTGACCTCATGCAGAGCCCATTCTGCTATTCCAGAACAGATACAGAAAAGGGCATTAATGAAGTTTGAAATGGTATTGTTTTGGTTCATTGCATGTCTTTCATATTAATTGGGCTGTCGTATATCGAAGCCATACCCTTTTGAATGTATGTAGTCCTTTTACTCATATAAGATGCGACACTGATTGGGTCGCTGGACCAAATCTGACTGCTGTACATTGTTTTAATAGCACAGTCACGGTCTGTGCTTAGGTGACGTTTCATCCATTATTGCAGGAATTATTTCACTCTGGGGTTCCCTGGCTGGGAGCTGGGCCTTATGATTGACTCAACATGTCAATGCAAAGGTGCCTCTCAATTACGCAAGAAACTCCAAGTTATTATAGCCTTTGAGACAAAATGAGAAACAATGCTCCTTTGACTCCCTTTCGCCTTATCAAATGCCCCCACCATACCAGTTTAATTCTTTATTCTAATTGACGGTCATTCTGAAATACATCATTTGACTCGTGGTGCTCTTTTAGATCAAAATGCCGATTGTCTCAATGAAACACGACACACATTCATAAATGTGCCATTTGGACAGCTGTGGAAGCGCACACGTTGACCGGCACAGTTAGCGTAACGCGTGTCCTGTTTCTTTCAGAGGCTTTTTGGTCATGTATGACCCCCAGATGGGCCACATTAAAAAAACACTTCTTGGAAGCAATTGCCCACAGCACCCCTGGGCTTCAGGATAAAGAGTTGCCCTTAAGTTCTGAGGAGAAGGTGAAGAGGGCACCTTGCAGAAAGCTAATTCATTTCAAAATGTCAATGACTGTAGTCATTCCAAATCACACACATTGAGTTTACATATCCTCCTCTGGGCATGCCACAGTTCTAGACATGTATTGGCAGTTTCTTTATTTTGTGTTCCACTTTTTTTTTTTTTTTGGTTGTCCGATCCCAAAATGATGAGCTTCAGAGTTGTTTCACACATGTATAAAATATTAATTTTAGAATATCCCTACAGAGAGCAGAGAAAAGGGGATTTGACTTTTGAGGGGTCTGACTTTTGAGTCGCCTAGATATAAACAAAGTCAAGATTCCCTTTTTATGAAATGCAATGTATGTTTTAACACTAATCAAATACAATATAATTCAGGAACATCTATGTGTCTGAATCCCTTGTTGCTTTAAGCTCCACAGAACTGATGGACAGAAAGCATTTGCTCAATGAATCTGTTCAGTGACAAAGAAATAAAAACTTGGTTATGCCTTGATGCTTTTCTTATTTGTCGCACCTGCCAGAATGTAAATGCAAAATAGAGGTATGCGCATTACACACAGATTCATTTTTGGAGCATTCCAAAGGGAACACAATCCATCTTGCTGAACCACCTCCTATTTATTTCTTTACTTGTTTCTGTTTTTTAAGCATGTCTTTGGGTGGATTGAGCCTAACAGTACTCTACAAAAGGGAATATTATGCACTCATTCAAAACATCCTCCAAGAGTTAGAGAATTTCTGACATGGCCCTCAGATAACTGGTACATAGTGCAGAACTTGTTTATTTTTACTCAAGATTATAAATAGAAATATGAATTAGGGTACTGCATTGAGGAGCATTGTATCATTATAATAAATTTGATTCCAGTCACAGCATATTCATACAATTTTACATGACTACAATTTTTACATTTATCATACTTTCAATATGAAAGCACCCTGGGGCCTGAAAGATTAAAGCTGCTTCTCTCTCCACTTGTGCTCTTCGAAGCCTTGCCCTACCGTGTTTTAATATTTACCATTCCAGTTAAGAACTCTCATTTATTGATCTGAATGATCAGAGTGTAACACATGCATGTTCCTTGGCAGAGTGGCAAAACATAGCCTTTGATTGATGATGTGATTTACATTTCTTCTACCTTGGCTGTCCAGCTCTTAAACCACCCAACAGACAGACAAATGACACTCTTTATGTTCTTTATGAGGGCTAAGGTTCTAAGCTCAACATTCTTCAAATCTTTAAGGGCAATGGAAACAGGTGTGCTAAATAAATTCCTTTCGATTCGGCCCTCTGAAATTGTGGACAGCTTTTCCGGTCTTAAATTGTACATCCCATTATATTTTGGAACATATAACAACCCTTTGTCCTAAAAAAGAAAATAAACCTCAATAAACCTGCCTATGCCTAGAGCAGGTAGCAGCACTATGCTGGAAAAATTTAAACATTTGCAAACTTGTATGTGTTAAACAGACAAAGGACCTACTACCTACTACCTCACCGCAGCACAGGGATGAAAAGGAAACTCTAAGCCACATTTATTTTTAAAGACTGAGAAATACCATGTGTTCCAAATGATTGACCCTGTTTTTCCCCAAGCAATTGTGCAATGACACTGGACTCTCAAAGCTCAGTGAGCAAATGTCAGTCATAGGTGCCCTTCCATTTGTTTCCCTTTTATGTGTAAAAAAATCATACCTGAAAGAGGTGACATCCAAAATCCTTCTTTTACTGGGGCTGATCAAGGAAGCCAGTAAGGTTGTTCCTCAGGTCCTCTAGGCTGTTTTTACAATCTCTCCATGTGGATGTTTCCGCACGCTGCTATGCAAGCCAATAAAGGTGCTTGAGGCGATGTATTGATGGAACTGCAACTGTTCATTCAGGCAAGCTCCTGTTCACGGTCACGTCTGTGCTACTCTCCAAACTAGTCGAGGCTCATGCCATTCCATTATAAATCAAGGTTATCAAATAGATAGACTAAAAAGTGATTATAAAAGCCATGCTGCACACAGAAAAACATAAGTCATATTTGTATGGCAAAAGGTATGCAAATGTTGACCAGAGAAACTCGCTGCTCTAGTACTATGAATGAGAATGTATGCTGCTCATTTCCAAAGACACTGATGAGTTAATTACATAGTTACTATGTTAATAATATGGAGATGAGGATGTTTGGAGCCATATATTTTCATCTGTTATTTTTATTTATTTATTTTTTTTTACAAAGTTTTTACATTTCTCTCAATTTTAAATGTGAAATCATAACCATAGGCTATAAATAAGCAGCATAGAAAGACATGCGCTGTCCTCCAAAACATGCGCTGTCCAGCCACTTATATTTGCACTGTAGTGCACCAGTAGAGCCATTCTTAAGTCATGCAATGAGACATTGTCACTCTTGCCAATTTAGACCCTTCATCCATGGGTTTGATGATACAAGACCACTGACACTGATGAGCAAATAAGACTGTATTAAATAAACAATACAAATGATGAGTTATGTTGTATGCTCAAAATTGAATTTTACAGCCATGTACTGTATACCAGCAGTGCTTTTGGTGTCAGAAAGAAGAAAAAAAACCAAATACCTACAGTAAAATGCTGCAGTTGATTTCTGAAGTTATGGGATTGTTTTGCATCTACTGGTCCTGCAGCTCTTGTTATGGTCATTTTGGTCATGTCCAGAACACTGCCAGGAACATTCAAAGATTTCCCCCAACATGTCACATATGGCCTTTTGGGAAAAATTGTATTCCTCATTATTTACTCAAATTTCTCATTATTTGAGCATGGGTATTATTCAAAACATGTATTTGTCATATTTGTACTGTAATGTACTTTCTAATGTAATTTCTAAGCGTTTGTGTGCTCAGTAATGACCCCACTCTCACGCTCTCTTAAAATGATACTCTTTTCCTGCAACACTAGCAAAGCAACACTATTAGCAATGGAGAGGATCTTTTCCCACTGATTTGCTTTGCTGGATTGTTAATGTGGGATGTGGGATGTAACTTCCTATGGTCCTAGGTAACTTCATGTTTACTTAAAAACCGAGTCTGGGATTTAATCATCGTTTATTTAACCTTTGCCTAACAACTCAAACATTACACTTTTTCTTCACTAACTCATTTTTTGGTGTGCTAGCTTTAGTTATTGCTGAACTCCACAATAACTAAAAAAATGTGTTTGTGAAGAAAATAATTATTTATTTTTATTGTTAGTCAAAGTTTAAAAGGACAAATGTTAACTGAATCCCAGCCAGAGGCAGCTATTCTGACCCACAGCCTGGGGCTTTTGTACGGTTTTGAATTTACATTCTTTACATGAAAAGTATTGGTTTACTTTTCCTCTGGTGGTAGTCATATTTTGACTTAACCGCATTGTTTAAATGACTGGAAACAAAAGTAAAATATCCATCCAAACCCTAAACCCATTCTATGATGTTTTCAGCATCTCGGGAAGTTATGTAGTGAACAGCAGGCAAAAATGGTAGAGCTGCTGAGTGAACTAAGGTGAAGCGTAATAAATAATAAGGTAATAAAGTAATTGTGTTCAAAAATAACTATTGTTCTGAACCAAATGGTGACCAAAAAAGAAACAAATGAACAAACATGGCTCAACTCAAACTCAAGTTTTGGACAGAATGGTTCTTAAATCCACAACTTCCCGTGAAGAAATCCAAACCTGGATTTTTAACACAATGTCTACCTTTCCACTGGTTAAACAATGTGATTTTGACTGGAAGTCCCTGAATGAAGGAAGTGGGTACAGAGGAATTGAGGTGGTGTGGGTTGTAAATGAAACATGACAACTCTGCTAGGTCTGTGCTTGAACTCCATGCTCAGACACTGCTTGATTAAAGTTTCAGAATTGATTCACAACCCATGCAGGCTAAGCATTGAGCCAGTGGTCGTAGGCGGATGGTTTTGTAATCACAGGAACAATTTTCATACGGTGGAGTTCATTCTGGTGCATTTATCCCTTCTAATTAACTCTAATCAGGGCACCTTGTGCACTGTTCTTGTGACTCATATTTCTCACAGATTGAGGAAAGAGATTACATGGACTGTGTGTCAATTGGAGACATGTGCTGGGACATGTGTTTCCCAGAAATACTTGGACGAGTGCTGCTTCAGAATAAACCCAGCATGACCTGACCAAGGGAATAATGGGAATTCAATGTATGGATTGTAGAACTAATTAATTCAAACCCATCTGAGCTCAAACTTCAAGGGCTTTGATAAGACTACAAGAGGAACCAGCTATATGTATGCTTCTGCTCTCTGAATTGAAAAAAAAATGACAAAAAAAGGTAAATAGAGACATGGAAAGTGAAAGACAATTACATATGCTGATTACTTTGTATTTGGAAAAATAGCAATTAATTCAAACTGTAAATAACTTACATTTTTAAAATGGAAATAGATAGTATATCTGTTGTAAACTCTCAGAGAAGCAGAATTTATGACTTTCCTTGGTGTTCAATAGCCAGAACATTGCCTCGCTTATCACATTGTAAATGTTATTTTTATACTATGGGACTGTGTAAAAAATATTACATATATTTAAACAGTAGTGCATATATTCAATAAGACATATTTAGATTGATTTTTAGATTTAAATCTTTTACTCGATACACGCAACCATGTTGTGCGGAAATCATTTGTACAAATTCAGTTTTCTTCAAATCAGCCATGATCAAAGTGTGTGTGTGCATGTGTGTGTGCGTGATCACACATTCATTTTCAAAGGTTCTTAATTTAATTTTATTTTTTTAGAGAAAGAGAAAAAACATAGTACCTTCTTTTCTGTCCATTCAAAAAAAAAAAAAAAGCTCTATCATAGACCTCAGTATAATCCATAAAAATAATAAATGGCGAGTGAAAGAAATTAGCTGAAAATGCTCCCCCAATTTCAACTTTGTATATCAAGGCTTGCACTGTAGGCCTTCTTACCAGACAGCCTGTGTAAAATGAAATGGTGCTGTAATTAAGCACAAGGGATGGCTGGGTGAACTCTGCATATACGCTGAGCCAAGGCCCTAATAAAACCCTTTGATCCTCTTTGAGTGGAGCATATTGTACATCACGCAAACTTCCACAAAACACTCTAGCACATAGCCCTTTTCATGTTTCCAGGGAAACTGGTTTGGAAAACATTTCAGATCCTCTTTTTTAAATTTCCCTGGGTCAATTTCACCTTGTGCCCTGCAGTGGTACAAGTACATACCTATCTGTATTCTCAAGGGAACCAAAATTCAACAATACTTCTCGCCACAAAGGGATTTGTGACCACTTGAGCACATTCTCTGCAAAGCTCTATTGCAGCCCAACCAGCCAAAATGTGTGGAAAATATGTTGTCTGAAGAGGAAAAGTAGAAAGCCTGTGTTTGAAGAGGAAAGCACAAAGCAAATTAGATGCCTATGCCTATGAACCTTGCCGTCTACTTGGCACTGAAACACTACAGAAACCGTATTTTCCAAAAATGACATCTAAACCTTCAGGAAATATATGTATGCTGCCACATAGACCCGCATTTTTCAGTTTAACCGCTATTGCTATCAATGCTCAAAATCAGCTTTACTAATTATTTCGAAATGAATACCTGTAATGCATTTAATGTCACGCAAACATGTTTTTACCAAGACTATGTTCTTATCCACACAGCTGTATGTAGTGTGACAAAGAGTATCATCAGTTCATTGTCTAACTTTGGAAGCCTTATCTATAGATGAAAACACATGAAGTAAGTAAATTTTCCCTCTGGCAAGGGCTTAGGGCGAGGACACTTCCCAGTGCTCTTTGCAACTATAGTAAATTGTCAGCAGAGTCTAGAGACAGACAGTGACAATTCAAACAAAAATGTGGTAGAGTAAATAAGTTTGATAATGAGTTTGGATTACTAAGTCTCATCCCAGACCCAAGGGAAGCTTTTTCTTAAGGTGTTGTTTTTATCCCTATTTAATGGGGGGCAGTAATCAATAACCAATTGTCTGAGTTTTGAAAATGTGAAAACAAAATTAAAGATCACTACTTTCTCCAGTAGTATATCCCTACTTGAAGGCAAATAGTGGAAGTTTGTTCATTTCCATTTTATCTGCTACTTAAATGTAATACTCTGGAACAGTGAAATGTACTTAGGAACAGTGAAAATACATTTTCCAAACTATAAAAGCTACTCTCTGATTTGGATAATTGCACAACTATTCAGACAAGGGCTAGAGCAATAGCAAAAAATCTATCACAGGGCACACACACCATTCACTCCCGCACTCATACCTATGGGCAATTTAGAGTCTCCAGTTAGCCTACCTGCATGTCTTTGGACTGTGGGAGGAAACCGGAGTATCCGGAAGAAACCCAGGCGGACACGGGGAGAACATACAAACTCCACACAGAAAGGGTCAGGCCGGGATTCAAACCCAATACCTCCTTGCTGAGAGGCAGATTTATGATCATTTGGGAGGAAAATTCCAAAGCCTTTATTAAAACGAATAACTATCAGAGAAAGATAATGCTATCCTCAGACACAGTAAACATATCCTATGCTCAATCCGGCTTTTTCCAGGGCTTTTTCCAAAGCTCAGAGCTGGTGCACACAGTGGCTGATTTCCTTTCCACCCCACCTTTGGAGAGGGAGGGGTTGAGGGGTTGCATTTTTAAGGGTTAATAAATATGCCCCCCTTATCCATCTGCTGCTGAAGAAGTGAGGACAAGAATGTTTAAGAGCCGGTTACATTCATTGCTGAAGCACTTTCCACATTATCGTTGTCACAATACTTCTTCATCAGACACACACACACACACACACACCCACCAACCCCCACCCCCCCCCCCCCCCCACACACACACACACACACATTGTGCTTTGTGCTTTCCTGTGAGGATAGCGAGTCCTTGTTATTGTGTGCTGTTGTATGCACAGCAGTACCTGTTGTCCCTCCTCCACGTTTTCATTATTCTCCACTTTGCCAAGAACATGTACAAGAGATATAACGGTTAACTGTTTCCCAGTGAGTACACACAATGTGCTTTTCTGATCTGATTAATGTACTAATTAAGACAGAGGAAACTTGCATCCCAAGGGCAGTTTCCCCAGCAATACTAATTAAATCTCAGAAGAATGAGTGATCCTCACAGAGATCAAATGTGACGTTGTATTGCAAAATGAAGTTGCCAACAGTAGTGATCGTTGCTGGAGTCCAGGGACTACACCCTGCCTCATCTCTGCTGCTCATATCATGGATATCCATGACTCTCCTCTCACTGCCTGTTGTCTGCCTTTTACTTTGCCAATATATGTCCAAATCACCATGCAGGCACAACTTTGTGTGTGTGTATGTGTTTTTTTTTTCTTTTCTTTTTTTAATGATAATTTACATGGCCACCCTAATTTATTAAAGGAAGTGTGACTGTATTTCTAATTTTGCATTTCATGTGTTTTGCTTACCATTCATACTATTCAATGATTCAAGCCAAAAATGCTTCTGTCCAGGATCTCCAGCACAATTACATTACATTACATTACAGGCATTTAGCAGACGCTCTTATCCAGAGCGACTTACACAACTTTTTTACATAGCACTTTACATTGTATCCATTTATACAGCTGGATATATACTGAAGCAATTTCGGTTAAGTACCTTGCTCAAGGGTACAACGGCAGTGTCCTTACCCGGGATTCGGACCTACAACCTTTCGGTTACAAGCGCAGTTCCTTACCCACTGTGCCACACTCCACACTCCGTCCTACAATGTTGTTGGTTCAGGAAGCATCATTTTAAGTAAGGTACATATATTCCATATGTAGAAATTTTAGACAATTTAAATACACCAGCTGTGATCTGTTTATCATTCTATAAGCTCTCCATAAACTTAATTTATCATAGTTACTAATCCATATAAAACTGTCATTCAAAAAAACAATGTTTTAAAGTGGGTTTAAGTGTCACATAATGCTTGTCATATGCAGTGATTCAATAATATTTTTACTTTCATTACTATTATCTTTAAAATACATATTTTTCAAAATTCTGCTTGAAAAAAGAAAAACTGTAATCTTTAACATGTCATCAATCAAAAAAATCCAACATGTATGTTAATTTACAGCTCTTAGATCATATATTTAAACCCCATAACTCACTTTTACATAAAATATACAAATACTGTACATATTAGAACAATAGGGATCATTCCTACCATTTTCTGTTTGCATCATTGCAGCACTGGTATCAGAGATGTGCCTACAAGATACAGGAATTTCAACACCACCAAAGCTAAAGAAGTAAATGCTGAACCTTGTGTTATTTGCCTTTATTTATCTTGTAACACATAATTGGAATATAATTTTAATTACAATTGTAATAATTTAAGTGAATTCATTTTGTTGAATGGAGATTCTGTTATAGGCCATTTTCACCTCCAACCCATGTGAGAAAATACTGTTCAATAGGTTGTCCTTTCTTCTGGAGAGTAGAGGGATGTTGGCCAGTTACCAGGGTTTAAGACAAGGTAGTAGTCTACTATGGATACACTGCTAGGGCTGGAGACAGATGTCAAGAGGGCTTTGGCAATGAAGGAATTATTGGTGGTAGTCTTTTTTTGATAATGAAAAAGCATATGTGCTGTGAAAGGTTTCGGTTAGAGGAACCAGGGGTGGGGGGCGGGGAGGGGTGCAGAATATACATTTGAATCCTGGATTTTTTGTTTGGGGGTACTACACAGGTGAGAGTAGGAGCAGACCTGTCAGATACGGTCAGGGTGGAAAGCGGAACCCATCAGGGCAGCGTGATCAGCCCGTAACTTTTTAATATTATGATTAACGATGCGTTTCATAATGAGTCCTTGGACGTGCTGGTCTATTTGTATGCAGACAATGGGGCATTATGGAGGACGGGGGGGAATGCCAATTTTGTCATTGGTTAATTCCAGCAGGCCATTCAAGAAATAGAGGTACAGTCTGCACCCAGGGAAATTAGGTTCTCAGTCTTCAAGTCCTGCTGTGGCTTATTTACAAACCAGGCTATCAGTAATAATGTGAAAGTGCATTGATCTTTCTATTCTTTTCTGTGAATTTATACAGATGGATCTAAGGACCCAGTGCCTGGTCACACTGTGACTGGTTTGGTGGCACCGGAATTTTATGTGGGCCTGATCTGTCTGTATACTCCACAGAGGTGGTGGCTATTCTTAAAGCGAACCCCACCTGTTAAAACTTGTAGGCCTTAATATGGTGTAAATGCCTTAAATCATTTAAATATGCTATTAAAACCATGTGGAAGATTTTAGCTGTAGTAAAAAAAAATTAAAATCCTTCAACTTGTAGGTCGCCATTGTTATTATCGTCACAATGCACTCTGGGTAATGACGTCAAATAGTTGCACTTGTCGCCGGTCCATTGCTCTTATCCATTGAGCGGCATTAAAAATATGTTCTGTTCAGTCTTTTCAATTCCAAAAGCGTTACGCTTTCTAACAGCCGCTGTTCAAACTATCGTTTTTGGTTAAACTGAAACGTGTCACCATATATAAATGTATATATAGACAATGGGGATCAATAATAACGTTACGATATTAGCTTTAACAGGTGATAATACCTCCTTTAAATGCATGATCCCTAAATTATAATATGTGATAATATGCCAAGATGTTTATGGAATCCTTCCTATTCACAGATATCCAAATTCTGTGGCATTGTATTAATATTTTTCTATATTAATAACCGCAACTGCAGGACAAAACAACTGAGTTAACCTCCACTGCAACCATTTTACATCATTTACCCAAAGTGTATAGCGCATTTGAAATAATGGCAACCTCCATTGGTCAAAATTTCTATTCCTTTTTTTTTTTTAAATAACTGAAATCTTTTGTCTGGTTTTTACAACGTAATTCCATAGTTGAGGCCATTTACAACATATTAAGCAATACAAGTCTTAACAGACAGGGGTTCCCTTTAAGGCCTTAGGGTGGATGGTGTCTGTGAAATTGGGGAGCTCGGAGATGGAGGTGTTGATCCAGCAGGCAGTGCAGTCATAATGGCAGGCCTTGTGGGATGGGAGGCATCTGTACAGGATGCAACAGACAGTGGAGAGCATAATGTAAGGGGCAGTAGGCGGAATGGAGTAGTGATGTGTGTGTGGGCCACGCGTGGCATAATCCTCGGTTTAGGGTTGGCAGAAATGCGACGGAAGACTGTGCAGCGTGTCATGTGGCTCAAACAGTTGAACATGTGTTGTTTGAATGCCCAAGCTATGTGTTAGAGAGAGACAGATGGAGGAGATAATTAGTGGATGGGGGTCGGGCTGATTTTACTCTTTCCAGTGTATTAGGGCACTCAGGGATAAGTGATATTCAGCTGTATCTGCTGGAATTCCTTTAAGATACAGGACTATATTTCAGGATTTAATAGCAATGTTCCTTTCACCATAGTTAAGGCTAGAAATACAGTTTGTCAGGGATCCAGTGAGTGGTGGTATGCGCCATGTAGGTGTAACCAACCAATAAAAACCAGAGAAGAAGAAGTGGACCGTGCTGAAGACATGTGCCACTTGCTGAGAGATTTTCTAAAAGCACACAATATCATGATCAAAGGAAATTCCAGAAGAAATGAGAAAAAAAGTTGTTAAAATATATCAGACTGGAAAAGAGTTGCAGAGCCATTTCTAAGGCTCTGGGACTCCACCAAACCACAATGACAGTCATCATCGCCAAATAGATAACTTGGAACGGTGGTGGATCTGCCTAGGCATGGCCTGCCTGCCAAAATTTCTCCAAGGGCGCAGCAACAACTCATCCAAGAAGTCACAAAATATCCCAGAAGAACATCCAAAGAACTGCAGGCCTCTCTAACCAATTAGTTAAGTGACTGTAAAGTGACTGAAAATAGCAAAATGGGAATTATGAGTCCCTAAATATAGCCTACTGTAGCCTACCTCACAACTGAAACGGTTAGTAATAGTACGCAATTTCTCAGTATTAGAGAATATTTCCCAGTGCATGCTTTGGTACAAATAAACATTCAATGTGAATGCATATTTCTGCACTGAATAACTTTCACATTCGTTCTCCACTATCCATAGGCAACTGGCTTCCTCTTGTGGTTAACATTAGTATGTAGCCTATTTCAGAACATAGCCTAGGGTTACAAAAAACACTTGATAAGTGCATTACGTAATTTCATTGTTTCTAAGTTTATTAACAGATGCTTTGAGATGAGACCCTTAAATAGTTTTGTTTTAAGATAAGACGATTGATGTTATTGTCTCAGCTTTTCTTTCACTTGAAACTGCACAGAATTGCGCTCAGCCTTCACCACAAAGCAAAGCAATTGCCAAACCCGCAACTTAATTGGAAGGAGATCAGTATTATTTTGTAAATGTAGGCTCGTCGGATGCCCTTCACATGTGTGAGAGGAAAAAGTGCTTTTCAACAGGATTGGTGTTGGGTTTCTGATGTTGCCAGCCTGTTAGCTATAGGTTGAACTGGGACGCTGCCGTGTATTGTAACAATTATCTATATATATATATATATATATATATATATATATATATATATATAACAAAGCGGCATTGCAGATTGCAGTAAACATTGATCATAAAATTCCGGACGGACAATCGTAAGCCACATGTATTTCTTAAAGGGATAGCTAATTTAGCTAGTTCACATTTTTAAGCCGAGATCTGTTGAGCTACTCACCAGAAATAGTGATAAATTCGGGATCTCAAGCTCTCCTAACTCGTGTATGCTTTGTTTGCCAAACAACATTGATTTAATGGGGGCTGAGAATCACCACCTGACAGATATTTAATGAAGTCACTATTATAAAAAGCAAATGTAAACACATTGTCGTATGTTTATTTGCTTGCATGAACAGATATCATATAATTTGAAATGATTTTGATATGACCTGTGTTCCAAAGACGCAGCATTCCAGGGGGACTAGGAGGGCATTAGGTTGTGGATTGGGTATAGTCATTGTGTATTACCTGTTGTAGCTTTTGAGATTTCAAGAACAGCAATAGTGTCAAGGTGGTCACTGCTAGTTAAACATTATTCAGGTTATGGCTGTAGCAATACTTGCCATTTAGCAAGCCAGGAGGCGAACTCCTAGCCCTTTGATGAGTTGGGAAACCTGTCAATTAATAGGCTATATGCATTGTCGGCTTATACAGAGCCTAGCAGACCACAAGTGTGCCGCTGTGGCCAATTATGTGCTTTCTTGTGCTTTTTGGTCTAATGTGTTGGACATGCTATCAGCCTCCCTTGTTCTGATGTATGTTTCTGTGACTGTTTGTTGACGTTTTGACCAGCCTGCAGTCAAGCACTGGCTGGGCTGAGCCCTGTTTATGGTTCTGATGTCTACCTTGACCTACTTTCCCAATTGCCTAAGTTGTACAACCCAACACATTGTTGACTAGTTTACAATGTTAGACCTCTAGAATGGGTATTATCAATTGGAGGATGAAGCCCTCCAACTGACCAAAAACTGCATTCACTATAAAGCATTCACTAAAAGCAGCATTCAGAAAATGGCATTTTCGAAGAAAGCCACAAGGGCTTACCAACTCTCATGCAACCTCCCAGCAGACCATGGAGAAAGTAATGGCAGGAATTAATTTGCAGGAAGTGATTGCTTTCTTGGATGACTTAATTATTTTTTCCGACACGCTGGAAGAGCATGAGGAATGCTTAATGAGAGTCCTCAAGCAGATTGCTGAATTTGGACTAAATCTGTTTCCCACAAAATGCAGATTCTTTCAAACGTCCATGAATTACTTTGTGCATGTACAGTAAAATCTGCTGATGGAATATAACCAGATCCAGAGAAAATCTCTGCCATTAAGAAGTGGCCTAACACGGTCAGGTTATTACTGGTGGTTTGTAGAGAACTATTCAAAATACTCAGGTCTTTAGATGATCTGTTAGTTTTCTTCAAGGCATAGGAACTCTAACTACAGACAGAGGGTAAAGTCTCAGTCATTAGGAGACAAGTGGACATATCAATGTCAGAGAGACTTTGAATTATTGACAAATTAACATCTGCTGCAGTTTTAGGTTTTGCAGATTGGAAAATGCCTTAGGTAGTGCACACTAATGCCAGAACTACTGGTCTAGGTTCTGCTTTATGTTGGATTCAAGAAGGTAAAAACAGAGTTGTTGCATATGGTAGGCAATTAGCAAGAAATTAAAGACTCATTTTAAAGTACTGACTGAAAACAATCCACTGACATATGTAGTGACCAGTGTCAAGCTGGATGGTACAAGCCATAGATGGTTAGCTGCACTTGCAATGTACAATTTCAACATTCGTTACAAGCCTGGGAAATGGAACCTGGATGCAGACAGACTGACTCTGAGACCCCAGGACTGAAGAGTTGGACAAAAAGATAACCACTCTCATGGGCCTTGGTAAACATCCTCCTGAAGAATTGAAAATTCTGGACCTTTTGTGTGTGTGATCTTTTGTTTGCACCACAGTGTTAGAGAATGGCTTAACTCTGTCTAAGGTGGAGAAGCACCAGGTGATGATGACCGCAATCCTGCTCTGGAAATTGCGGCTATTTAAACACTGTGTGATGAGCCTGCTGTTCCTTCTGAGCTGGAGGAACAGGGACACTAGCCCAGACAACCCTTTCTGCCTGACCTGACCAAAGATGATAGTAAAAGATTGCCAAGAGATCATGCGAATTTGGCTTGTGTTATAGATGTAATCTAAAAGGGGCTAAATTCTGACGAGATTAACCAGAAACAAGAAATGGCAGTGCATGTTTTTTTTTTTTTTTAAGATAAAGGCCAAAGCACAAGTTAATATATGGGGTTTTATGCCATCATATCTTTAGTCAGCAGGGTGAAACATTCAACCTGTTGGGGATTCCTAGTTGTTGCTGAGACCAGGTGGTATAATGGGCTGTCAATGAAACTGGTCATATGACGTATGAAAAAACTTTAGACCTAGCAAGAGAGAGATTTTACTGGCCCACTCCGTCAACCTTAAATGCAAGACATATAAAGGTTGTTTTAGGCATAATGCTAGAATGCAAATGCCAACTAGATTGGTAAATATCAAAGTATATGGTCCCCTTTAATTAGTCTATGGATTTTTTTAACATTAGCCAGATGCAAAGTAAATATTTTAGTTATAACCAATCACTTCACCAAGTATGTGCCGGCTTATCCCACTCAAACTGCAGAAACTGTAGCTCCTACATTGTAGGAAATTTTAATTTGCCATTACAGGTTCCCCTGCACTTCAGAGTGATTAAGGGGCAAATTGTGAATCAGAAACTGTCTGAGTTATGAAGTCGAGTTGGAGTGAAGTCATGCACAACAACATACCATCCACAGGGAGACCCAGCAGAGAGGTTTAATCATACGTTGTCGGACCTCCTTGGAATGCTCAGTGACAAGAAGGAAAATAGGAGGAAGTGTGTATGTCCACTAGAACACACGTACAACTGCATCAGGAGTGATGCAAATTAAGAGTCTCCTTTGCTTCTCATGTTTGAGAAACAGCATGGGAAGTTAATTTGTACCTTGTTGAACCAGATATACTTGAAGGCCTCCTGCACATCCTGCAGGTTATGACAGGATGGAAAACCAGCTGTTGGTCACAAATGATAGCTTGGTGTTATGATAGAACTTGCCTTTGCCTTGCTTATAGCATCAATACAACAAACAACAAACTGCAGTTTTACTACACTAACATTACGTATTTTGAGTTGGACGAAGATGTCAGTTTTAAGCAGGGGAGGATGTAACACATATTTGGTTTCTCCTGTGGGGAAAATGAAAGGGGCAATGGGAATTTAAAAAAGTGTATCCCTTTAAGACAATTTCAGGCTTTTTTGTTTTGTTTTACATCATTGTACATTCAGCAATCAAATGCTTTACAGCTCTACATTAAGGACGGCATGAGGAGCTATTGGTGGGAAAGCATATGGTATGGGCCATTCTGAACAGAAGACGTGTGCTAATCGTGCAGAGTTAGGGAACGAATAATAGCATGTGCATGTGCCTGATTAGCTAATAGAGAAGTTTCAATTCTCTATTAGCTAATCTCTGTATCCACTGAACTGGAGCTTGGAAGTCCTGCAAGGACTTCCAAGTATCAAAAGTATCAAAGTATCCTGCATCGGAAACGATGGAGGAGCCATTTCCTACATAGAGAAATTATTCTTAGTCTTAATGACATAGGTATGACACAGACATGCTCTGAAAAATGTATTTAAGGTTTGAATTCTTACTTTCTAGCTCAGACCAGTAGATATCACTGTAAACTCACACTGTCACTAGAATCTTCTAATATGTGAATGCATGCAGGGCAACTGGTCCTGATAATACTTGCCACTGTTTGGGAACTATTTTTTTCTGTTGTCTCCTGGAACGTGTTATACCAAAAGCACGGAGAGCTTAATGCATTACACCTAATCTTAAGTAACCCTAACAAAAAGGAAGCGACTTTCAACCAGTGGCCATTATGTCTGCCTTAATGAAATCACTTGAAACAATTGCGGTCAGTGCAAGACAAATTAGATCCAGATAAATTCTCCTAATTGAGATGGCTGTAGTTCAGGAGATTTAGTAACCAATATAAGCATAATCCCAAATCTGTAGAGAAACCGAAAGGGTGCTTTTCATAGACATTAGTCAGCATTTTATGCAATCCAGCCTGATATTCCTCTTTCGGAAATTCTTCAGTATCAAATGAATCTAAACTGCATGGATATGATATGACGTTTCTTTGTAACAGACTGCAATCAGGGTTAATGATCCTATATAACTGTTAAGCACCTCAGTGTGTTACCTCACACCCTATTTTACTCTATACAGAAATGGTTGTATTACCATTGTGTCAAATCCAGTTTTAATCAAATTATCTGGTGATTCTATTTTAGTACCTGCAACTCTGACAAGTAACAAAGACAAGCTTAACCTCTTTAGAGAAAGTATACAGTAAACTGTCTTGTTGAGTGGTGTGATAAAAATGAATTGATTCATTTGAACACCAGGCAAACAAAGGAAATGGTCTTTTGCCTGCAACCTTATGCTAATATTCAATTGTGATTCATAATGAATTTATTAAGCAGTCAAGATCATGCAGATTTAAAAAATATTTTTGTGCAAATATGTGTTGAAATGTACATTATCTGTTAATTATAATCTAACAAACTGTTGCAGCAAATTTACTTCCGTTAAACTGACGAATATCACCAACAAAATGTCTTACTTTGTTTGATATACACTGAGTCTGCAGTGAAATAAAGCAACACCATGCACAAGCTGTGAATCCCCTATTATTTATCCGTTCTAAAATGGTTTGCACCAAGTGAGTGAGCTAAAATGGTAATTTTGTATTTAATTTTTCTATATAAATATGGAATGTAAATTAACTCACAATCTTAAAATATCTATATAGCAAACAAAATATTCTAACCTAAAGATAGGAGTAAGCAAACTACACTGCATTTATTTAAATGTCTGGATAATATCTGCATTGCACTGTAACACATGCCAACTATATATATCTTAAAAAAGAAGAAAACACTTTTGTCTTGGAGCCAGAGCTGCTGGAGTGTCTGCAGTTGACACTGACGCTAATGAACGCTATGAAAAGTTGCTCTGTAGGTGTTGTACTGAGGTGAGATAGTGGGCCAAGAGGGCCACAAAAGCTCATGGTTAAGAATTACTTAATGCAGAGGTGTTTGATAATAAGTGAAGAAGACCCCCCCACACACACACACACACACACACAAGTGAGTGTAAATTAATGAAAACTTACAACCTGAGAGTGAAAATGGTTGCACACCACTTCGTGAAATTAGCCCCTGATTTGTTTGTCATTGTGAAACTAAGTATCAAATTAATCTCCTGGCAGTGGATTATGAAACAGGAACACGTGCTTGCCCCTACCCGCAAAGAGGGGCTTTAATGCATGAATTTTCCTGGAAAATCATACAGTTGCTCTTGGTCTCTTTCCTCTGGGCTTACCTCCTCTTCTGAGTCCACATTTCAAAGCAGGAAAGCATTTGATCCATCTTCTAGGAAAGAGCTGTAAAGGGACAGTGCCATATGAGTATTGTAAAGATGCACTGCATCACAGTTTGAGAATGATATCAAGGTGTATCGTAATGTTTCTTCCCCTTGACATGAGTCCTGGCTATGGCCTTTTTCATCATTTTACCTCAATCTAGACTCATCAATATTCCAAACCAGTCCTCTGCAAATCCCAGTAAATTAGCCAGTCAGTTTAGCTCTACATAATAAAAGACTCAACATCTTTCAGACAGGGAGGGGGAATAATGGGACATTTCTTTAACACTGCTATCTTTGCCCGCTGACCCCACTGCACATCTCTGTCAATATCCTAATTCAGTTCTCTAAATAGCGTACACAACCAGGCCAAAGGTATGTCAATCATTTCACATTTTGACCCAAAAACGCATCTTGATTAAATAAACACTCATAATATTGATATTGATCCCCAAGCCTAAAGTTACCAATTTGGAGAGCCCAATGTGTAGTTGATGCTGCTCATTGTCGCAACTACCCCTGTTAGTTCCTACAAAATGTGATGTCACGACACTGCTTCTGACAGTTAAGCTTATCCGGACTTCAGTGTAGCTTGTAAAGGAAGACTGACCAGAGAGGGTCAGTAGTGTGGAGCATGGATTTCCTGGCAGTTGTGACAGGGCACGGCCAATTATATGTGCTGCCCTGTGCAGTTTCTGGCCACAGCCAGGAACTGAGGCCAGAGTGTGGGGTCATTCCACACACTTAGGGCCACGCAGCTCAGCCACAGTGAATTAGATTCCTGCTTTTTGTGGTGAAAATTGCCAGAAGCAGGTGATGAACCTTTATTGTAGCAAAGAAAATTCTGAATTTTCAAGGATCGTGCAGGAATAATGAATTTGAGAAAATCACAGTTGAAATAAAAACAACCGACAGAGAAAAGCACAGCCATGTTGTAGAGTGAGTGAGGCCAGGCTGGTCGGATCATAAACCTTACAGAGAAGGCTGTTCACGTCTCACACAGTCACTGAGAAGGCCTGTCATATCAAACACAGTCACAATGAAGTGGACAGTGCCATCTAAATCCAACCCTAACTGCCAAGAAACTGAAAATGCTCAGTAAACTAAGGAGCCAGAGAGAAAGAGCCAAGCCCTGCTAATCTGCCCAGCCAAGAAACAGGGTCCCTCAGGGAGAGATGTATTGCACGTTTGTCTGGGGACTTGTAAGTCACAGCACTCTTTTCATAAAAGGGAGAAAAAACAGACAGCTGAATAAAAATGATAGTACAGACTCCCAAGATGCAGTAACACAAGTGTCTGTTGGATGAGAACCAATGGAACTTCACTGAAAATTAGTTCACCAAGAGTGAAAGTCAGCTCACACACAAGTCACATGACCAGTATCAGAACAAAGCTGACCTCACACAAAATAAAATTTGTGATTGTGTTGGGTCAGAATCTGAGTACAAAATGATGACAGTGTCTATGCACGCATGGTGTTGTAAATGTGTCATATCTTCATAAGATTCCATTTGTGAATACAATTAAATGTGCTTCCTAATGAAACACCACCCCTATGGCAATAGCCCAGCATTTCAGATAACCCTAATATTCAGATTTGCTGATAAAGAGTTCTGCTATGCTCCTGTACACATGCTTTGGTTTGCTGCTCATAAGCTACCATTGATATTCACTGCCCTGAGTCAGAGCAACCCACTTCTATCCCAGGTGTTTGATGTAGCAAGTTTGCCACTTCACCTCCTATTCTTGCACTTGGGAAGGTTAGTTCCTTTCCCCTCTACAGTATTGATATCCAAAAATACTGAGAACGAAAACTGTGGCCTTTTTTGCGTTTAATACTTTTTGCTCTGCAACTGCAATTTATCTATCCCACATGCAAAAATATGCCATATGTTCACAATAAGGAATCCAACAGTCAAAAAATAAACAATAGATTTGTTTGCTGTTACAAGGGTAAACAATGAAGATTAAATGGTGAATCGTGTAACTTCTCAAGGTAGCTTCACAAAAGTATTAATTCGTAAATGTAAAGTGGGAACACATACCCAAATAAAGTAACATAGGATTCAGCACTCACAGATACTCACCGCAAATTTCAAAACTATGATCCTATGGTATGGATGATAGTAATGTTCTGCAACTGTATGCGCTTATTCACTTAATCTTCCCTTTTTGCCCGATTTAGAATGCTCCTCTGGAGCATGTGATGCCAATCGCTAGTTCTTATCACACTGGAATTCACAGCTTGGGCTCACACAGACATGTGTCAGAGGAAGTCACTTCATATGTGAATTAACAGGCATGTGCAGAGATCACAGTGAGGCCCAGTCCACACACCAGAACAGGGTCTTAGATGGATGAGCCAGCCGGCAGTCCTGCTTTTGGAATTCTGGGATGTTCATCCATAAAACGGGTTAATGTCACACCATAGTGACTGCCACAGCAATACAGCCCTGGCTGTGTCTGATCACTGTCATAATTGCCTATCCAAAGATTCTTATAGCTTTGCTTTTAGTTTTCTCAGTCAGTGAAAAATGTGCATTGTTGTTTTGTTTTAGACCAGTAGCAGCTTTCATTATTTTCACATTTGCATCACCATCCTAAATAAAATAAAAAATCAACTGTTTGATCCAACTCAATTAGATTTTCAAAATTGACTTATTCTTCAAATGATTTTCACTGGTAAGATTTTAAATTGTCTTTTGTAAACTGTTTGAATTGTGACTTTGTGACACAACACAATTTTCCCACATCTTAATTTCTTTAATAGACTTTAATATTTTGAAAAAAGTTCAATAATTTAATTTTTCAACCAATGAAAAATAAAATTTTGATAATACTAATTTCATTTTATGCTGTTTGCACACCACAAACTCTTCATCTTGGTTCCAAACTCCAGAACTTATCCTAGACCATGACTCTTCAACTTGTGTGAATGCTAGTGTAATACTAATCAATTTATTCATCTTACAGTTCAGTGAAACTTAATTTTTATTCTTTGCAATAAGAATGATTTTCCTTTAAGTATATGTGCTTGTGTGTAATTCATTGTATGTTTTAGTAACGATGTATCTATACACGGGGACATTGTGGCTTCCTGACCATGGGAATGACACTTTTCTGAGTCACGTTCCCCATGAACTTTTCTGCTCAACCGAGGCATAATCAAGTGCCGGTCCCCTTACTCTTGTGACCCTGCAAAAAACTCACTTGATCTTAGGAATCAGTTTGGAGCAGGAAAACCCCTTTTAGGAGGAAATTTATTTAACACGCTTAAACATTAATGCAGTAATCAATGGTTTATCTATCAGTGTTTGATGGACAGCTCCAATACCATGAGCCAAGCAAATGTTTGTGTGCCCCAAAACAATCCATCAACCAGGTTCCAGGAAACACACGTGGGATTCACCAAAAACTTAACTTTACTCTGAGGGTAAAGACACTTATCTGCCCGACTAGATGCACTATAGACCTTGACAGACTACTGCACGTCCCAACTCGCACCTCGCTTGATCACCGAAACCTGCCGGCCTACCGCGATTCACAGAGAAAAAACAAGTTTATTTCCCTCCGAGAGCAGTTTTGAAGAACAAGTACAGACTTTTTCTCCTATATCTCCCTTGTGGCTGGACCCAAATGAAAGATCTGTGCACATCCAGAGTCGTTTTGACTGAAACCCATCGCGACCCAAAAAACCCAGTCTTCCACCTGCTGTGACTGTGGACCAGCTGACACATCACCTAACAGAATTAAGGATTGGCCTCCCCCTTTTTTTGCTGTTCAGTATTGAAACTTTTTTTTATTTAACGCTGACATCAAACCATAGGATAGCATAAAACTTGTAATACTTGATTGGGTTATTTTACTGCTATTTGTTGTTGTGTTGTGTTGGCCCCTGACCTTGTAGTTTTATCTTGCTAAAACTTAATTTTGTGAGACTGATTAAATTAACTAATCACCTAATGTAGAGTGCTGTGTCACTAATTCATAACAGGAATTAACCTTTGTTAAGTGGTGGTTCTGCTAACTTCTATATTTGGCTGTGAAACCTCACTACTCTTGTTTAGCTTGGTCCTTTATCACCTTTTACTTCCTATTCTCTATCCATTCCTTTTCTATTGTAGCTCTTGTGTGCTTTATGTGCTGTATCCTGCTGTGATGGCCGTGTGGTTGTGCTGCATAGCAGTATTCTGCCAAATGAAAAAAAACATGCTTTTCAGAAGAAAAAGGGGGCATTAATTGGAAATTATATTCAACAGCACAATAATGATAATTTATCATGCATAAAATTTTAAATAGGCATATGAACTGGAGGCCGTATTTAACCTGTGGCTCTGCCTCTGATTCTTTTTTAAAATCTTCATAAGATATTGCAGTCAGAGTCTTGATTTACAGATTGCCCAATTTTTTTTATTTTTGTTTATGAGACAGACTCTGGATGGCTTCATGGAATTTAACTCGTCAGACACATCAGTAGCTTCTTATAGCAATTTATCTTAATTATGTCTGTGCATGAAGAAATGTATTGTTTTCTCTGTCTGGTATTTGGACTCAAATAAAGATGATAACCCCAAGAAAAATTGGATTATCAGATTTTTTTTACTCGGCTGATTGCTATGTATGTTTATGCAGGTTAGAGCCCTTAGAGACAAATCTAAATAGAGTTGGGGAGAGCAAGTTAAGATGGAAGATCTTGAAAAATATTGCAGGCACACTTATGTAAAATCAATATTGGATGAACAAGGCTTATATATTTGTGCCATGATGCAATATCCAAGTAATAGAAGCCTATATAATGTCAATGAGATTTTGCTGGATTGTGTTAAGAAAGAGCCGTTAAATGGAAATAACTATATTGTGTGCTGTATACTGTATGGGTCTGATAAATGTGGAAAATCCATACAGACGCGGACTTTTGATTGGGGGTGGGCATATTCTGAACCATTTCTTTCCTATTTTCCTTTATTTAAACTTCCGTGTGGAGCTCTTGTCAACTGTGGCTGCTTTGGTGGATTTCTTTGTTTTTCTGGAATCCAGGGGTTGGGATTGAGTCATCCCATGCTGTGTCGTCGAGTATTTCAGGATCACTGTTCAAACAGCAAGCTAAGAAAGGTTTTCACTGCTAATTTATAAAGTCAAATATTCTCTAAAGCACAGTGAGTCTTCAGTGAGTCACGGAAGTGGCTATGCTGTAGACACAGGGTACAAGTATTGTGTGCTGGCAAATATTGATTTGTTTTTTGAGCGGCTGTGGTCCAATGAAGATGTGGTCCACATCATTCAGCCAACAAAACAGCGCAGGAAATTGCACACACAAAGTACAAAAAGGAAAGTCAATTAATCACCATTGTACCCTTCAGATAGACAAAATGCAATCGAGTTCAGGCACAGTAGTTCATAATTTCTTTACAATAACTGGAGCACGTCAAAACAACACAAACAGAAATGATTGCACCTCTGTCACACAAACTGCAAATAGTCACCGGTCATAGACATCAAAATCTGGCCATTCCAACCCCTGTTGGATACTGACATCACAACATGATCTATGTGATCTAGTTGCAATATTTCATGTTCTGATTATGTTATAACATAATTATATTGTTTTTTTTATTTTCTTGTGTTTTATTTTACTTAGATTTGCAGCCACTGCAACTGTCAATTCCATGTTCATGGCCAGAATGACAGATTCATGGGGCTGGCATTTGTTTTTCCACAACAGAGGAAAAAATTGAATTAACTACAAAGAATGCATGTAATAGGTCCCAAACACAGTGCAATGCCATTCACTTGATTGTTATTAAAGCTCTGAAAAAAATGTAGACTTCAAATATTTAAACCATTCTTCAGTCCAAAAATGTAATACTAGCCTGTACTTATCTTTTCATTGGGGTCATTTTTGATGTAGAATTACTTTTTTTCTTCTGAAAACATTTGTGGGGTACAGATTTTTTTTACATATTATGCACACAAAGACATGTATGCAAGGTGATGAGCATCTTTCTGTGTCTTTTAAACAAAATTGTTCTCTTCAAGTGACAAGATGCTCCATATCCTTTTAGAGAATCATAGGTTGTACGCTGACTCATATTCTCTGTTGGTGGAAAAAGGGCTGACACAGCGTTATTCATTTTTCCTGAAGTATGAAAATCTCTGCTCATTACTATTTTAAGACAGCATTTTTGAGCTACAGCACAAGCTGAACACATACCTTAAATGCAGAGCATCATTCTCTTTTGGATACTCGCACTCCAAAGGTGGGTTAGTACAATAAAATTTGGCTGATTCTACAAGTCGAATAGATAACATCAGCTAATGTGTGGTAAGCATTCTGGTGATAAATGCTGGACCAAGTGGTTGCTGTGTACATTTGCGGTGGTTGAGGTGGGTTCCCTTTTCAACTACTTTTCAGTAAAGTAAATGTAACCTGTTATCTTTATTGTTATTGGTCAGATTTCATGGCAAATGTTTCTTTGCTTGTTTTGCAGCACCCTGTGATCCCCTGGATTCAATGATCACATGCTCCCTCCCTTTCCATAGCTATAAAAATAGCATAGAATGATGGCTTCCCTTGAATAGGACGACCTCTGTTCCTGTGTGTGCTCCTTGCCTCAATGATTTGTTTTGGATTTTTTATGAGGACTAGCTACAGTAGACTATTTTGTTTTTGTCAGCATGCTATTTATCAGATGCAGCAGCAATCATGTGGAAAAAAGGGAGAGCTAATGAGAACATTTGTTTTGATTTTATGTTATGACTGTCATTTATGATGCCACATGCTTTATTATCGGAAGATATCAGATGAATGCAAGTGAGAACAAGCCAGCAGCCATACCACCATGCACTCTGCTCCTGCTGACTGGCTGAAGCTAAGCAAGTGTGGGCTTGGTTACTACTTGGATGGGAGACCACCAGGGAATACTGAGTTGCTGCTGGAAGTGGTGTTGGTGGGCCAGCAGGGGGCAATCTTCCCTCTGGTCAAATAAACCCCAATGCCCCAGTGCAGTGATGGGGACACAGTGCAGTAGGAGATTCCGTCTTTCGGATGAGATGTTAAACCGAGGTCCTGACTCACTGTGCTCATTAAAGATCCCATGACACTATTCGCAAAGAGTAGGGGGTTCCCTGGTGTCCTGGCTAAAATCCCAGATCTGGCTCTCGCAAAAAACTTGCCATCCCCTGATTTAATTGGCTAAAAAATGTTCTCTCCCTCCAGAGGAGCTGCTCAGTGGCCAACAATAGAGGATTTTGGTTGTTCTGGGCAGCTCCTAGGCGTGAATGTGTATGAGTGTGAAGCAGGGCATTCCTGCAAAAGAGCATCCGTGCTCAGCGAACTTACCCTGGGTAAATAAAAGGTTAATAAATAAAAAAATGAGGTTAAATAAAAAAAAAAATGATGAAAAGAGTAATATGTATGTATTTTCTTGATCTTGCACTTATGCTAATAAGTAAAAAAATATAAATAAAAAATAGAATGATACAATGCTAGAAATGCAGGATAGACTTTATTCTGTAGCTTTCAGAATTCTGAAAATTACAATATTGGCATTTATCTCATACAGTATAGGGTAGCATAACTGTTTCAAATTGTGTGATCAAAGAATGTGTGAAATCTGGATTGGGAAACGATTGTGCTTGTTGATTTTTCTTTTCTTTCATAGACTCTCAAACCAATCCTTACTGTAAATTACAGGTGTTTTCTCAAGATGTGTACATGTAAATGTTTTGGACTGGTCAGCCTTTGGTCACAGTCAGTCTGACAGAGAATGTTTTCTTGCAAGTGGCTTGCTGTAGTCAGTCTTCTGTATTAAAATAAATTAGTCTTATGTATTAATGTATATCTGCTGATCCTAGTATGAAGATAATGCTCCTGAGCATTTGCATCATTGAAATTCACCATATGTAATAGTGTCACAAATCTGTGATGCAATAGTTTCCATGTCATTGCTCATTGCAGCAACAACATGCAAAATTTCCCATTGGTAGTCATGTAATGATATGACTGAATTGCCAGACCTGAAAAATTAGTATATAATTTGGTTTGGTGGCCGCAAGTTGGACAGGGCCAGTAACTTAATATTGTGTCAGCCCTAGACAAGTTTAGCTGGTGGTCATAATTTATTACCTGAGGTGATACAAGCCATGCAGAGGAACAGGTGAGGAAAATGCAAACTATAGCACAAAATTTGTTTAATTATTAAAATGATATCTTTCTAATATGTGATTCAAAAGCACCATGTTTTTGCATGGACCGAATAAATAAGTGAAATAAATTATTCTAAAGTCCTTTGAGAATCATTTAACCACATGCCCTTACCCTTTGACACATCTTGACTATGGTCATTTAAATATAAATGATATCTCATATAGAGTAATGCATATTGAATGCTGATTTGTGTGAAAGCCCATTTATCTGTGACAAAATAAAGCTTCAAATGTAGCAGGTTCACAATAGCATCACAATATGATAAGAATATGCCATGCAGATAGTATGTGAATTGGAATTACATGGGTGATATGGTGCGCATTTTTGGGCATAGGCCTTTGTCTTGGCCCTGTCGTATGTCGTGGAACTTACAGCATGTGAACATCCACAACCAAAGGTATAATCTCTCTCTTAATACTTCTTGATCCTTAATGAAAACAAAATAATTACCCCAGATAGGGACCTTGGTCTTCAGCTCATAAGCGTATCTATTACGCCATGTGAACACAAAGCAGACCCTGATATTGTTGCATAGCATTAAAATGCCACATCCTGACATGGAACCTCAAATAAATGGCCATAAAACTATGTTCTTACGCTCACATTACTTTTGGTCATAATGTGGCATACATTAAAAGATTATGCAGCCGTACCACATAAACAAATTCTTAATGTCTTACTTACATTTGTACTTTGATGACTGTGTAGATAGTGATGTCTTCTATTATTACATTACATTACATTACAGGCATTTAGCAGACGCTCTTATCCAGAGCGACTTACACAACTTTTTTACATAGCATTTTACATTGTATCCATTTATACAGCTGGATATATATATACTGAAACAATGCAGGTTAAGTTCCTTGCTCAGGGTATAAGCATGTCTTACCGAATCGAACCTGCGACCTTTCGGTTACAAGTCTAGTTCCTTACCCACTGTGCTACACTCCGTCCTATTCAAGGTTGCTTCTTTTTAAAATATTTGTTTATGTTAATGTAAATTAATTTCTTCATGCAAACATATTCAGAGCCTTTGTCTGACATATGCTAATGCTCAGGATGTTTCCTGATATAAGAAAAAGTGTGTATTGAATTGTGCCTTCTTATAAATTCCTGACTTAATTCTCTATCACTGCTCTACTTAAGTCAAATCTTCTTTAACGATTTTTAATGCTGCACTGTTACTTCTCCCTATCTTTTCATTAAAACACAATATGCAAAATGAGCAGTCATTAAGAGGGCTGGGTTTAGGTTACTCCTCTCAGGTTGCCATATTTAATTTATGAAGACATCCTGTTCTAACAAGTTATTATTATTATTATTATTATTATTATTGGTTCTAGCTTCTGGTACCTCCAATCAAAAGGGTGGTTATAGAGATATTTCACCCACTGTACACTAATGTGCACCCAAAAGCTTACATTCTATTGTGCTGATTTAACTTAAGCATTTTTTGTTATGTAAACTGAGTAATGTGAAAAAGCAGTAAATGTGGCACTCTTGACTCATCTGTTCTAAACTGAATCGCTGTTTAAATCAAATGGACAGGTTTTTTTTTTAGGGGTTCACACAGACTAAGAGCTTGTGTATAGTGAGGAAACACATTCAGAATGCTGCCGAGATTATCCTGTCAGGAGTTTTGGTTCATGATAGTCCTGTGTCTCTGGTGCATGTTATGATGGATGAGCACGCAGGCTGTTAGGGCGGTGCAGTGACCCACACATGGAGCTTGTGATGGCTAGCTTTGCTCAGGGAGGCGGAGAGGTGTAGGGGACATATTAGTGCCATCAGCCCATTGTTAAGTGCAGTCAGGCGCTCCTGGTCAATGGAGGAGTGATAGAATGAGGTCCCCGCAGCAGTACCAAGTACATAAAACATTGTACAGCATATGTGCAAATAGAATTGCATGTAAGCAGATCCGAAATGAGAGTGCAATCAATTTATTTTTAAAATATTATTTTGTATTTGCTATGAGTTAAGTAGTCACTAATAGTCCGCATGCTCCTGGGCAATGTTTCTGTTGTGAAACAGGGCTAATATCTGTTGATTTATTTCCTGAAGGTGTGTAGAGTGGGACCTGCTGGCTCACAACAACCCTCAGCTCTTAACCTGTCTGTGCTGAGAAGGAAAATGTCAAACTTTAGTCAACAACCTTGCGTTAAATGTTACATTCTTGTAACAGTCTCTGCACTGGAAGATTTTATTTGCACATTTTCTGAGGTATGCTGAGTAATATAATTCCACTGAAATGTCCATGATATTGACAGGCACTAGGATGTATACATATAAATATTTGTGTCCTGCTACATTAGTCATTATTTTCAACAATATTATAAATGAATAATTCTCTGGCCATCTGTGACATAGGGGAGTCAGTAAGATATTCATTCTAATATAATGAGTATGTAAATCACATATTCTGCAGTCTGTTACAGTAAGTGGCATTTAAGGCAGGTCTTAGCAGGTGCACAGATCCAAATCTTTACATTGTATGGACGCATCAATATAATACTCTGGTGTGGAAAACACATCCGGATGAGCTGTACATTTGCTCAACACCTTTTGTCCCTTGGGAAGAAACAGTTGGTACATCTAACCAAGCCTGAATGCATGATGACTGGTGTAGCTCTACAGGGACAGTGCTAGATATAACTTTGATAGTATACAGCAACATGATGATCATTCTTTGTGTTCTATGCAGAGCTATTTAAAATAATCCAAAATTGATTGTAAAACGTTATCATTTATATGTGTAACAAATAGCTTATTAAACAAACTCCACCTGCTTAAGATATGGCAGAGTATTAAATCTTAATGGAAATACTGTAGTAAGGTTCTTTTTATCTTTTATCATCATGTTTATGAGATGCAAATCAGAATGTTTCATCTGTGACACTGTCTTTCACAGATGCAAAGACAACCAGAAAACCTCCTGGTATACACTTCCCTGCCTTGTATTGTGGCAGATGGTATCAGTGTTTCTGCAATGTATAGCATCACATTAAACTTTAATGTATGCATACCATTATGTCTATGTTAGGGCTGCTTCTAAAAGCTAAACTAAAGAAGCAATTTTATAAATGGTTCTTCATTTTAAAATGGTACACAATGGAGCTGAAAACCCTTTGATTCAGTGTATAAAATTAGCATCAAATGCTGAAGCCCTCACACTCATTTCTATTCTAATGACACATTTGGATGTTCTATTCTAAATAGACTAGACAGAGTATGTGCCACAACACACCAACCATTTTACTAGCCTTCTGGTCAATCAATTTCAATTGCCTTACCTTTAATGGCCTGGTAATTGTTTCATTGGTTATTACGTACAAGAATAATTCAAATATGCAATTTCCCAGTCTGTGCCAGCCTTGATGAGCACATGAATACTGGTTTGATGTCAGCCTTGCTGAGTCTATGTTCAACACTTTGATCATTCTAATGAGTTAATTGCTATGGCTGACACTAGCTACTTCATGATCAAAATCAGCTACGATGAAATGGCAGACATGCTCACAGTCTGTGGTATGGGTATGTGGATGTCAGAGGTTGGGACAATGTCATTTAACTTAGCAATGTGTGTAGTGCAGCCTTAAACACTGAGGTTTAAGAAGCCCCTGCATTCTTGTTGTTGTATGAAATGACTAATTACTTATGCTTTGTAAAAATGTATATACTACCCAAATCTGAAATTCATTTTCTATTTTTTTTAAAAAAGCAAACCATCATAATTATACAAGTAGTGCATTTGTGCAAGATGTGTAGGATGATACTGTAGTTACAAAAAAAAACATTAGATACCAAGCAATACTGTGAGAGGACAAAAATTTAAATGATTACTTTTAGTTTTTCATACTTCCCCATGTATGTAATAATTCCATCCCATAATTGACCTTTGTGACGTGATTTTTCCAATACAGTGAGGCGAGGACAAGGGATGTGCATTATATATGGATGGAACGGTCCCACAATCTTGATTCGCTTAACCAATTACAATTTCCAATGCCAGCCACTCCCAGGCATATCAGCACACCAGGAAGCCATCAACTCATTAAGACAGCATAAAAACTTCACGTGTGATTACTTGCACCCAGGAGGGCAAATGGTGTACAAGCTGAAAAGTGAAACTCATTTCTTGATCTTTTCCTTTTTTTCTGCCAGATTACCCAAAGGTGTTTTGAACCCTGCTTTTTCAGGACTTAGTGTTTTTTTTTTTTATGTTGATTCAAAATCAGTTGTTTATTTGTGTCAGATAACTCGAGGTGACTTTGAGAGGGGCACAGTATAACGGCTGAAGTTATTGACTCCTCGCTGCCATTTTATTCAGCCCACGGTTTTGTTTTCCCAGCTCTCCCTTCCATACAAATGTTTTCACACAAATACATTTTTGTTTTCTGTATTCCTCAGCCTTAGGTCTCTGAGTTTTATTGCACACCACCCGTTACTTTGATGTCTCCCGCCGGTCCTGCCTCAGCACTACATGTGACACATCTCCCTTTTTTCTTCTTCTTCCACTGCTTCTTAATACTGCTATTGTCCAAGGTGGCACCAATAAACTCCCCAAACCAATAATCTACTGTCACATCCACTCAGTGCAAGTGATAAGAAAAGCAAGGACGACAATAGTAACTGTTTTTATTTTTGCCTTTGACAGGAATACCAAAATACCAATATTGCACGAACAAATTGTATTTGATCATTGCAATGTCTTTTTTAACCCCCATTGTCTTTAAAAAAAATAATTTCATTGGACAACAGAATTCACTGAATCTTCTATTGTATCCTGCACTACAGTAGAAGAATGTATGTTGGTCCATCAGTTTCATTGATACAGTTACTCTAATCTCATCCATTAAATGCAGTCCAAATGACCACATGCACCCACATTCTTTACATCCCCTACCCTTTCTTTTCATACATTGTCTTTATTTCCATGTAGGCACAGCCATTCAGCTATTGGCTCTCAACAAAGCCTGATTCACGCATGTAGGTTTTAAATTGGCAATTAAAAGTCAATTAGTTGGAGTTCATCAAGGAGATATCCATTTTCGGAATTAATTTGTGATCAGCTCAAGCTCAAACAGATATATTTATCCCGCAGAAAGGGTACTAGTATAAGTAACTTTGATGTACTTATTCGCATATAGATGGCAGGATGCAATAGTAACAGTGATAGTAATACTAATGGCAATTGTATATATTATGCAATCACAAATAAGCCATGGCACAATCAAAAGATAATACTTAGGCCATTCATTCTCTGTTCTCCCCATGGATGTTTCCCAGAGATATGCAATCTGCATGTGCAGTGGAATCTGGGGAGAATTCATTTGAGTGGAAGCTAAACTGGTCTGTTGAGAAAAAAAATCATAGACCAAAAGATACGCATGTAATTTCATACTCATGCAAGCAAAATAACTAAAGAATGTAATGTCTCCGTCGTTTCCATATACTTTCAACTTGGTTTCATTTATTGATGCTGTGAATGATGCTGTGAATCTGACTCCTCATTATTTTTCCTTGACTATGTGTATTTAGTTTTGATACCATGCTATTCTATTTGGTTTCAAGTAAGTTCCCTGGAGATGTCGGATGCATTAATGTTTGGTGGGAATTAAATGTTTGGTGGGAAACATGTTGGTGTTGACTTTCCTCATGGGGCACAGTCTTCCTGTTCTGCATTAATGATGTCACAGCAGGACAGAGTTACTTCTCAGAAGTAAGGCAAAAGAAAATCAGGGCCTTAGCAGAAACATGTTTTAGTTATGCGTGGGTAGGGTGTCTGTTTGCAGATTAAACATGCTGGCTGGTGAAAGAAATTAATTAACCTCTATATTGCAAGTCATTGCGCCTGTGGGATACCCCCCTCATTCACAGCACCAACAGTGTTTCTCCTAATGATAGCTCCCTCGATTGAATGCCTCTTGGCATCTTATAAAGAAAAGCAATGGAATAAATCGCATATTTTCTTCAATAGCATGGAATATAACAAATAACAAGGAGAACCTCTAACCAAATACTATTCCTTTTCTGACCTGCCACAGGAAGTGAGTCAGGTGGGGGGGGGGCGATTGGGGGAGGGCTCTTGTCATATTATCATATCTTGGTTTGATTCATTATTCAAAAACTACTCCAAAATGCACCCTTATGAAAGGCTTTGAGTCTGCATTTTTTGAAAAGCTATTTAATAAGTAAATCTCTCAATGCAAATCACTATCATTCACAAATTCTAGTAAACCTGTCACAATTCTTTGCATGTGTAAATCACTATGTAAAAATGGTGCTTGGAAATAAACAACGCTTCTTTGTTTGCAGAGCTGGAGTCTCTGAGAGGATAGATGGGTTCTTGTTCAATAGTTGACATTACTTGCATTTCAAATGAATGTCGGAAATGTCCTTCTTTCTCTTATCGTCCAAATGAACATAAGAGATCTATGATACACTAAATTTGGCTAGAGAATAATTAACATAATTATCATAATTAACACAGTCCAGAAGACAAATGGAATGGTAAGTAGAGCCTCATGCCTGCTGTGTGTATAATTCCGCAACTTCACAATGAAGTGCTTGTGAAATTAATAAGTCAGTTTTTAAAGGTTTGGGGTAATTGGTTCTTTAGTCTAACAGAAAGTACATGAGCTGGAATCAATTAACATTTGTCCTCAACTTTGACTCACACAGGACATGCATGTTTAATTATATCTTCACAAGGACAGTATGGCAAGTTCAGTGACCACTGAAATTAATAATAAAAAGTTCTGATCAAGCAGCAACTGCATTTAATTGAGAGCCAAAATTCAGGTCATGCTGAATTCAGGCCTACACATGTAAAAATAAATTGGTTTCTTTGTCATTTAAAAAAAAAAAAATATCTCAGTCAAGTTAGACTTTTCTCATTCCTGGTCTGACAAAAATGTCTAATTCTATTTCATAATAGAATAACTCATGTCAACAGCCCAAATTCACAAACAAATTCATTTGTCCACACAATAAAGACTTTTGTGTTTTTCTTTCTTCTTTTTTCCCTCCTGCCAATTATATCATCACAAATGATCCAGGCCCACAAAGAATATGTCTCCCCATTGGACATTTAGCTAAAAAAAAAAAAAGTAGCTGGGTAGCATGTTTGCCGGTGGGACCTTTGGTCGAGTGACAGGCACTTAAAAATTTGCCTGACAAAATTCTTTTTTTAACTCGTTACCCTGGTTTCTAGATAATAACAGCCTAGAAATTGAAACTATTGCTTTTGCAACTGTATAATCTTTGCGGGAAATCTGGACATTTGGCTTTCGCCATTTTGACCGAGTTTAAGATTTGCTACCTTGCTAACGAGTCGACAGGATGGGTGTATAATGTTAATACAGACTGCTCCAAAATTATGCACCAAAATCTTTGATTTGGCCCAGTAGGTAACCTTATCTGTGGTATGGGAACCAGCACACAATAAAGACATTTTTTTTCACATTTTAGCTACCTTGCTAGTCAGCTAGTTTAGTTAGCTTGCCTGTAACAGCTCTTCTCTCTGGTTCTTTATGTACTCAAAGTCTGGATGAGCTGGTATAAATGAGGGAGACTGATGTCCATCATCTTGCAATGGAGCAGTAAAGCTCCTTCAATGCTGGAGAAGGGATTGAAGTTGTAGGTTAGGGTTAGGGTTAATACAATTCCAATTAGGGCCCAATGTGGCCAGGAGTGGCGGTGCTAACATTAGCCAAGCTTGCAAATTTAAATTTTTGTTACAGTTATGGTCAACTAAGAAAAATAAAAAAATTATCAAATGTTATTTAATCAAGCCCAAATGTACGGATGAGGTGTTACAGCGGAGACATAATGAGATATTAAAGGGTGAAGGTAAATTGGCATGCTGACATTCTGTTTAGCCTTTAATTATGCAGGACCGAGTAACAGGATGTCTTTGGATGTGGGAGGAACCCAGATCACCCAGAGGATATGCACACAGACACAGAAAGTGCAAGCTCCACACAGAAATTTTACGGTTGGTTTCGATCCCAGGATCATCCTGACATGAGGCAATAGTGCCATCCATACACTACACCACCGTACCACCCATAATGGAAAGCCTGATCAACGCATGAAGGAGGATGTGGGGTGGTTGGGGGTTTTTACACTAGCAGTCCACAGCAAGCATACATACAGGAGGAAGCAGGTAAGTAAGTTTAGACTGGCAGCGTGTAGCAGCATGCGTACAGGAGGAAGCAGCCACATGAATGAAGGGGTGGCTTTAAATAGGGTGTCCTATTAAGTGAATGCACTGTGATAGGCGAACAGCACTAAGGAGCCAAGCCATTAGATGATTCAGCCAGAGCCAGTTTTTACTCTCGTAGCCTACCTACGAACCATGCAGTTTTCCATTTGTCTGATGGTAGACAAGTTGGAATTACACAAGCACAAGCCATTTTCATATCCTGTCCATTTCGTCTTTGAAGTTCTCTCTCAAGGAGTTATTTTCTACTCTCTGCATGTGCTGTTGCTAAAGAAATCCATGCCACTTGTTTCATTAAGAATAGTGGTCTCAGACTGCATGCACTTTGGAAGCATAACTTCATTGTACCTGCTGCCTTGGAGTGGCATGACGTGTTTTTTATTTTTAATCGTAAACCTATGATGAACCTGTTCTGCAGTACCAGTCATACTGGGGCGGCAGTGTAGTATAATGTGTAAGGATCTGGTCTTGCGATCAAAAGGTCACCGGTTCAATTCCGAAGTACAGCACTGCGTTGTATCTTTGAGCAAGGCACTTTGCCTGCATTGCTTCATTGGAACTAAGAGGCAAAGCCCAAACCATGAAAAAAAGCCCCGGGCCATTATTCCACCTCCACCAGACTTTACATTTGGCACTCTTCGGGCTAGTTCAGTTGGTACTATGCATTCCGCCAATCCCAGATTCATCCATCAGACTGCCAGATAGTGAAGTGTGATTCATCACTCCAGAGAACGCATTTTCAATGGTGGTGTGCTTTACACAACTCCAGCCGATGCTTGGCATTGCACATGGTGATCTTAGGCTTGTGTACGGCTGCTAGGCTATGTAAACCTATTTCATGAATCTCTTGACAAATGGTTTTTGCTCTGACGTTGTTTTCAGAGGTAGTTTGGAACTCTGGAGTGAGTGTTGCAACCTAGGACAGATGATTTTTACGCACTTAATGCTTCAGCACTTCCCATTCAGGCGGTCCCATTCTGTGAGCTTGTGTGGCCTACCACTTCACGATTGAGCTGTTGTTGCTCCCATGTTTCTACTTCACAATAACAGCACTTACAGTTGACTGCCCTTCAGTACAACCCATTCTACTACCAATGTGTGTCAATGGAGATTGCATGGCTGTATGCTGTATTTTATGCACTTGATAGCAATGGGTGTGGCTGAAATAGCAGAAACCACTAATTAGGAATGTCCACATACTTTTGGAAACTTAGTGCATATTATAATAAGTGATAGACTTTACTTTGCATGGAAAATAAGTGTACCAAACCATTCATCCACAGATGATGATGGACTGAGCTGAAAGACACTATTCGGAATACAAAGAAAGGCAGTTTGACTGACTAGAAAAGAAAAATATGCAGCAACATCATGCATTACCAGTGCAGCATCAGGGTTTGATAAAAACCATTTTGAGTTTGACCTGATATTATTGGTCTGGTATATCTTTGTTGTTAAATCTATGAACAAACATACTGTGGATTATTCTGTCAGGCAATCGGTCTGGCCATTGCAAAATACTAGATATTATTTGAACAAAGAAAAGTACAGATGTAACCTCTGAGCACAAGACTGGCATATCTGATATAAATATTTGCTATTGCATGCATACTGTGCTCACCCCCCTGCCTTTGAAAAACTAACAGAAATACACATAAAACCCTTTTAATCCAATTTTTTGTTTATATAACATTCCATTGCTATATAATGCTTTCTCACAAGGTTAAGCAGAAAGTCTACCATTTATTCCCAACTCAAAAGTTTGAAACACAAAAAAGATGATGCAAAGGCATTTACTAACACAGCTCAGAATGTTATGTGTTGTTGGTTTTTTATTTGTATAATAACAATTTATCATTTTTGCACCATCATTTATTTATTTGTTCATTTGAAAGGGACAATGGATAGTTAGTAACAGTCCCTGAATTATCTTGATAGCTAAATTTCATCTGTAGTCCCTTGGCAGGTAAAAAGGAGGCAAATTTACGAGAAAAAAAAAGAACAAAATAAATATGTACAAGCAGCAATTTGCAATAAGAATAAAATCTGTGTTCATCAATACATTCTAACATTTTACATTATAATTTGCTACAAACATGTTTGAAATTAGGGTAAAGGGAAGCTGAATGAGTGACAGAGAGCAGCAGCTGTACACTTGTCCATTTTTGCTTTACTGCTAACTATATTTCGGCAATTTTGAACATCACTCTTGGCAATGAAATGTATGTTTTTTGCCACTGGAAAGCAGCTGGTGTAAATACAAGAAGCAGCATAACTAAGGAGATATAAATACACTATAAAAGTTATAAATATACTTTTTATGTGTTACTTGTGCAACATAGATGCAAATTATGCATTTACATTGTTATTACCTTGACCTGAGCACAAACTGCATGTGAACTGCAGTTTGTGAATTTATGCACACTGCAGCCAAGGCCCTAAATGGGTGGTGTCTGATCCAGTACAAATTAGTGTGAACAGAAACGAGGACTGTGCAGGTACCAGGAGACTTCTATACTCTAAGAGCTGATTAATAGGAAGGCTGGGAGCCACTTGTCTCTATGTGTTACCTGCCCCTTATGCTGCATTATCCATTCTGCTGATGAATGGTGTCAGATTTGTACAAAGTAAGTATATTACATCAAAGAAAAGCATACTTCTGGCTCATGGTCATCCTCCACCACTCTACCATCCCATGGGTAATGTAACAATTGTGAGGGAAGTGAACGAGTACTTTCAAGTGAATGAAAATCTGTATTTTTGTGATACTTTTTCATTGTCGCTGAAAAGGTTCAAGTCTGTACAGGTGAAATGGTGAGGGTATGCTATCTTAATTGGAGAGAAATTAAACACCAATGTGCATTATTCTGACATTGAAGTTATAAATCAGATTTTCATCCCCATTGTATTGTCATTATACGACTTTAAATAGTCTGCATTAACATATCAGGTCAAAGTGCTGAAGGTCATTCTGGGAACCTGGCTCAGAAGGCCATATAAAAAAAGCTCAAATTTTGATTCTTAAAGCATCAGACAAGTAACAGATCACATTAGAGTAAACAAACTAAACACTACAAATAAAATCATATCCATTTGCAACCTACGATGCTCCTTTTCCCAAAGATAAAGATTACATTTTCAGTGAGAAGCCCTCCAGGTGGGTGGATCTGAGTACTTTAAGTCTGACCTACACCTGTGAAGTATTTTGCATTAAAATAAAAAATAAAATAAAATTTTTTTAGGTTGTATATAACCTGACTGGTATTATTATTAATGAGAAGGAATCATGTTTTTAGGAAACATGTTATGGTTCTGGCATATATTTTAGTCCCCTTGTTATTTTGATTGCAGCTTGTGACAGTGCATTTAAAAAGTGATATTTTGCAAAGAAATTGGATAATAATTCCTGGAGGATTCCAGTAGTCAAGCCTGCGGAATAGCATATTTTGCACCCGAAGACTGGGGACACCTAAAGCATAGAATTAGCAAATTAGATGCAATCTGGGACACATAAGATTTTGAAATTCTTAAAGATTGAATATGGTATTATTGGTCCATATATCAAGGAGAATGTCTTAGAAGAATAAAAGTAAATGATGGCAGGCGGACTCATCATTTATCTGCAGACCAGAGTGTATCTACCATTGTAGGCTTGGTAGACTGTCCTAAAAATAATCTATATTATAGTCTAATTATAGTCTAAGTAGGGCCCATCAAGGTGCTACAGAGGGTAGGTTTTGCCAAGTTTCTAAGAAGCTCATTTTAAAAGCCACTGTGCAGCCACTTCTTTGTTTGTTATGTATTATGTATATATTCTGCAGTGTTATGTATTTGATTTGAAGACATTGCTTCTCCAATATATATATATATATATATATATATATATATATATATATAATCAATTTTGAATCAGGATTGCTCAAATTATCTGGAGGAGAGAGTAGTGTTGTCCATCCATCAATTCATTATCTATACCCACCAATCCTGGTCAGGAACTGCCCAAGATCCAAAGCACCTCCCTCATCTGTGAAACATGGTGGTGGGCGGTGTTATGGTTTGGGCATGTATGGCTGCCATAGGTGCTAGCTCACTTGTCTTCACTGATGATATAACTGCTGATAGCAGGTGCAGAATTAATTCTGAAGTGTATAAAAGCATCTTACCTACTCAAGTTCAACCAAATGCCTCCAAATTTGTTGGATGGTGCTTCATCTTACACCAAAACAATATTCTGAAACATACTACTAAAGCAACAAAGGAGTTTTTCAAAGCTAAAACCTTCTTGACTGGCCAAGTCACTCACCTGATCTGAATCCAAATTAACATGTTATTCATATGCTCAAGTGAAAACTTGAAAAAAAATGTAACTAGCTCCCAAAACAAGTTGAAGATGGCTACAGTGCAGGCCTGGAAAAGCATCACCAGAGAAGATAATCAGCACCTGGTGATGTTTATGCGTCACAGACTTCAAGCAGTCATTGCATGCAAATGATATGCGACAAAGTACTACTGTAAACATGACTACATTCATTTACATCATATTAATATGTCCCAAACATTATTACTCCCTGAAATGGGGGGACTATGTATTAAAAGTGTTGTGATGTATACATGATGAAACCAAAATGTATAAAAATACCCTTAAATAAAAGCAGAGAATGTGCACTATAACCACATGTGAATTGTTTCATTACAAATTTATCATTGTGGAGTACAGAGCCGAATCAAGAAAAAAAATATGTCTTTGTCCTGAACATTGTGGAGCTCTCTGTACATGTATCATTTTATGAGTTGTTACTCCATCTAAATGGGACAAGCTCTGTTCACTGAACCTTCTTAACAGCTCTTCCTGTGTAAAGTCTTATTTTTGCAAAGTCTTATTTTAATAAGTAAAATTAAAAGAAAAAAAATGCTTTTTTGTATCCATACTCAGTACCTTTGAGTGCTTTGCTTATGACTTATGGACACATTGATACTAGTTACAGTATGGTGAGAAGGCTTAGCCATTATATGTCATTATTACACGCCTTGATGACTGTTTCAGTAAATTTAGAAATATCCACATCCCACGCACGTACACACACACACACACGCACACACACACTGACACATGCACGCACGCACACTCACACACACACAAGCCATTGATACCTCATTAATGCTACTGATATCATGTCACTTCATGAGTTCCATCCGCTATCTTAGAGTAGCAATAACCACTCACTCAATTATTATTATTTTTTTTCTGTGCAGAATCTTTCTGAACAAAGGCTTCCTTCAAGTAGGAGCAAAGGATCCATAATCAAGTTAACTGAAGGTCATCAAACTCTTTACACAGCAGTTTTGATAGGCTAAAAGACAGCACACATTCATCATTCCTCCCTTATAACCCTGTCTGTTCAAGATTTAGAGATGAATGCCTTGCATGCTAGGAGCTGTTATTGAACATAAATGATGTCCGAACAGATTATGAATTCCCTCAACTGTCACTTCAAACCTGAATTTATAATTAACATCTACAGTGTATCCACTTTAATGATTTTTCTGTTACAATAGAATATTTTGTGCTTTAAATGACCAATACATTTATAAATGCAATTATTATTTTTGGTTTAAAATAATATTTATCACTCATCTGGACAAAATAACATGTGAAGTCTAAATTAGATTTACTCATGACAATTTGTCATAAATGTATGAATATAATATAGCATTGTGGTGTATTGTAAAATTTATAGAACAGCAAAATCTTGGTATTATACCTTAGATTAGAACATGGATATTCAAACCTGGCCCTCAAGACCAGCAGTACTGCTGTTTTTATTTTCTATTTGATATTTAATTCATCGATTGATGTCACTGATTGGCCGAAGATTGCACTTACTTGGTGTCCCAGGTTTAAATTGGACCTGATTAGAGGGGAAGAATAAAAGCAAGCAGTACTACTGGCCTCAAAGGCCTGATTTGAGTATCCCTGCCTATTAAGGCCGCAACCTCAAGAGATATGAATGCATCACATTGAAAGTTACACAAATACACCACATTAAGAATGGGTTTTCTTGATTTGAATCATTAATTGCATTAATGTGAACTTATATTCTAAATAGGTCACTCTCATTTCATCGCTATAAGCCTTTTTTTAAGTCAGGGCTGCACAACTCTAAGAGGATTGTTCTGTGTGCTGATTTTTTAAATACAATTACCATTGTATTAATTTTCTGACAGCTGTATAAACTATGCTGATTCACTGAAATTTTTAGGATACACTTGCAGCCTTTGGCTGTAGCTGGTGCTAATACAAATCTCAGATAAAGATATGATTGCTAATTAAATAAACAGCATAAATTGGCACAAAATCCTGAAATGGATTGGCCCTTGTTTTGGACCCGTTTTTAGATAATACATTATCCATTATATCATTTGCATTGTATCTCAAATATTTCAGTGGAAAGATTCTTTTCTGTTTGTTTATGCCATTTTCAGTTTCATACCCCTTCGGATAACCACTCTGCCTATAACTTTCAGCTTCTATCAGTGGTTTTATTGAACTAGTAATTCAGCTCTGGCAGACAAATAACTGCCATTTTGTTTTTGGTTCATAAATTCAGGCAGGCATCGTTATCACTTATTATGATCCGAACATCACTGACAGGGAATTTGCACTTCTAGGGTCTAGGGCAGGGGTGATCAATCCGAAAAACGGTCAGTGTGGGTGTAGGTTCTTAGTCCAGCACTAATAGACCTGATTCAACCAATTAACTAATCACAGTCTTCAATCAAGACCTTGATAAATAGAATCAGGTGTGTTAATACTTGGCTAAGATAAAAACTTGCACCCACAACCGATGAGATTGAACACCTCTGGTCTAGGGTTCTGGGGTCAAAAAAGTTTTTTTTTTTTTTTTTTTTAATTCCATGACTTTCTCTCACCCTCACCCATTTTTATCATTTCCATAACCATAATACGTGTTGTGTAATCAGAACATATCACTCAGGACTGCAATTTTACTAGATTGAGTTCTCTGAATAGGCAGTGAAGCTAGGTAGTGCACTACCATGCCAATTTTGCATTAAAATGGCAAGGATACAGATTATTCTCTTTTATTCACATGGTAGAGTTTTCACACGTCACAGTATGGTTTCACTGGTGAGTACTTCTGCAGTGCCTGTGTCACAGAAAGCCAAGCCATGGGTGCCATCCAACTACCTGAAAAACTACCCCACCCACAAGCTTTGCTTCCCTGGGTCCTCAAGCCACTCCAGCAAAACTATAGTTAAATTTCAACTTTTATTATAAACAAGTAAAACCACACAACAGGTTCCTGAATCCAAAATGAATTTACACAGATACAAAATACAAAGAAAATAAAGCTGGACAACCTACAATACATACAGTAAGTATACAAAGATGTAGAAAAAAGACCCCAACCCAAAGAAAATAAGAAATCCTCTCTCAGGTAAATTGGATACACCTGAGCTTTTTTGGGTCATTAAAAGAAAGGGGTTGAATACTTCTCAATAATGACATGTTCAGGTTTTTATTTTAAATATATTTAAAACATGTAGTTACCTTGACATTGTTGAATGATAGTTATAAATCAGTATTAAAAACATGGAGGGTAATTAAACCATTCAACATGGAATAATGTAAAAAAAAAATGTTTTAAATAAATAAATAAATAAATAAATACATAAAAATCCAAAGGGATTGAATACATTATGTAGGCACTTTAGACATGCTTGCTTATACAGCTACATCACTGCATCAATGATGACTACAGACAGAGTGCAGAGACTAAGTGCTTCATGTCTGTAGAAAATAATTCTCCAGTAAGCCCTGTGCCATTTCAGGCCAATTTCCTTCATGGGCAGTCCACTGATGAATAAATCAAATTTTCATTTCATTATCTTCTTTGAGACATTTAATTTTTTTATTGATTCAACTCAATGGCAAGCTTTTACCCTTTTTTTCTGGATAGTACTGATGTAGCATAGTCATGCCCCCCCATGAAGCAGATTTAACTGGTACGTTCTCATATTCATATTCATATAAAATCATTCCTGGAACATCAAGTTAATCTAGCTCCAAAAAATAGATGTACAATTTTACCACCCACAACAGAATGTCACTTCTAATCAGCGTGTCACAGCAACTCGGAGCATATCATTGGCACATAAGGGATGATAAGCGGATGAGACTGCACTTGCCCTGGAGGTTATGCCTGCATGCTAGTCCATCACAGGGCTCACACAGAGTCTGCATCCAAGGAAGCAACACACAGTATCTACAGAGTTGTCATGCAAGCATGAGGAAGGGCTCCCATTAACTTTCAGTTTGAAATGCTGCAATCAACAGAATGGGCTTTCTGTCTATTGATTATTATTGATATTTTTCAACTGAGCTCTCATATAATATAAACTTTATGGTATATTATTTAATTTGGTTATTGGCTGTTGAAAACAAATCAAATCTGATTTTACTTAATTATGTCCTGACACTGCATAATACTTCTAAAGCACATGGCAGGTACAATTTTTTCAGTCAACATCCAGTTCACAAAATATGTGATAATAAAATGAATATTGTCTGTTGAATTATTTTTATTTGATGTACTTACTGCCATGTATCAAACCAATCTTTTTTAATTCCCTTTGTTTTGCTATTGAATTGGTGGTTTTAAGTGTTTTTGTGGAAATTGAATGATGTCTGCTATACAGAATGTTTTTGAATTTTTGAATGTTTTGAAATTTTTGAAAGTATCATCTATTTTTTTAGTTACTTAGTTCATTGAGTTTATTACTTATTCTTACATGTTCTAATTAACTGTTCCCATGACAAGCTTTTATTGCAGAATCACACTTCTTTTTACCCAGGAGCACACTATTGGTCTAAATAAGTTTGCATCTGGATATTATTTGCTTTTATTATACTGCAGTTCATTATTTATTAATTGAAACACAATTTAATGTAATACAAGATTAAATGAGCTTGACAGAAGTGCCAGAAGATTCTGTTGAAGTAAAAAACACCACAAGTTGCAGAATAATTTCAAGCAAATCATTGCTCACATTTTGGGTGCAATGCCGAATTGTTCAACCAGAGATGCAGTCTCCCGCAATATCATTGTGTTATTGGTGGATCTTGTCCATATTTTTGGAAGACAGTTTGCTGTGCTGCTGGTGGGCTGGTAAATCACCACTGGCTCATTGGAAGTCACATGGCTGAAGTCCAGCAGTCCCACTGGTGATCAGTTCATTGTGAATGGAGAGGACACAGCTGCTTCAGTCTAGTTATGCAGCTCATTCTGCCATATATTCAATCTTGTTCTGGGACATATGTCCATTGCAATTGGCCAGCTGGCATCCCCATTTATTTCAGCTCTCCATTTTCCACTTTAGAACCTCATGGTCACTGTAGCCCATTTTCCTTCATCTCATTGTTTCATGCATAAAGAGTACATGTGCAGTATGAAGTAGCAGGCAGGCACATTTCAAACTCAATGTAGCTTCAGGGTGTGCTGTAGACATAAAATGTGTTTCTTTTTACCTAAATATCCTCTCCCATCATCAGGGATGAACAGATGTTCAGAATCTGTGGTAGACCCATCAATTAGCCTATCAATTTGGTGGTGAGAAAAAAATATGTTTGATCATGCTGTTTTCTCCTTAATCATATAATGTTAATCTGATTTTTTTTTATTTTTTTTATTTTGTAGTTTCAGAACCACAGTTTTTCTTTTTTGCACATTTTAATCATTCATCATTTTGGGAGAGAGATTTATTACTTACAATAACCTTTCAATTTTGGCATACTGAAGAGTCTTCAGCAACAGCATACCATACATGTGTGAAGTGTTTCATTTAATATTCCCTGACTGAATAAATACAATATAGGTGTTCTAGTGGGGCTTCACATAAAAGGAAATATTAAAATTGCAAAATATTATATTAAAAATACATTTACAAAAATTGATATATACAGTATCTGCCTTACATAACTGATATAAGTCTGCCTGTAGACATAATTATCTTTAAAAGAATGACAGGAAATCCCGGTTGTAGATTACAAAGCAGTAGTCATTCCTGGTCCTTGCGATGCATCACAGCCTTGAGGGTTTACCTGTAAGCAGCAGTTGATTGACACCTGGGAAAACCAATGGATTCTTAATGGATACGACTACATACTACAATACAATAAAAAGATGCTTGTGTATTTTGCATGTACATGTAAAATGTCACTGCATACAGGGTATATTAGTCTTTTCTTTACGCATTTCCAAACTGCAGCATATAACAGATTGAAATGGGACAATTTTATTACAAGCAGATGCATCATATTTCCATATAACAGCATATTGCAGTTAGACAAAGAACCTGGACAAAGAACTGTATACGGTAGCATTGAAAAGGGGTTTCTAAAATACAGAAATAAACACAATTACCAATCCTACTGAATATGTTGAATATGCATGTTACAAATTAAATCTACATTTAAAAGAAAGAAGGAGGTGGAAGAACCATCACTAACAGCTGATTTTGAAAATGCTTATATTTCAATGTTCAAAAAGTGTGGCAGAGCTTACATCGGTTGTGAATGGATTTGGAGGTGGCAAGGAAGCTGTCAAGTGTGGAGTAAGCTGCAAGAGAAATCTCCAGAGAGACCATATGCCATAATTCATTTGGATTTATAGGTGGAATGACAAAAGATCTGAAAAGAATATTTATGTATATTTATGTATAACACATATTTTAAGTATTGACTGGCTGCAATTCATTGATAAAATGAAAATGGGATGTTTGAAGACACCCTGCCATTTTAAGATAAACATTTACCAAATCAAAAAAAGAAAAGTCCATGTTAGTCTCTAAACTTACGAGATGTTGACACAATGTTCTGCGATTATCCTGGACTGCTACTGTATATGGTTTGCTAATTTGCAAGTAACCAGGGTAGTATAAATGTTGATTTCATTCTCTGAACTGGTGAATAGGCCACACAATTCAGTGTATAAATTACACGGTTCCATGAAGGTACTTTGACCTTGGAGACTCTACATCATATTTTCAGTTCCACAAGCCACATTCATGTCATTCACTAAGCAAGAGATTCAGGGATGCTGCTTTGTGTAATCAGAGAGATAATACCACATATCTGTGTGACAGCACTACACAAAACAAGAGTAATAGTTTACCTGTAACTAGCATGTACTATGTATAATCCCTTAAGGTCACACACACCAGCTTTGTGTTTGGCTCTGGAAGATGACTGATAAACGGTAGAAGGAAACAGGGGTGTAAATAACTGAATTCTATCTTTTTGGGAAAACATTACTTGTTAAATTATTTAGCATTTCTATTCATGTACAATATTTAGTAACACTTATTTGTATAAAAGACTATAATTTCCCAATTTTTGATTATGTCTCATTATTGGGCCATTTCATACAGCCTTCTTAGCTCATCATTGTCAAGGGTGTGAATAATTCTGGAGGGCACAATATACAATGACAAAGCTAATTGCATTCATCAAGGGAAAAAACCTTTTATACCAGTTTTACCAGTTTTATAACTTTGACTGTACATATTATGACAATTGAAAACCGACAAATACCTCCCAGAGGACCAAGACAGAACAACATCCTCCATACTGAAACAATCAGATCCCCAGCCTCACCACTCCGATGCATGAGAGCTGGCCAGTAGATAACATATTTACTCCATAAATCCAGGTTATAACAGTAAAATAAATGAGTGGTGCTGGTCTCGAATTCTGGGCTTTCCTTCATGCACTGCTTTACTCTGTAATTTAAAACAGGCAGGGCTCACATGCACTTGTAATACACCCCTTTGCCAAATCACGGCTAACAAGAATCAAAGGGAGGCAACAGTTTTCCCAAACTGCACTGTCACCGATGGAAAAACAGTTAGCATACTGAAACATGAGCACTTTCTCCCTCAGCCATATTTTCTCATCATCACTGGCAGATGCAACTGCTACTCCACACAAAGTTACAACAGATATTTCATGTGTAATGGAAGTGAGTCTGCTGCTGATTTTGGACTAGCACAACAAAAGCTACAATTAGCTTGCTGAGCTAGAGACCAAAAGTCCATATCCACTGGGATTTATCAAATTCTTATTTAATCTACAGGGACTCACATCACATTCTGCAACAGATGCTGACATGTTCACTCATGCCATTTTCTTTGAGTTAATAACACCAGGATGACAGCAGATAGAATGATAGATGTGTACTTTTGCGCTTCATCCGACTATTTTTTTTTTTCAATGGCCAGTTTTTATTCCATATTTTTCCATTTTCTCATAATTTAGAGGCCCAGTCTTGCTTCTAGGCTTGTATCATCGACGCAACATCATTCATTCAGGACAACACAGGGCAGTATGCATGCATTACCAGCTGCCACTAGCTGCCTGTTCAATCTGCAGGCCAGGAGCTAGATGGCCATCATGCCACAGGAGTGCACTTTATGTGCAGCCGATGAAGGCAGACTTCAATGCCCGCTCAGTCAGAGGAGACGCCTTAGCGCCATGAAGTGACGGAAAACACGACAACTACATGCCCTCCCTCCCTGGGTGATGCGGTTGCAATCCTGGACACGGTTTGTGCTGGCATGGTCAAGATTTGATTTCAAGCCAAGGGGCATGTCACTACACCAAGGACGATTGCTTGAACTAAATATAGCTCCTAGGCAGCAATTTCCTGTTTCTTCAGTAAAGAGTCAGAGTGAAGTCATTTCGAAACCCAGCCGATGTCCCAGTGTTATCACTTCATTATATAATGAGATTCAGCAATGTGTGGGGACCTTGCACGTTCCTCCTACGCTGCTGTCTCTCCTGCAATATTGATTTGCAAATATTCCATTAGGAGGCTCCTGGTTTGAAATGCAGCTGATCTTGACTTTACGGAGGGGACCACAGAAACACTGAGTTCATTAATCCAGTGCCCTGGCATTTTCAGTGCAAATGGTGATGGAAACCCAACTTGGAAACTGACAGTGTGTGTGTATGTGTATGTGTATGTGTATGTGTGTGTGTGTGTGTGTGTGTGTGCGTGCGTGCGTGCATGTGTGTGCATGCGTGTGTGCATGTGTTGGCATGTGTGTGCGTGTGTGTGTGTGTGTGTGTGTGTGTTAGGACAGCTACAGTCCGTTTTGTCCCTTGTATCCATAGCCCAACATCTGATGTCCATCTGTGCAGGTGTGTGTTTTTTTTTAGATAAGTCACAGCCTGCTCTGGCCAGTGCAGCTATTACACATATGGTGACCCAATAGAGCAAGTGTCTGCCCATGGTTAATAGCCCATATGCATGAGCAGTTTTCATGAAAAGTATCAAAATGGATTTCCAGGCAACAAGTGCTTCCATTACCACAGAGATAGCAGTAAACATTCTCCCTGCCTGATGAAATTCTAATTAAGCTTCATCACGCCTCATCAACCACTTTTACTGCCTTGCACCATCTGTATTGTCACAAAACTTGTTCATACAAACACACAATATTGAATGCAAACACTTTTGGTGACAGAAAGACTAAAAGGTATAATATTTTTATTTTTTCAATGCAGAGACTGAGATGCAGAGACAGGACTTGAGTGCATGACAGAATGTAAAACGCAGGTTAACATGACTGGGTTCATTTTCTGTATATAATGGAAACACTGTGATTATTTTGGAAAACAATGTGTAAAAATGTTAGGCAGCTAAATCAACATAGAACAAATAAAGCAACTGAAAAAAGATTTGTCTGAAAGGTTAGTTAAATTGAAAGCAATGTCAAATTCTATTTAAACAATATTTGTGCTTCTGAATACAATGTTTCTTACAAAGTAAAGTAAGGTTAATTTCTTTTCCACACAGTGTTCTAAAATTATGTTCAAAGACATGTAGCAGATATGCCCTTTCATGTTCCATACAGTTTTGAATGAAATAATACCAGAAGACAACGTGTATAAGAATGGTATGGTCACTTGATCTAAATCAAAAATATACATAGAAACATCAGCTTCTTTGAGCATATGTGAGACTGACTTTTTGCATCCATGTATTTGCTTACATGTTGCAGAAGTCATACAGGTGAAAGCTCTCCCTATCCTGCACAGCCTTTACACCTGGTCTGCCTTTGTGACAACACTAGCCTACATATAAATGCTCCCAGTGAAAGCTATTGAAAGTCTTCTTTTCCCCCTGGCACCAAGTGTTTCCTTTGTTGTAAAGATAGCAACCGACAATCTGCCTGCCTGATATAACAGTAATTATGTTGCATCATGCCTCATCAACTGCATTTTATGGCTTGTGCCATTTGTATCATCACACAATTGCTTTATCTTTTTTTCCCTTTATTGAATGCATGAGTAGCTCTCTGCTGGCAACTTGTCAAAAAGCTCCCAGCAATATTTCAAGCTAGTTCATACTTATTCTTTACTATGTTTGTATTGTGTGTGTGTGTGTGTGTGTATAATAATAATACATTTTATGTATTATATATAATTAAAAACAAGAAAATACAAAACAGAAAGTACAAGAACAATGATAAGACAAAACAGCAGTAGAATATGGTGGAAGATGATAGTGAGGGATGCTAGATGGCAGGCAGATGAAGATAGGTGTGGGTGAGTGGGATTGTGGGGGGTGGCCAAGGAGATACGGGGGTGATATGCGATTTTGAATAGATGTGTTTTGAGACGGGAGGTGAAAAGGAAAATTGAGTCTGAGTTTCGGACAGATGGGGGAAGTGAGTTCCGAGTCTGAGAGAAGGGAATATGAGAGAAGGCTCTGTCACCAAAGGTATAGAGGTTGAACAATGGTGTGGCAAGGAGATTTGTAGAGGTGGGACTGAGGGTGTGGGTAGGTTGGTAGGGATGGAAAAGTCAAAGTACCATTAAGGAACCATTGGGGGAGATTGTGTAGGGCTTTGATACTTAGCAGGAGGATTTTGTACTTTACCAGTTGTTATATTGGGAACCAGTGGAGGTCACAGAGAATGGGGGTGATGTGATTCCGGGACTTGGTGTTGGTGATGAGATGTGCGGCACTGTTTTGGACTATTTGCAGTTTGTGGAGGGATTTGGAGCTGATGCCAGACTGGACAGCATTGCACTGTGGATAATGAGTGTTTCATCAGAGGGGCATGGCAGGAAGGAATACTATATATATATATATATATATATATATATATATATGAAGAAAACCCCCCAAAAAGCTGTCTGACAGATCACAGACACAACTCAGGAGACAGGTGTGAATGTGTCAGCAACTACTATAGAAGACTTCATGAATAGAACTACAGAGGCTACACTGCAAGATGCAAACCACTAGTTAGCCACAAAAACAAAATGGCCAGGTTACAGTATGCTAAGAAGTACCTAAAAGAGCCTGCAGAGTTCTGGAAAAAGGTCTTGTGGACAGAGATAGATTTGTATCTGAGTGGTGGCAAAAGCAAAGTATGGATGCCAAGAGGAACTGCCCAAGATCAAAAGCACCGAACCTCCTGTGAAACATTGCGGGGTGTCATGGTTTGGGCATGTATGGCTGTGCTGTAATTTCTACATGGTGTAGCCATGTGTCAAAATGTGAAATACCCTTAAGCTGAGAATCTGCACATGTGAATGTGAAGACATTCATTCTGTTTGGGGTATGTTTTTTTTATCTTCTGGAGCTTAAGTCTTCCTGGAGTAAACAAAGGAGTGTACCTTGCTAAAAGGTATAACAGAGACCTATTGATGTATTTTAGCTTGCAGTGCTCCAGCCTTTCAAACAGAAACCGCTCCTCTGCAGACAACAAAAGACATGGTTTGATGTTGAACACATTTGTACTGAAGAATGTCATCCCTTGCTCAATATGGGTCACATCCTGTTTTAACAGGATAGCCTGAATGCTCCTGCTGACATGTGAGATGTGAAGCAGCTTGAGGGTGTCTAACTCCATTATCTCAAATGAAGGACATTGGCATGTCCATCCAGATTGATCCCATTCATCTTCACTCTGCATTTGGACCAGGACATGGCATTAATTTTTTCACCATAATATCCACTTTGGCTAGTGGTTTCCCAAAGTCACTAGCCACTCAGAATTTTCACCAGCCAAAATCCACCCGCCCTCAAAAAAGTAATAAAAATAGCCTAGGTAATTGGACAGGGTTACTGCATCTGTAAACATTTGTTTGGGCATAACATTTTATTTCAACAGAAACGATTATACCTGACCAACCTGTGTAAACTGTGTGTGTGAGTGAGTAGAAAAAATCTATCTAAAAAGTAAAAAAAAAAGCTATATGTAATAAAAGATTCACTTCAAGATTGTTAAATGACATTGTGGCATTAAGTCCACCGAAGAGGCGGATTGGTCTCGGCTGCGCCGGCTGGTGGAGAAAGCACGTGCACCTGGGTTGCGTTAGCTAATCAGCCCAGGTGCTTAAAGGTGTGCTGCTCTCCACAGTTCAGGGCCAAGACCAGGAGCTAACACCGAGAGTGAATTTCTTTATTTGAGTTTGTTTTATTTTAGTTTTGTTTCTTTTAATAAGATAGAGAAAAGTAATCCGCCTGCTGAAAATTGGGAAGAGCTGGTCAGGTGATAAGTGGGGAACTGAAAAGTTGCAGCTCGGTTTTGCTTTCTTTTGTCTTTGTATCTGTATCTTTGTCGCAGTATCTCTTGTGTTCAGTATTTAGAGTGCTGGACATTTTAATACGTGCATTGGCTGTTGGAGCTGCTGGATTCAGAAAATAAACATTCTTAATTAATCCTTGCTCGTCCCACATGGCGTTTACTTTATTTCATATTTGTGTGTGCGCTCTCTCTCTCTCTCTCCATGCGACCGACAACGGTGTTCCCCGGCACTGCCGCATCTCCCTCCCCGGGGTAGCATGCTGGCGTGTGACAGACATCTTCATAAAAAATGCTCCCGAAAGATCACCCCCCAAAGTGGCTAGTAAGAGTGAACAGGCCACATGCCCTTGCCGAGTGTTAATGTCGAGCCCTGATTTGGGCATAAACAGATTTTGGGCTTTGCCAATGTATTGTCTGTAACTGAGGTTTAATTTGCATGCTTAAGGCAAAAAGGCTTAAGCCAAAAACAACAAAAGGGTGAACAATAAGGACAAGAAGAGGGGGGTGTGGAAGTTAACACCACTGTTCTTCAGATCAGGTTGAATTTGACCCATTAATGATTGCATGTCTGGAATGAGTTACAAGGCATACTTAATCTGAAATCCTTACTCTCTCTTGAAATGTTTAAAAATGTTAAAATCAGTTTTTACTGAACAATGTTATTGATTCTAACAAGTGCCTTTTAGCTCCCGATCCTTGTTTGTTCTGTTTTGGGTATGTTTTTTATATGAAACTTTTATTTTTCTGCTTGACCAGGACTCCCTAGCAGAAGAGATATTGTACCTCAATGGGACCTTTCTGGTTGAATAAAAGATAAATAAAAATAAGAAGTCCCACTTTTACCGGAGGGATTACTGAAAATGTTGATTTATTGTTATCCAATTGGATTCTGTACTTATACAGTTCATTATGTAAAACAGATTTAGCCTAAATCTCTGTTAGTTGTCTAACTCCCCTTTTCTGCACTCACTGACTATCCCACTTCATACCCAGCCATCCAGAGTTCACATACAAGGCAAGGGCACCTTGTTTGTTTGGGAGCGATAAGCAACATAGTCATGCTCCATATAACTTGTCATTATTCTCTTTATTTGAAGATGTTGTCATCCACCCATCCATCCATTTACCTTCTGGATGTGCTGTCATTATGTGTCCAAACAGCATTCAGGCTTCTGAGTGACTTGGTTCATAAATTCAGCAACCTGAGTGCAGACTTAGCCCTATAGCCTAAACTGTGCTAGTTTGAGCCATGTCATGAGCTATGACCAGGATCCAGCAGCAGCACACGGCTGGTTTTGTCCTGACAGTAGAGTCTGATTTCCTCTGGTTGTCACTGCATCAGTGCACCCTAGTTACCTGCCAGGCACCAGCAGGTTAGCAGTTGTCATTAGCAGTTTTGTTTCTCCCATAGCCAGCACTAGCAGAACCTGTAGTTCACGGTATGACAAAAACTCATTTTCTTGTGAGTGCATTGAAGGATTGCACATGCTTTAGCAGCAGTGCTCCCTGCATGGGTGTTGGCGACAAAGCTATGATGCAAGAACGTGGTGGTAATGCCAATCATAATTAAAAAGCTCGACATTGATGAAAAACAGACATATGGTCCTACTCCAACTCTTCCTCTCTTCCTTTTTCTAAATTCCAAAATGTAAGTAAAATAATGTTAATAAAACAAGTATGATACTTGAAGATGCCCCTCTACCCACAAATACTCATCAGAAATGCAAAACCTTAAAAATAAGAAGAAATAAAACATCTGAACCATGAAAACAATTTAAATTTCCATCACAACCCTTTTGACCTTTTAATGCAATCGTTCTAATGACTACTGCACTAGTAATTATGATTTGCCGACTCACACTTTGTCTGCTCAGTGTCTTACAGTTGATAGCTCTGTCTGATTAATTAACAAATGTCCTAATCAAAAGGGAGAACAATAGAACTTACACAGTGAAGAAACATTCCCACATCCGGTTTTTATACAAATACAAATAATTTTGTTAGTTGAACAAATACAGATACAAATACAAATGGTGGCATCTCCCTCAACCCCTAGTGTATGTAGAATTCTTCCCGTGCTGCAGTGGAGGACTTCTTTGTGGTTCTGAACCAGCTTCCCTTGGCCCTGTCGGCTCTTTCCCCCCAATGTTGAAATGGGAGAGCATGTCCAGGGAAAGTATCTGTCTCCAATAATCTGTCCTGACAGCTGGCAGTAGCGGTGGGCTCTCGTCACTGTGGAGTGCTGATTGTAGGTTGGGACCCTAACTGAAAACACTCACCCAAATTTGAGCTTGGTAAAGTGCAAGGGTGCTTTCATCAGACAGGAAATAATAATGGACATTTTTCATTAGACCTGGAAACTATGTGTCAAGTTATTAATTTGTTATTGCCAAAGCATCCTACATTCAATTAAAAGTGTATGCATGTATGTGTATTACATTATAGGGTTCTAATGTTGAACTACCCACGTCCAGCATAAATATTATTTGATAGAGAGCACACATGTTAGGGACACGTAATGACTAGCTTGCTGGCTTGGCTAACTAGCCTACATAGACTTGCTAGCAAGCTAGCAAAAGCTTGATATGTTTCGTTTTTCTAACTTAAATATTTGATGTAGCTTGACATTTGAAAGAGATGGTTCCACAGCAACTGCAATGTCTGGTGCGGATAGAGCTAGTTAAAGCCTCTGTTGCAAAACACACACGCACACAAAATGTGTCAAGTCTACCATAACATTACATTTGATTAAAGTTATAAAAAAACAAATTGGCTATGGAACTAGAATGCCAAAAAAGAATATTGTTTTTTAACTCGCAAGTCTAGCAGTCTAGACTTTCTTGCCTTATTCTTGTCTAGTTATAATGTTGAGCTGCACAGAACACGTACAGTGCCTCCTCAGCTGTCACCTCAATGTCTCTGTTCTCTGGAAGCAAGTCAATCCATTGAGCCTGTCCTCACCATTCGGAGAATGAGAATTAGAACACTTGCAAAAAATTCTTCATTGTAGGTATTTAATGGATCAAATGGAATTTCTGGCAGGGTTCAAACTCAGACCCCCCCCCCTTTACCTACATTACTGCCTGCCACAGTATATTACTGTGAAAAAGTCAAACCTTTTTGCAATTATTTTTCTACATTGATTTTGTCCATATAAAAATCTATATATAACAAGACCTAATGAATGTAATTTGTAATTATTTCAAATGGAATGGTGTTCCGGATGTCTTATTTTTAAAGATCTTGTAAGGTAATTTTTCCTTTTTTTCCCATAAAGTTCCCACCAGCTTCAGTGTTAAACTATTTTTTTTTCCATGTACGTTAGATTAGAAAAATGTGAAATGCTAAAGAACCGTTAACCATTGTGTATACATTTCTACAAACCCATTCTTGTAAGGAGCAGATAACAGGATACCCATGTTGGAAATTTAGAGTGAAATCAAAACCTCCATGGGTATGTATATATGACATGAACTGATTGGTCCCAATGCAGCACAGTCAACTTTGTCAAAAGTTGCAGTGCCAAGAGGTCACGTGGGGTTAGCTGTCACCATTCACCAGGTCAATGGTTCGCTGCTTAGGTCTGAGCAACAGCAATCTGAACACCTAATAGTTCAATCCCCATGCTATAAGCAACATAACAGCATTAAAGACTGTGCTCCCAAAATGAGATCTGGCTGTCATTAATTGAGCTGAAAAACCACAATGACAGCCTATCCCAAGATATTGGATTGAACTTAATTTCCTACTCTTCCCCACCCTATTACTCTATTCCAAACTGCCCTGGGAACTTTCTGCAAGTATAGCACTCTATGTATTCCACTGCATAAAAAGAATCCACCTTGATTTCACATATGCATTACATTACAGGTGTTGACGTTGGTTTGACAGAATCTTCTTCTATGCAGGCAAGGTATTTCAGGCAAAATAATTACAGTCCTTAGTTGACATGTCAAAATGCTCTCTCCAAAATCATCAACAGTCAGTAAGACCAATAAAATTATTATTTTTACTGCTACCACTCACGTATCTTTGACTATATCTTGCGTCTCTTGGAGAGGCTATCTCCCTACCTTTTACTGTCATTCCAGATGCAGGTGGGAATGTTTATGCCAAATCTTAAAAAATAACCATTCTTTTCATACTGTACATCGATCAAGAATTATCCTTCCATATTTATTTGGGAGTTCAAACATCATTTTCATTCATTTAATGATTTAGTTTGATTTTGATTGAATGTAACACTTTGTAATGGTTGCCTGGAATCCTTTTTGATTTTTGTTGGGACATTACTCTACAGCAGTATGTGAACTCCCAGAATATTTAAGGAAAAGCACCTATCATAAATGCCCAATTACTTATTTCACTACCACAGGGTAAAAGTTAGAGAATAACAAGTTTATCGACTTTTCAGTGATTTCCTGTAGATCTACACTCAGCGGTAAACTTATACTCCCGTAAACTGCCTACAGACTTTTATTTATTTTGTCTGCATCTAAACAGTAGGAAAGCATAAAAAATAAGGCAAACAAAGGTAGCAATGGGATGTATGTCTAATAGAGTGATGTTGCTGCTGAAGGGAGAACTGGGAGTCATCTGAACAAATCCTGGGATAACAACAAGGATGAAAACACTGAGCAGAGGCAGGTGGTCTCAAACTTTTCTCCTGGAGATCCACAGAGTGTTGATGTATGATTTTCCAGAATTTAAATTGCGATTAAAAAGTCCCAGCCCAGGATTTGCTCAGGAAGCTTGCCAAAATGCATCCACTCTTCCACACTGGTTGCCTGAATCAGCTAATCAAGTATGGTACCATTATTTTTTAATGAAGGACTCAACGGACACCTGAAGTTGATATTCCACTCTTTTTTAAGGTGCTTGCTTCAAAATGGACTACACAAGAATAAAACTTTAAGAGTGCTAGGTTGTAACCTTTCAGGCTGGAAATATGTAAATAAGAGTTTTGTTTTTCTTCCGTTAATAAATAACCCAAGAATTTCTGAGCTGGAATAAGCTGGGCCTTATTCTGAAATCTAATCACCAAAAAACACACAGCCATCACACAAGATGTGGAAAATAATCGACTGAAATTTTGTTTCACATTAACAATACACTAATGCTTTAACCTGCTGATCAAACAACAGATTAGATGTGCAATTAGGCACAGAAGGAAAAAAAAATCTGAATTGCTCATTAGAAACTAATTGTATCACCACATCATTCATGCAGTTTTGTTCATTTCAATAGATCTCTTAGAAAACATGCTTAAATTAGGTGTTGAATTTAGAAAGGTCATTGCAATTAGAAGTAGTAATTTAATAGCTGCTGGACAAATTTCTATTTAAAAGTTATTAAAATATTACTTTTTCTATTTAATATATTATAATTTATTCATATAACTGCTTTTTGCATTCAGGCCTGGTGGGACCGCAAACGTCTTACCATCAGTGAAATTGTGACATTTGGCATCCAGTAATGTTGTATAATTACCATTTGCAGTGGTGAAATCAGTCAAATGCAGGAACACTCATTTTCCACATTTGACTAAATGTATGTATAATTACTGATGTTCCAAATGTAGAAGCCAAACAACATGGGCGGTGAACATTTAAAAGATGAATGCACCATTATATGTGACTTTCTTGATGTACTCAATATTTAATGTCTGAAAGAAGTAGGTGTAAAATATATTCAAGCGCACTGACATGGCAGAAGGCACAAGTGCGATAGGTGTTCTCAACATGATATATCAAAGGAAACCATGCAGTAGAACCTGTGAGATATGAATGGAAATTGTTCAGAGTATTACTTAATCTAAAACCTGTTATAAAGGTTGATACACACTGTAGGTTGATTCCCCAGGTTTACTGTTTGACAGACGAATCAACAAATTTGGTGATTTTAATCATTTTTGAGAGTTATCATTTAAATTGTCTAATATTTTAAAACATTAATTGCATATAAGAGTCTTATGTTGCTCATTCTCTTGTGTTATTTTTCAGTTATCGCTCACTGTATGATGGGATAGGCTCCAGCCCCCCTGTGACCCTGACCAGGAATAAGCAGTACAGAAAATGGATGGATAGATGAATCTTTCAGTTAAGAGAGGATAATTAATAGTAAATGACAGAGTCTGGAAGTGCAGCAAAATACAAATTACCAGTATTGGCGGTGTGAAAATAACCACTGTGTAGGCTCATGCACCGCATGCCTCTGGTTAAACTGGACAGGCAAAAATTCACCTTTCTTTTCTTTTTCGCAGTGATAAAAAATTGACTTTGAAATCATGGATGGCCATCTGTCAAAGTTTAAGCTCCATTACAGAGCTATTGTTGTTTTCTCTATCTGGTGCGACGATCGTTGTCACGTCCATGTTTTCCGATCACAGCCACAGAATCTGTAGCTGTGCGCTCCACTAACGTGGAGTATCAATAAACGAACAGTTTTTAAAGCCGCAATGAGTATACACGGCTTGTATGCAGGGAGGCCTATAGCGGCCTATAAGGTTACTAAGATGCTAGGTTCTCATTTTGTGGTTCTCATTTTGTAGTATCAGGATACCTTTCAAAGCGATATTGTCAGATATTTGCTCACTCGTGCTGTTTTGAACCAGTGTCAGACCTATGATAGGCAGCACGCTTAGTAGATGGACTTCCTTTTCACATGTAAAAGTGACAAAACATCAGGGAATCACTGGAACCTTTCACCCAACATAGAGTTTGCCTTCTTATCAAGTATATTCCCAGCTTCACTGAGGAGGCAAGACACAAAAGGGAGAACTAGATGGGCCAATGGAGCCAAATTCTACCCACATTTGGTGGGTGGCAGGTTTTAATGTCAAGCCCTGATTATTATTATTATTATTATTATTATTATTATTATTATTGCTTTTGTTAAAGTAAGCTATGTTTTTTAAATTAATGATTTAAAACATTGTAATTATTATTTTGAATTGTGCACAGGCCAAATCACTATAAATGTAAAAATAAAGCAATGGCTTATCCTCGGTAACGGTGATCCTACCTGAAAGCAGGCAGGCTTGTTAATCATGAGCACTTTAAGTAAATTTCTCACCCTCATGTGTACGGGAGTGTGGCACAGTACATAATTTAAGTGACCTCCAAAGCATTTTATTGTTCACTGTTCAATATTCTCAGAGGCTGGATAAATCTCTTCACAGCAATGGTTCAGGTCCGAAGGGGAAGAAAAATCATTACTTATGCTATCATATCACCATATTTGGTTTTCATTTCATTTTGTTTTGTGAAGGACTGAGCTGTCCACCCCTGAACTTGGGTTAAGACCCCTGTAGTGTGATACTAAAGGCCTCCAAATGATCAGACCGACCTGAATAATGCTTTTTTTTTTTTGTTATAAAGGGGCAGGTCCTTCTTAAAAAGATCACAAAAGCCACAGGACTCCTCAAATTGACGACGAAACATTGGAAACCTAAGGTGCATTTTTAAGATCTACTCTCTAAGATCAAATTTACTTTGCATTTGGAATTTTTGGAGTATTTGGAATGTAGATATATTTTGGTGAATATCATTAACTAAGCTGCAAAAGCAGTGCACAATGTGATGCATCTTTTGCTATTGTACTGGTATTGATAACTAAAGAAAAGAAAGTAGGCATAGGATCGAATGTAGAACTGGAACAGGCCCACAATGCGGATCAGCCGTTGAGTTCTTGTGATGCTGAACAAGGTCTATTGGCATTCTGGAGTTTTCCTTAAGGTGCTTAGGGCGTCCAGAGCTCCCAATAGGTTCCTAAACTTCTGCTCATGTGCTTTAGTTGCTATTTGGTCCCAGAAGTTTTTAATTCCACATCAAACTATACCTTAATAGTGCTGTCCCAGAGACAAGTGGCCTTATCCTGTTGTCCGATGTTTCCAACGATGTCCTGGTCACACTGATCTTAACCAGTTCAATTCAGCTCAGAATGTATGACTTTGTCTGGGTATGCACTTTATGCACTTATATGAAGTGAGGTATTCTCTTTGACTGCCTGTGAGTAACGCAATAAAGCTGTTGGAGTCTTGGTCCCCAAAACACCAAACAATGAAATTGTTGAGACTGTTTCTAAGAAAACAAACTGCTCCATTTTGCCTGTTGAGCAGCATGATGCCATGCCTGAAGGGGAGAAGTCTTATTTGATGTTTGATCTGTTTGTATCTTTGTCTTTCTTGCGACACCGCCCCGGTGTTTCTTCATTTGGTCTCTATTTTGATTCCTCCCTCCAGTCGTTCACCGTCCACTCAAATCCATTTCGATGTTGGCAACAACATCTTTTTGTTTCTCTTCATAAGGTGGAATGTATACTCCAGTGGAATAGTAATTTGGAAACTTTTCTCGAGAAAAACTCTGTTAATACATTTCCAGACATCTCTGTATCTAAGAAAAGATCCATTATCTCCTTTACATGAATGTGTGAAAACTGTTTTTTTTTCAATTAAATATATTTTATAGTATGGGAAAATAGTTAAAAACAAGAGACAAGCTACGTACTTATGTTCCCTTTTTCAGTCTATACATATATTTTGGCTCATGTAATTTCATGTGAGAAGTATTATTTGAGTTTATTAAAGTTTATTTGTGCCCCCACCCCCAACCCTACTGTCCTGCACATGCCTGTGGTACATTTTGTAAATTATATTTTATTTCCAGTTTCAGTAGTTTTATTTTTTCATTTTCCAACTTTTTAAGACTGCAATAGTTTTTCAATAGATACGAAAAACGCATGGGTGTTTAGAAATGTTTTCATAATGACAGATACAGTGCTTGCTCACTTCTTTAGTCACGCCAAATTTGTATGCAGCATTTATGAGCACTGTAGCTCAGATAGCATTGTAGGTTCGCATTTAATGTGTCATGACATCTTGCTCATCTCTAAACTCAGCCTCTGAACTTCTAAACTCCAAAATCTTCTCATTGCAATTTGTTGTGGGTTTACTGAATATACTCTAAATTACATGGATTAATCGCTCTGAATCATAATTAGGCTAAAGTAAACAATGAGGTCAGTATTTTTTAAAGGAGGTGCTTTGTCTTTTTAGTCGCATCATCAAATATTGGCAATGAAAACTGCACACACAGGCAAAAAAAGGTGCATTCTGCTGATATTATAACATTATTGTTTTTGCCTTTTTTCTGCCTGTTTAAAGCTGCATTGCTCCAGACTATCATTCTCTTCAGCACTTCCAGCCAGCAATGGCAGCAGGACCAAAGAGCTGGGAAGGGCTGCACGTACAAAAAATAAAAGCAACATGATCTCCACATCTAGGTACTTCTCCGCTTCATTATCCGATTTCAGATATACCACCTTCATTATTATGTCCTTGTGCTGCTTGTGCTGCTCATTGTTACTGTGGTAGTCAAACCGAAGGTCCTTTGTTAAAAGAATCCTGTGCCAACATGCTAGAGTGTTCCAATTAGAGCTCTTTTGTAACTGCATACTGGTTTGTGAGGGAGAGAACATAGAGCAACCTGGTAGATGGGAGTGGTCCATTCGCATCATCTTTCTCCCTGACTCCCCGAGAGACCACATCCTTCTGTCTAGCATAATAGCATATGAGAATACAATCGTTGACCCACTTGCCAATAATAAATTAGTATTCCGAAGCCCTCTGACAAGTGAAAACTGGCATTAATGCAAGGTTTTCCATTAGGAAGGCATATACATATTAGTTCAGTTCTAGCCGGAGGTCATTTTTTTCCTGGCCATCCTGTCCAGCCTCGTGAGTTTGGCTCATTGAAGTGGTGGACATATCAACATTCTGTGGAAATAAGTATAGTGTAGTTCTGGTCTGCTCATAATGTTGAATAAAAAGGAAATTATATCTTCCAAAAATCTAGGTATCCTGTTTTTGGTTATTTATGCTTGTCTATGTCTGTGTTAGTTATTTATTCATACCAGTTGTCAAAAAAAAAAAAAAAAACCTTTAGGAAACATGTAACTTTATTAGTAACAAATAAGTTGTTTTCTAATTGCGTTACATGATCTTATTACCGGCGGCACGGTGGTGCAGTGGGTAGCACTGTCACCTCACTGCAAGAATGCATGCTGGGATAGACTCCAGCACCCCCCATGACCCCTGCTCAGGATAAGCGGGTATAGATAATGGATGGATAGATGGATCGTATTACCATTTTTTATTTGTTCAAATCAAGTTTGAGGAAACCATTAACTTTCTTAATCGTTTCTTAATCCTACAATGGCCTTTTACACAATTCAGGTGTACATTCTGTCTAATTAACTTTTTACAAAAGAAAATAGCCCCAAAACCAAGGCACAGTTCCTGTCTGTGGATTAATCAATAGTCAAGTACAAAAATCAGACCATGACATTGCCAACTGCAGCCAGGAGCTTCATGAAGGTGTCCTCTACACATGTTGCACGTGGAGTGTACTCCTCCAATAAAATGACAGCATGCTGAACTGTTGGTCTATGTAGTGAACAGAAGCATTAGCTGACAGCAGCACATTGTTTTGTGGGGGAAAACACATGCTCGTCTGCAAAATTCTCAGTATATATTGTTCTACCCTGAATCTTGTGAAACTCTGCATCTAACAAATCCATGCCTGGTATTGTTTTAGTAATACGTCTTCACATTGCACCATACATTTTCCTGAAGGATGGTGGCATGCTGGTAGATGTGCATATTTTCTACACCTAGATAAAAACTCCTCAGTAGGGCTGTGGAATATAATTTATATTATATCATGAAAAAAACACACCCTGTGCTGAGTTCAGCAAATGTTATTGTGCATTTCATCCAATATATTCATAAGGTGTGCAGGGTTGTAGGAACCAAGTAAGTACCTACAGCCAATCACATGACCATCCGCTATGGCAACACACAAAATTAGTTTATAGCCATGCTGTCCTGGGATTTGAATGGTAAAATGCTGGCTAATGATATTCTGCCCATGTCTTCTGGTTTTGGCCAAGTTGAAGCCTGCCATCCACACAAGTAGATTTGTACAGTACTGGTGTCTGAATTCAACTCCATCGTCCTCTAAAAGTAAAGATCTTTAGTTCAGTTTAATTATTCACACAATATGTGCACCAGATTCATATGAAAGCAAAGAAAGGATTGAATATGGTGCCTTCACCTGAATATATCAGGTTTGCTTTCTGTGGAATATTTCTTTTGGAAAGTAAAAATTGATATATATATATATATTTTTTTTAATATTCTGAGACTCAGTTTCTGGTTGATAAAATGATGCTTTCCCTGAAAAGCACTGTTTGACTTCTAAAGGGGGACTTTCATTGTAGCAAACACTATTTCTTTGCCAGACTCTAAATCTCATAGCCATTTCTTGAGGGTCAGTAAGAACTTGACATTTTTTCAGTTTTTCCAAAATGTCTCTCTTTTGGAGAACAATCACCAGCATCAGTTAAAGGAAAACTAAAGTTGCATCCACCACTCGCATGGCTGAACCAGTGACTATTTCCTAAATTACAGGTCACAGTATTAGTGAGCAGAAAGCACCAGTTAGAAAAGGTATAACATAGCCATAGGGCCCAGTCTGTTCTAATAATAGTTTTTTTTATTGTATGACGAAAAGTTGTCGCAATAATTTCACTGGGCACAGTAGTTCTTTGTTTGACTTCCAAGTCATTTTTATCCTTTGTCCTGACCCTTGACCAAGTGCACATGATGTTTGAGTCCATTATACTGTTGCACAGTCTGCTTCATATTGTCACTGACTACAACCACTCTCACAGGTTTTTGTGAGGTGTTGAGATTATTATAAATTCATGTAGAGCTGTTATAACATGAATCCTTGTGAAATCCTTCTCAAATGCTATTAGGCTGTTTTGAAAGACAAATTTAAACACACTGAATCTTGAATGGGACATCTTTACATATAAAACCAATGGTAATCTTGGCCACTTAGGGACTTGCACATAGAGGTTAAAAATCATGAGCAATCCCATATATCCCATAAGTCTTTTGCACTGAAACACTTGAGCAATAGCTTATCTCTAAAATATTACTTGTGCACCTTCCCCAATCCACTGAAAGAAGAAGGCAGTCAATTGCAATTTAATAGCAGGCTGGGTTGTGAGGTGAGAGGGGGAGAATGTCTCTCACTTTCTCTTTTTCACACACACACGCACACACCCACACACACACACCCACGCACACACACACACACACACACACACACACAGGTTAGCTGGAAATTAGATTTTACTATGGTCCTGGCTTTACAATATATGATCCATTATATGTAGTGTTCATGTGGTTGATATATTGCTGTCAATTGCAATTTTTTTCTGCATGATAAACTCTGAAATAAAATAATAAAATAATAATAAAATTACTCCTGAGTAAGGAACCTCACAAACATTGGTTCATTTAAGGAAAAGCACGGCTATACAGAATCCCAGAGCAGGAGGGACTTCATGTCCTGCACACAACAAGGCAAGTGAGACTATGACAGATGACACCAAATCCCAGCCTGCATTTTCTTGGAGGTCTGTTAAAGGAGGGAGGAATGAATTCTCTCTGGACTTTCCTTTACTGCTTCTGTAGCAAGCAGTGAACATGCAAGCCTCCCCACAGGTGATCACATTGTTGAACTCCCTTCTTGTATTAAGCCTCCCCATTTCAATCATCTTACTGGAACACAGATCACAAAATACATTAACTCAGATAAGTTGTACTTGAACAATGGGAGTTTCACACAGGTAAAATGCGAATCTATTAGTAAGCTTTAAAAAATCTTTATTTCACCAATGGAGCTAGGAAGATTTATTTAGTGTTGCATTTTACACAAGCTGTCTTTTAAAGAATTTAATGCTTTCTTTGCTTGAGCAGTTGACATCATAGCGAGTCACCAGGGAGGCTGTTCGACCAACATCCGCTGCTTTACTCCATGCTGGGAGATTTCTGATGGGAGACTTATCTTAGTCAAACCAAAGACCCCTTGAGAGTCATAAGCCCCAGCACCCTGCAAAGGAAGATGATGATGTGTATGATAAGTCAGATTTGCGTCTCATTGCTCTTTGGGTGTGAACACCTGATACTGCACCATGAGGGTATGGGGCACTGTAGGGACACAGCTGTTGACCTCTGGGACCATCCTTTATAATGTGGCCAAAACTGGGAGGCGTCAGAGCAGTTCCCTTTACAGCCAACAAATACCAAGCTGTCCCCACTGTTGGTATCTTCAGGCATGGAGACTTCGTAGTTTATTATCTCTACATACATTCTACTTATTAGTACATGATGTAACAATTAATATAACATTTAATATAACATCATGGAATAAAGCTGTCCAAAGATGTGCAAGCGTATTGGCCAAGTATACGCTACATAATATTTGTTTATTCATTATTAAACTTAATCATTATTTCCTGCAGTAGTTTAAAGCCAACATTCACTACAAGACATGATTTGTGATTGCTTTTGACAATGTTAACGTTTACCAAAAAATGAGAATAGCAGCCAGCTAGTAGTTTAGTGGTGATGCAATAACCCAAGTATTATGTTCCCTACAGCGTCCCTTACTGCAAACTCTCCCTCGCAACTTTCAATATTGCTGTTTTTAGGGGAATAAAAGATCTGTATTTTTTTCCTTTGATCTATCTAAGTTGTAAATGGGCTGTGTGCTTTTAAACAGGGCTTTGCTGAGTTTCTGGCATTTTGGCCAATCTCTTATTTTTGTGTCTTTCACATATAATCCCCTAATATACCCATTATAGCGGTGCAAAAGTAAGTTAATGGATAACTGACAGGTGTTAATATTGCTCTGGTGTTTCTTTTAGCATGGATTTTTCACACATAAAACAGCGGTGAGTGGCTAGTCTGGGTTTTAGCCTTTGTTGTCATCTGTGAAGATTGAATTTGGAGTCAGAGGCATACACAATCCTATAGCCCAGAGAAAGAACTATGAAAAAAGAATCATCTGTAAACTGAAAGAACATAAGAATTGATTAAGAAGGATAGCATAGAAATTGGGTATATCAAGTACAGCACTTTGGAAAGTCTTGGAAAAAAAAAGAAGCTTCTGATGGACTCAGAAATAAAGGCAATACAGGTCAATCGCGGAAGACAACTGAAGTTGATGACACAGGTAAAAAAAGTTGAGCGCTGCTTTCATTTAAAGCCGAGTGCTCTGCAGCTGCAGCAGACGTGCGCCTTTTGCTGCCTGTGTGTCCTGGTGCGTATCCATCTCAAGTGATTATGCTACATGGAGGAGGGAAGCTTCTTTAAAATCATATAAACAGTTGTTATTTTCTGGCAAGTTAGCGATTTATAGGTTATGTTGTTATTTGATTATACTGTATGATGGAAGCCGGCCTTATGAGGACAAAATTACACTATGCTGCCCTCTACTGTCAGAAGCCTGCAAGTATTTCCCTCTGGCAGGCAGAACCTCTGCCATAGAGGCAAATGCATCAATGATACCCTAAATCACTGTACATGCCAAAGGTTTTTTTTTTTTTTTTTTCAGGTGCCAGAAATACATACTTGAGCAATGCAAGCTGTTGCACCGGGCTCTAAATGTGTGTTATAAATTTCAAATTAGACTTGCAATACACTGTTGGAAAGCTTAAACTGCCCTTTACTGTATAAAGGAGTTATCAATCAAACCAGCACAAACTGTTGCTGTTCATGTTATAATGGCATGAACAGCAACTGGGGTTTTGCACATGACCAATGTAAATGCCTACCCCTGCTTTATATTTGTGTGTTTATTTCTCAAACAGATTACTCAGGACAATAAATGACCACTGAATTTTGAAAGGGACATAAAACCAATGGTATGACTGTGTATGTATTCTACATTTAGTCATGGATATTGACATGCCACAATTGCACAATAATTCCTCTTGTTTATTTTGCTATTTCGTGAGCAGAATTTTTCTCCACTGTATTGGCATATCTTTGGGCTATTGTTGCCTTTAAATTTTGGGTGGTGAAAGAATATTTTTACATTACATTACATTACATTATAGGCATTTAGCAACCTCTTATCAGGGACTTACCACTTTACATAGCACTTACATTGTATCCATTTATACAGCTGATATATATGAAGCAACGCAGTTAGTACTGCTCAGGAAACGGCAGTGTCCTTACCCGGGATTCGAACCTACGACCTTTCGGTTACGAGCGCAGTTCCTTACCCACTGTGCCACACTCAGTTTTATGAACTCCCAGGTAGATGCTATTGTCTAGTGTGTCATGCTTGGGGTGTACAGTTGCAGACGAGACTGCAGGGACGGGGTGCATGTTAAATGGATGACCTATGTGGCAACAGTGCAACTTAGGAACTGCATATGTTGCACAGTTGTGTATTGTCTACTAATAAAGCAAGAACACAGAACTTGTCATTTCCACTCATTGTTTGGTTGCAAGAGCACTGAATGTTTGAATTGAGCAATGTCAGGATGCCGACATATTGATGATACCTCAAAACGGCATCTCAGCATATTTTCTTCATGCGCTCTTTCAATATGTGAGCTTGAATAAAATCAGTCTTGGCTGCATTCCAAAGTTACCCTTTAAGCCCTAAAGCTTTTGCTTTGGGAGTTGAAGTGGCATACGCTATGGCCTAAGGGTCATTCCAAAACAAAGCTGTTACAGTAAGGTCACTCAAATAAGCCCTCAAAATCATGATGGAAGTGGGTATCCTAGAAACCACTGCAAACATTCCACAAACAAACACAATCCAAAATTTACAACTGAACAGCCTCCCTAACAGCCTGCGGCAATATTGCGGCGTATTGATTTGTTAGTCTTCAGACTTCAATCTAAACTATCAAAGGACAGAAAAATAATACAATTATTATAATTATTTTATGATGTATTGACAATTATTAGATGAGCTGTAAAGAAAGCAAGTACACAGATCAGGTGAAAGCTGGAGCATTAGGGGAAGGCTATTTTGCGATCAGATACAGACAACATCTGTATGAGAGGTAGAATAACTCTGGCTTCAAATTGTCAGGTCTCTTTTGTTATAATTATAAGGTATAATACAGCTGTGTTCTGTACATAGCTAGCCACATAGCTAATGCTTATCCATATTGAACTGTCCACTTACAAACTCGAAAGAATATTGTACATACAGTAAGGACATTTGGATGCTTAGAAACACTGGTTGAGGATATGGCTACTTCAAAGGTTACAGAGATAAAATGTGCAGCACTAATCCTTGAGTGTGCAGATAGTTACATTTTGTACTGGACCTAGATTGTACTGAACATCTATCTGAACTGATCTGAGATCAGCAGCAATGGCAATAAATAAACAGCACTTTTCATCACAGCCAATTACTTGACCATATAGGCTATAACTTCTCTCTGATAGGACTGTATGATATCCAATGAAAGAACCCTACTAATTCCTTTGCTTACAGTGATTCAGCCTCAGGTTTCTCATTCATATTTTAAGTTGATATTTTATTTGTAGCAAATCCCCACCATTCCAGTGGATTTCAGATTCTTGTTTTTTAGTTATGGGTTTGTTTTCGTTCCATTTTTTATTAGAGGTCCAAGCAGTGAAGCTGCTGGAACCCTATTGTTTTGATATTATTTATATATTTATATATATATATTCTTCCCAGAATAATGGTCTAGAATTAAAATGTTTTTTTCTTCTACTGATTCCTTGATTCATGCTGAATGAAACATATATTCTCAATTTAATTTGCACCAGCTAAATCTTTCCACCATTTACCCTCGTTTTTTTGTGAAAAATACTTTCGTGAACTAGTCTAGGAATGTTTGGCCCATCCTCACCAAATTGTGGTAGAAAGAATCTCTGGAGTCTGCCCCTCAATAATTATCAAACAAATGTTGACTCATTAAAACAATATGACCTGACATGTCAATAAATTGTGGGTGTGGCCATTTTTCATAAAACAGCACTAACACATGAACGGTCCATCAGTCAATCACATAGCAGCCATTTGACAGGCTTAGCAATGGCTGATTATCATGAATTTTGGTGAGTATATTGACTCCTTGTAAAATTTGGGATCAGTCATCCACTAGTGGATATGCTGGTTTTTAAAGAGTGTACTGTATCTTTGGCAGTGGTTAATGGAATATATAGCTTATATCAGTAGATTCTGCTCCTTCAGATGAACAATTTTGCCTCAGTAACCTACATTGACAACAGTTTTGTTTTTCCGGAATTTAGAATCTTTGACAAACATGCTTTCACAAAATAGTCCTAGGCCATTAAGCTGAGTGTCACCAAATTAGGCATGAAAGAATCTATGGAGTCTGAAATTAAATAATTACTGTATCAAAAAATGTTGAACTTTCAACACAATTATGGCTGCCATATGCAAATTAAAAGTCGTAAGTGTGGCCATTTTTACTAAAACAGCAGTAACTCGAGAATGTTTTGTCTGATCATCATGAGACGTTTCAGAATTTTGGTGCCTTTAGCCAAGAGGTAGCACTGTAAGAGGAAAGTAAATAAAAACACCTATAACTCTTCAATTGCTTGACTAATCAAGTTGAAACTTTCCCTGCTATGATGTTTTTGTATTAGTCTGCCATTGGATGTCCAATGATAAAGTCATCTTAAAAAATATGGCCAACTTCAGCCAGTCAGATGTCAGTGGGCATCTGACAGCCATAACAGTGACTGATCATCATGAAATTTGTATCTACAGTATGTTGACCTCTAAGCTAGGAAATACCAAGCCAAATTTTGGGACAGAGACTAAACATTTTACCATTCATTTGTGTATTTGCAGCTTAAAAATTCATAATTGCCACATTCTGCTTGGACCCTGTTAATTAGTTTGCACTTATTTTTTTTATTATTTATGTTTGTGGATTATAAATTTACATGGCACCACAGCTGTTTAAGTATTCATCATTCTGTGTTGCTTGTGTACTCCTTTTGATATATTTACCATTAAAATTTATTTTTTTGTAAATTCTAATTTACTGTTTGGATACCTGATCTCTCTATTGCTGACAAAACCAGCTTTTCTTTTGCCAAATTGTTCAGACCATTAAAAAAACTGCTCCGTGTGTTTTTGCCATTTCATAGTCCAGACTGATCCAGCTCCTGATACACCCACTCTTACCTACCTGCAAATGTCATTTTATGTGTTTTCAGTGCTCTAAAATGCCAGTGTCTATGCTAACCAAATACATTCACTTTGCATCACCTTTTGGTGCTGTCAGAATAGTGCCCTTTTAGAAGTTAATCCTGGCCTCATTTTGTCATGGTTTTCACTGTGAAGAGTGCAGCATCTGAAATGGTGGGCTACACACAGACTTTAGAATCCTTCCTCTACTCCTTATATACCTGTTATCAGTACCCACAGGGATTTCACATCTCTGATTGGCTCAGGCATGCCCAACAAGTCTTCAGAATTATGCATGTACAGTAGAATATTGTGAGGGCAGGCCATATGCCAAAGACTGCATTGCATTAGTTGGAGTTTGGGGCCATTGGAAGACATCAGACTGAAGTACCAAATTCAAAATGACTGATATGGGTGCAATGGCTTGTAGGATTATACATTTTGAAATAACATTTTAGTGCATTTCCATAAACATTGATGTACAATGTTCAAATGTCCTCATGAAGGTAATGCAGTGTCCATTTGGTACAGGTCTTTTCATTTCCAGCAACATTCTAGTTAATTTCAGTCACTTTATAAAGCTCAGTCTTATCTAGCATCCAGTTTAACTTGTTTTCAGCTTGACCCAAATTTATTGTGTTGCTGTATCCTAACTTGCTGCTCCTGTAAAATTACAATGCATCATGCTACATTCCACAGTAAAATGTACAGTGTTAATTCAACTCTAACAGTGTTAATTAAACTCTTAACAGATAACATTTGGTCCCGCTATGGAATGTGGGACCAAATGTTATCTGTTAAACATCGAATTAATACTGGACATTGTATTGTGGCCTTGTATATTGTTTTAAGTCTTTATGCCTTCCAAATAAAGAAATAAAAGAATAACTAATGCATTACACGGTGATACCAGTAGTCTATTGGAGTGAGCTCCAAAGTAACCACCTACTATATATTTAGATGTTAGTGGTAATTGTTTTATTATTGTAATAATAATAATAATAATAATTATTATTATTATTATTATTATTATTATTATTATTATTATTATGCATGCATACATGCATGTGGTCTTCATTTGATTTACATGCTGCCATTGTATTGGTCATTGTTACCCACAAGTAATTTATCCCAAACAACACTGCAATGAGTATAGTACCAGTGCTTGTCCTGAATTACCCTGAACTATATACTTATGGTGTGATATTTTGCACTGACATGGTTAGCTAACAGTGGTTAGCTAACCTAAATCTCAACCATTTGCACACACAAAAGCCTGCTGTCTTTCACAATGTGCTTTTTTTATATAGAGAGAACATGAAATAAAACTTGAACTGAAGGCTTTTCCAGGAACATTGGGCAGTCATACAGAAAATATTTCTCCTATTGTTGGTTTTGATGTCTAGGATGCATGATGTGCACCCATAGCTTTTCCATAACCTTTGACATTAATAGCAGAATCTGTCAGCTACAAATCTTTGGTTCTGGTAGCTACTTGACAGATATTTGTTTTGTGTAAAAATAGTACTGCCCTTGATGGACGGTTGTGAAATCTATCTGATATAACAATGTGCAGTCAAATATGAAAGAAAACTGTTTCACTTCATCATTTTATATGCAACAACTGTTTTTGTTTTTCTAGAATATTTCCATACAAATACATTTGTTAGATAATATATATTTATATATATATTTCAAATAAGACCCATTGACTCATTATTTAGTTTGAGACAAGATTACAATTTGAGGCTGCGTAAAAGTATGCTAATGTGCTTTCAGATTTCACACAAAAGAATTGTCAGTCACATCAATTGGCAAATATCAGCTTGAACAATGACCTAGAGTCAATTCAGAACAGGCTTTTGTAGTTCATTATGGCAGAAGGCAAGGTGAAATGTCACAACATTTCCTGATGCTAATCAATCTTGGTGAAAAACACAATAATATATGATCCAAATACGTTGCATTTGCAACTGAAACAAATATTATATACTAATAAATATCAATCAATATATTGATGCAACACATTATATTTTTTTAAGTTTTAATGATCACTTTTACACGTTGTTGTGCACTACTGTAAATTGTAAAACAAAATACTGACGATTGCAATGATGTCATTTCACTTTGTGCTGTCTCCTGCGGCCACTGAGCTGCTTTTGGCTGTGATGTTTAATAGTTATTGATAAGGTCAAGACAGTGATGCTTGGGCATGCAGTTGATGGATTAGGTTAAAGTCTAAAAAGGAGCAAGGACTGCAAGTATATGGCCTCTGCAAGTGTATCTAATCGGTAAAAGCTTGCAGCAGGTTGGATTTTTTAAAGTGTCTTCCTTTGCTTTTATGCTTTTTCCTTTCAGTTTAAAAGCTTCCTCTCCTTTCTCACACAAGATAATGTCAGATCTAAGCAGACCTTCAGCTTCACGCTGCATATCTGTTATATTCGCCAAAGGTATAGGAAGGAGACACAGCATCATTACTCACTAGATGTCTGGATGAGCGACCAGCTGTTGTCCTTGTGTATTATGCATGAGGCACACACCCATGTCAGGTGAATTATGTTGCGGGAAGCCACTTGAGCTTTTCATGAGGTTCATTTAGTATGAATATTACAAACTGTATGGCAGTTTTGGAAGCTGAGTTTTATTACAGCTTTGGCCAAAATATGTCCTCATAGTCTTCACACTGTGAAATCATTTGATCTGCTGTTCATGAAGTCTATTAGCGAATGGTATAAGGTGGTATAATATGTTTTTCAGGTGCATGGGGTGAATAACTTAAAAAAAAATTTAAATTGGCCAAATATAAGATGAGTATGAAGGGTCTCATGGTTGTTGGTCTGTATCAAATATATACTATCCATTTGTATGCAATGATATTAGTCCTCTGAACTGTACAACAAATTGCACTATTTTTAGATTCAGCCAACATACTGGTAAGCTTTTACATAACAATATAATCAGGGATTGAGGTTTCACAGTCTGTGTGCTAAGTCATGTAGGATGTACATGCCACGTAAGAGCTTTAATAGGGAGTATTAATCACAGCCTGTCTTAATCACGACAAACACTTCTCCATATCGGTGATCAAGCGAGTGTCAGGTGGATCACCCCCTGCCCCCTCCCTCCCTGTTCCTCCAGCTTTGAGATGTGAAGCACCGTCCGATTTCAGAATGATCATCTGAGATAATTCGGACATTGCAATGGCAGGTGTTATCTGCCACGATTTGGACTCTGGGCTGTCAAGGGATTTGATTGAGTTGTGGGAAAAATAGAGTGGGCGGGGTGATCTACAGCTCCCCAGCCTGCAGATTTGATTGATTGTTGGTCTTCTAGCACAGTATCTTACACTCATCAATAGATATTAACTTGGTTAGCATTGAATGAAACCTGTATCCATTGTAGGTATTTTCCTCTCTCTCTCTCTCTCTCTCTCTCTCTCTCAATGGTGGTGACATGATGTGTCTTTGTACCTCAGATACTCATCAAGCCATCCAATACCATTTGTCTGAAACAGCATCTTCCTCACCTCCCCCTGACTTCTTGATATGGACAGAGACCAAAAGGATTATAGCTTTATTTATATACTTAAAGAAGGAAAGAGACAGGGATCATAGCCAGTCCAGGGAAAACTCAGATCCACAAAAATACTAAAACTAGCAGTTTTAAGTCCAACTAGTCCAGTAAGATTTATCTACACATGGGAGCATATATATATATACAGTATGAGGTTATACATATGGTGCACACAAACACACACACACACACACACACAGACCTTTAATCCCTCAAGTTAAAAGCACTTGGTGGATGGCATCTGTCACTGGTGTTAATTCTGTTTCTAATATTGCATAGCAGAAGATTGCCCTGTTAATCCTCTTGACATGCTTATTCTGCCTGGTAGCATCCCTTATACCCTAGATAGCCCCTTTTAAGTGCCCGGACATGTGCTCTGAACTCCCATCTTTATCTCACACAGAGAAGGACACATATAGTATGCATTTTTGTACTGTCAGGCCATATTTTTCACACAGTGTGTTCACAAAATTAATTTAATTCCAAGTTTAATTGACAGTTGTAGATGTAAAAATATATGGAGAATCAAACCTGCTTGTGTTGTTTGAAGGGACACTCACTATAATGGCTTTATAACCGTTCATATTTTGCTTTGTCTGTGGCTTTATAGAGGCAAGAAAAGCTTATTATAAGACACGAGAGATTTGATCTCTGGCCTGAAAGCCACACAATTCCGGGAGAATACCACCCAAAACAGATACTTTCTTACAAAGGTTAGACTGGAAGAAAAGAAGGAACAATAATATGCCTCTTCTCGTCCCAAAAGTACCTTTTATGTTCGCAGACAACAAGTGTCCTGTATTGAGGTAAATACTGCTTTGCAGTGACATTTATACTGGGCTCCAAAATAATCTTTCTCACATACCCACACTGCAGAAACTTAAAGAAATTGTATTATATAATAATTCATAATTCAAACATGAAGAGCTTACATCTCTCTCCTTTAAGATGCATGTGCATAGCACATACCAGGCAGGTACATGATTGGTTGATGACTCATACTTTGTTATAAATAGTATGGCCATTGCAGCACAAAATGGTGTTGTAACATGGGAAAAATAGGTTAAATCAAAGGAAATGAATACTCAGTGTGTATCTTTATCCTTGTTTCATTCTTTGAAATTAAAATGTATAAATGGAGTTCTAAATGGAAATGCAATTTAACGATTATTAACATGCACAGTATTAACTATTTGTCATGTGGACACCTTTTTCTTAAATGTAAATCAGTTTGTAAAATGGCAACCGTCAAGGGGACAATTTAGCATTAAATATAAATCAAGTCAAATATTTAGTCTTCCGTGCCATTCATAAAGCTATTCAGTGAACTTTTCATGAGATTCATTTTGCTTGAATATAACAAACCACATATAACAACATGCTGTAAGGTATAACCTTGTCATGTGTAATAATGAAATAACATGGGCTATTAAATGTCACAGCCAAATTGCAGGATTTAGACTAAATCAATGTAGCTATTTAACTACTATTTGCCATGTAGAAATATTCAAGATTTGGTTATATCCATATGCCAAAATAACTGCCCTCTGGACATATTAATTCTAATGAATAATAAGAAATTAAAATGGATAATTGCTTGAGCTAATTTTGCAGTATTTGTATTTTATCTGCATGCATTTTTTGCATTTAGCATTCTAACTTATTGATGCAAAACTATACTTATAATCTAATTGAAATTAGTTGTGCAACATCAAAAAAGCTAATTTTCTGAAATCAATGAATTTACTGTGCAAGAACCTATATTGTATATAAGTTTTTTTTGTTTTTTTTAATATCCCAGTGCATTTCCAGATCTTGTCCCAGAAGCTCCCAATGTCAAGCTTTCATCTAGGTTCACTGTCAAGTGATCCAGAAACATGTCTAATGCCAGTGCAGGTGGATTCCTTCATGAATGTTTGCTTGGCTTTGCCGTTGTTTACAAAAACCTCCATGTTCTGGACTGTTACTATAAAAACTGACTGGATCAAAGGTTTGACCCTGATGACTTTGATCTTAGCCTCTAATATTCACAGTATTATATCAGATTGACCACCTGTTCTAGTCTGTTTATTATTTTGTCCAGGCAACATTTTTAAGCCGCAGAGAAATTATATTTTAGCTTTTACATGACGTGTGTAATCACTGAATGTTAAGCTGAAGTGTTCCAGTGTTTTCTTGTGGAATGTAAATATAAAGTCGATGTCCCGGGTTTTGAAGCAAAATATATGTTTCTCATTTTAAAAATTAAACAATCCATTTAGATTATTATCCAATAATAATCACTTGTATTCTTGGCTTAGATGTCACTGCTTTCTAGTTCTCGCTCGTCCTCTTGTCCTCACGTTACCTCATATTGCTGTTTGTAATTAGCATGCACTTCTTCAGTCAAAAAATGAACAAGACACATCATCAAAGCTAGCCAGCATTATCTCTAGATCAATGGATACTACCCAAAAGAAAAGAACATGTAGTTACAACCAAGAATGGCAAATGATACATGCCTGGGTGAGGTTGGTCCCAGGCGATGCTCAGAGAGCGTTTTGCATCTTTTGCCATTGTTCATTTTCAGTTTTGCATGGATGAGAATACGACTTGAAGCACCACAGTACATGTGAGTCTCACAGGAAAGTTACATGGCAAAAACAAACATTCAGATCTATGGATACTTTTCTATTTAAGCCAGAGATGAAAGACAGACAAAGTAACTGCAGCTGAGATAACAAGCGTGTATCACACTGTGCACCCCTCCCATTCATGCAAGTCTGCCGACTGGTAGTAAGCTACTCCCGGTCATTTTTCCAGACTCCAAGATTGCTAAGAAAATATCATGTGGTCGTCCAAAATCTGCATCCATAGTTACGGATGTGCTTACACCTCCTCAGTAGAGAGTTGTTTGTGTGAATTAAAAACCCCATTGGTTGCAGATGACAAAACACATGCACACTGTTCTTTTCAGTTGCTTCTGATACTTTCAGAAGTATCAGAAGCCACAACACCTTTCCTACTGTCAAGATATTGGACACCCAAGCTGGGTTTGAAGAGCGAAATCCATTACATTTATGAGGAAAGTGACAAGTCATCTGCTGCTATACACCACCAGATTACAACAAAACTAAAGGAAAATTATCAAAATCTAAATATGAGTTCAGCATATACTGGGGATAACATGAACGTAAATTATGGCAAACACAATTTGGTTTTCCAAAAGCTGAAGGCAGATAACAAAGCCACCGTAAAAGCAAACTATGTTGCTCACATGGTGCACAGCTGTGCAAAAACATGCTGGAGACAAACTGGGCATTGATATAGAATCCAAAGTCAACAAAAATTTTCAGTCACTTTTCGTCCTTTGCAAAACGCACAGAATAATTGAGGGCAGTGTTCACGTTTGTGGAGGAGGACTATCGGGCTATGTTGAGACACATACCCACACGATGGTTAAGCATATGGTAAAGAGGATACATGACAGCTGGCCAGCTATCAAAAGATACTTCTTGTCACTGGGGGAGGACCAATGGCCAAAGTTACTGAGGAGGCTATTTGAAAAGGATCAGACGGAGATGGGCAAGCCCTTGAGCTTCAGGTCAGTCTGTCCTTTTTCCAGAATGAGATGAAGCATTCCATGATGATGTGCAGCTACAGTATGACATAACTGTCTGTGAGGTATATGAGATTATCTCCACTGTCAGGACCAAGGTCCAGCAGCTACAGGTAGATTGCTTCTTTGGAGTGGAGACCAGTGCTATCCTCCAAACAGTTTCTGACCCAAAAAACAGCAGCAATAAAACAGGATTCTTAAAATTTCTACAAGTCTGCACTCACCTACCTCGAAATGTGGTATGACTTCTCAGACGACAACTACCAGAGGAACTTCACATTACATCACATTTTACACATTTTACATTGCATTTACACAATTAAGCTTGATATAATTTATATCAGTTATATACAATTTTGTGTTTGGTAACCTATAAAGAATGGACATTATCAATCTGTCCTGCATTATCCCATAAAATCTTACTGTTTGTCCCACATTTGCATCAGGTCACCCTATTGTAGGCTACAATTACATGCTTTGGGGATTCTCAGCTCCTACTTGCTTGAGGGCAAATCATAATAGGCAGATTATGAACAAATGCACATTAAATACAAAGGTAGTTACAGTAAGCATTTGATATGTTGGGTATGCACAATCATGGGAACAGCCACCTTTCCTTCCCCAAGTTCTAACTGTGGTGCTCACTGAGATGCATGTAAACTTACTAAACACGTTTCTGGGCTTTGTCTTTGCATGCCTTTTGTCTTCTTGTAGGTCTTCCAGATTATGAACTCTAATCTATGGATTTAGTGGCGACTGTAAACCCCTTCCTTTGGAAACTTAGATAATTAATATGACATCTGCGCCTGTATAAGCATGTATGAACATTAGGCGTCTGGACGGGGGTCAACAGGGGACCCATTTCTATATTCCATGGCAAATAACACCTTGTAACTTCTCTTTATCTCCCTCTCCCCTTGCTGTTGCTTGATGGATGTCATCAGAATGCTTTGTCTCTCTCACCTCAAAGGAATAGAACTGATTTGGGCCAAAGCAGTTCGGGGCTGTCAATTTGAGTTTTAAGCAGGAGATGTAATCGAAGACGGGGGTTTAGAGAAGGATTTACTCCAAAAGCATCCGTCTTTCACTTAACTAATGCAGTGGACGTGCCGTAATCTGCAGCCGCCTCCGTGATTAACAGGGAGCTGGGAGAGTTCTAGCTCCTCCCAAATCTTTGTCTTGTCCTATCCTGTGCTGGCAAGCTTCCTGTATCCAGAAAATGGGCCATGTCATTCAGCATATCCACAACCTTTCACACGTATACCTATGCTTCCCTCTTTTCCCCTCAAAACAGAGCAGACCAGATATCGTTGTTCCATGTCACCATCACTCTTTAATGTTGTGAACTCTGTCCTAGCACAGGGAAAATGACTTGTTTGACGTTACATTGATGACGCTGGGTCGAAAGCGCAATTATAAAAACAACTGTAGTGTATTAATTGCTTGCCAAGTGCTTCCTCGGGTATACACAAATGAGGTAGCTTCACATCTCATCCCACCTACCTGATGCTCTCTACACCCTCCTCTAAATGTCATCCCTACCTCTCTGCCACACTCAGTCTCCACCTGTTCCTCTTATTCTCTGTGGCGCGAGGTAGGGTACACTCACACCCTTGCCAACAGTTCATTACAAGAGTAGTTAGTCTTGACTGAGAATGAAGTTCATAAAGAATAAAACCCCTTCTGTCCTGTGTATATCTTACTCTGGGCTACGTAGCAGATGCTTTCCAGGCTCAGATCTGGGTGGATTACAGCAGTTAACAGATGCTAGTAATGTTATCACCAGTCAGAGCACTTAGCCCATCTGTGTGTGTTCGTGTGTGCGTGTGCGTGTGTGTGTGTGTGTGTGGGAGAGAGAGAGAGGGGGGGGGGGGGTGTAAGATATGGTTATATTGTAAATGTTGCAGAGTTTCATCAGATTGTACTCTGTTTTCTCCCTGAAGGTATCCACCATGCTCATATTATATGGCGCTGGGCAGTCCAGTCAGTACGAAATGCTGTGAAGTTGAGCAGGGCACAGGCACACAGGAGCCCTCTAGGGAAGAACAGTAAGTGTGTGCCCCAGCAGTGAAGCTCATTACTTAGGCCCTCAATTTATGACATCCAGCATCCTCCCAACATTATGCAAGCTATGTGCTATGATGTTTTATTTTTTATTTTATTGTTACAGACCATAATGAACTATGCACGCGCACACACACATGCGCATGCACACACAAACATGCCCACACACACATGCGCATGCACACATACACACACACACAAACATCTTTGTGCACTCATGCATGTACACACACACTTGCAGGCACTCAGACAAAAAGGGCATGAGAAATGATTCAGACTCTACTCACTAGCATAGTGCAGTATTTTTTTTATCAGGAATGGGAGGCAGCACAGCAGGCAGGTTTGGTGCAGAATCTCAATGCATCTGCCTGTAAGTCTTCCCCCTCCCTCCGCACCTAAGAACATACCAAAAAAATTCTTGTCACCCATCCTCCCTTCCGTCTCTTCTGTCTCCTATCCCTTCCTCCCAGCTCTGTGCACTTTCATTACCACAATACCCTCATCTCCTCATTCAACATTTCTTTCTCAGCGCAGGGGAAGTCAGCACAAGAGTGCATCTGTTGGATGTGAGTCAGGGCCTTCCACTACAGCATCACATTGAGGAGGCAGGGAAGGCATCACTTATAGCTGAATTGTATGTGCAGTTATGGCTGTAAAGCACAGTGTGCAAGTTGCAGGTGTTTCCATGGCGACTGTTACATTGATCTTTATTCTCTGCCGGTGCATTTAATTGATTTGGCGTTCTTTGACATACCATTAGGGAGGTTCTGTTTCATCACAAACATTACATGAAATGCAAGATACTCGGGAAGCAATTGAATATTACATAGACATGTATGTTTATTGTTTCCTGAAAGCCATCGTGTTCGTTTCTTTGCATAACATTTGAACTCCTCACATTTAGAAATAATAAAGAATGAAAAATGTCAGAGTTTCTTTTATTAGTTTGTGTTGGGTGAGGTAAGCACTACTGATTCATTGAGTTTACTCAGTTTTTATGTCACTGGACAAACATGTTATATTGTACGGATATATTTTAGATTAAGGGCTAGATATGGGGTGCAAGACTTTGTTTTGAATGAATTCAGACATTTTCCTTGAGGGATGCCAACTTATTTTTGGTGAGAGGACTTTATTAATAAAAATGACAGCCATTGCATCACAGACACAATGTCATGTTGTGAATTGACAACTCCCTTAATTGACTTCAGCTGCATATTGATCCCAATTACAATTCTTCTTATGCTATAAAAGTCAATTAAAAGCTTTGTGCCAGGCACAAGTCAAGGTGGCATAAATAACAACAATGTATGCTGAAGCCCTGAGTTATAAGGCGCAGATAAGCATACATCTAGAGCTAGAAAACCACACAGAGAAACACATTTCAAGGTGATGGCCTCTTTTCAGCCAGAGCCAAGCTTTTTATTAATTCATTTTTTAAGCTTTGTTTAAAATGGCAAATAAATGGAAATGGAAGTAAAATGTCTGCAAAAGAGAAACTCCCATGTACCATTTAATATAAGTAATGAATGCTAAATGCTGGGATATAGAACATAACACAAATACACAGCATTAGTTTGACCAATATGGAGTTCAAGTTGCAAGGATGCAATTAATTGATATAATTAATTAATTGACACTATAGATTTTTTTCATTCCATTGTCCATAAGGGGATATGACATTGTGGCATTACATCTATGACCAACTGTAATCCTGTAAACTGAAATTGTAACTGACAAAGGGCCTTTTTTGAATGAATGTACTTAAGAGAAGTAAGGGTGCTATCATACTGCATTAAATGTAATATCATGATTAAAACAAAGATAATACCACAGAGCAACAAATAGTCAGCTATAAAGAATAATAATCAGCCCTTGTCCACAGGAAGCAATGGCTACAAAATTACTGAGCTGGTGCACGACAAAATAGCACAAGCAGTTGGTCATGTTGTTTGATGTTCCACCTTTTACTGTGATAAAGCACTGCCCATCTGTCCATCTGTGAAATTGCCTTGTAAGTATTCTTAGGGCCTAGGAAACCTGCAGCACTGCGACCCTCCAGGGCCAGGATTGGGCCTCTTGGCTTTATGGGGTTTTCCGTGGGTTTGGCAGAGATGGGAGTGGGTGATTTTTATATGGGGCACTGTAAGAAACATTACAGTATGCCTTGTGACCAAACCCACTTGGTCATGAACACTGTTCACGTGGATCGCTGTGTCAGTCCAATCTCAGCTCTGAAAATGCCATGCGTCACACAAAAGACCCGCCCCTCTCTTTCGTATGCGGTAAAGAGCTTGCTACCCAAACAGAAAGTGTGTCACATGAAATTATGATGCAGGAAAGGCACAGGATTATCCTGCCAGTGGAGGCTCTTCCACTCTTGTCAACAGTAGTCTTGGTCTGTGAGCTTCAGGCGAGACATCTCACCATGTGTTTGTGTGTGTGTGTGTATGTGTGTGTGTAAGTGTATGCACTTGGGTGTGCTTGTGTGTGTTTGTGTTGAAATAGCATATTTTAGCAAATAACTGTGTATGGTCATTTTCAGATACTTTGGGGCAAATTTAAGGATAAATGATTACATTTATCCTTAGCCTTAGATTACATTTATACTTAAATTTGCATTTTCTATTTCCTTTTTAATTAGCTTGCATTAGATTGTGGAGAAAAATGATTATTGTTGTGTTATTACAGGGGAAGAGTCATAACATAATTTGGTGAAAATTGTCTTTCAGTATAAAAAGGTAATGAGACACAGGGCAATGGTTATTGTTGGACGGACAGCTCTTCTTCCACCACTGCAACAGCAGAGTAAAATCAAGGCCTCATTAACTTGATGAATAAAATGAATCTCTCAACAACGTATTCTGGGGAAAATCCATATGTTACATACATACTGGGTGCTTTTACTGCTACATATATGTTACAGGTTTGTCACTAAGCATCATTTTTAATGTTAGTTGGTCCCTTCATGCAACATTTGGTTAAATTATTACAAAGAACACCCATTTTGTTGTTCCCTGTTAGATAATGGCTAACATTTCATTGATCATGGAACTCCATCATTTGAACTAAAAAGATATTTGAGTTTCTGTTACAACAATCTATAGTAAGCAACAGTTTTCTTTCAATGTTTGCTGATTAGATAGCCATCTCACAGTGTAATATACCAATAATTTGTAAACAACTAGCCTGCTGAAATATTGCTTCCTACCTGCAGTAGCTAGTTGACTTCAAATATTAATATCTATTGTAATTTGCTTTCTATCTATAAATCTGTTTCTGTGCAATCTCTGAACCAGCAGGGAGATCAGGTAAAGGATACCACTGTGAGGTCAACAGAAACTTAGGGATTACTGTGCCTGACATAGGCATCTGTTTTCATGCATTCAGCAAGCCTGTGCAAGAGAAAGAAGCCATTGCAATTAGATACTCATATGGAGTTCCTGACAAAGCATGTCAATAACGCTATGGACATTTAGCATGAAATCCTTTGATCAAATCAGACATTACATTACATTTATTTGGCAGACGCTTTTTTTATCCAAAGTGATGTACAATAAGTGCATGCCGAAGGTCATTAGAACAACTACAAAACACAGGTCCGATAAGGTACAATACTCATTATGTAACACTTATTCAAAATGGTAAGTTTCAGGTAGATAATCTTTTCTTGCACAAGCCTGAAACAGTGGTTCACATGGTGAACACCATACCAGCTGTTAAGCAGGTTGCTGGCAGTATCATGTTATGGGGGATGCTTTTCATCAGCAGGGCCCAGGGAGCATGTCAGGCTTGAGGAAGCTTGTTTCAGCCAAAGAATCGAAAACTGGGTCAGAACATTCACATTTCAGCTGGACAATGCTGCAAAGCAGATGACAGCAGCACTCTAGAATGGTTTCCAAAGAAGAAAGTGAATGTCCTTGACTTATCCACTGGAGGTGCAGAATTGTACCTATTAGAAAATACATGCTGAGATTTGAAGATTGTATTCCATTAAGTATTTCAAAAGAAAATGTTCGCATTCAAGCAGTTTTACCTGGAACAACTGGCAAAAAGAATGTTACTGTAAGTAGGCTGTAGAGGTCAATAATAATAAAAAATAAAAATAAAAAAGGAAGCTTCATCAAATACTGACCTACAGGGCAGAATACTTGTGAAATCAATTTATTTCAACTTCACATTTAGGGGCCCTGATACTTGTATAATTACAATACGATGGAAACAACAGACATGCAGAGCTGTCTGTACTGTTCTAAAACCCTAGGGGCTATATATTTTAACGATCTAAGCGTACGGTCTAAAGCGCATGGCGCAAGTGCATTTAGGGCGTGTCCAAATCCACTTTTTCTAGTTTAACGGCGGCTAATCTGAGCGCAAAGTAAGGCACATGGTTCAAAAGGGGTTGTACTTAGTCTCTTAATTAATCATAGGTTTGTTTAGGGCGTAACATGAAATAGACCAATCAGTGTCATCTCCCATTCCCTTTAAAAGCTAGGTGCGCTTGCACCTTGGTGGATTGCTATTATAATGGCGGATTTGGCGGATAATTTGCTATTTAAACAACGTGGGAGCTGGACGGGAAAAACTAGCAAAGACACTTGCGTTGCGCTTGGCGCCGCTTTGCGCCGGGTGTAAGATAGAGCCCTACATGTTTACCCCTGAAATTCTACTTATTGTCATTAATATCTTCCATCAAACTTTGTGATGACTTAGCTAATAGGTGCCTGTCATAAAGCTGTGCCAAAGTATACAAAAATGATAAGTTTCTGGTTAGTTTATCACAATAAACTACAACAGCCAAAGACGATGTCAACCACAAACATAAATAAATAAAGAGCCAAGCATACAGGAAAGTAATGCATTAGAATTTTTAACTTCCAGAGTCCATGCTCCAACATACTATAGAAAAGGATGATGAAATTAGGGGGGGAAATTGCATGCAATAACAATTTATACAGTGATCATGCTTTGAATATTTTTTTATTCTTATGAGCTTGGTCAGTGTATAAAGAGCATTTACAGATGAGGGTGTTGATTTGTTTTATTCTATTTGTGTCTGGGCATCTTTCCTAGTGCGACAGGGCAACACGTACAATGCCAAACATTCTATAGGAAACGTGCTGCAGCTTCAAATGCATTCAAAACAATAGAACCAACAATACACACGAAACGTGCTGCAAATGAAAAAACGTGCTGCAGAAAGCCAAAACAAATACATTAACAGCAAACACACAGCAAAATGCCGTTGTAGCGCATTTGCCCTTGTCAGCCACCGTATTTTCCAGCCTAAAATTCATAATTATATAATATGCCTCATCATTAAGAGTGGGTACTGCTTGTCTTAATCCACTTGCTGGTTGTTTGCTTATTGTCCTGTTCCTTATCTCCTTATTCCTAATTTTGATCTCAACATTGAACAAATATTTTTTAACCTGCAAAGAAAGATGTGTGTGTGAGAGAGAGAATGACAATGAAAAATGTATCTTAATTCCCATTCCTCAGAGATAGATATTGCATCACTACTGATGTGCAGTCTTTCAAAGTAAATCCCCGTTTAAAATTGAGACCTGCATGATTTCTCAAATTCAAAATTTCACAGTGCAGAACTTCAACCGAAGTGCAGGAAGCTGTGTAATTGCCAGTATACATCACACTGGAACACAAATCAAAATCAGACCAAAAAATAAAAAATCACACTGTCACCAAAGTGTTTGCCGTTAATGGCAAATAAGGGATTTGTTAAGGCTACTTTCCAAGCTTGGAATGATTGTGATTTGGTTTTCTTTTCATGAACAACTGTTATATTTGAGTAGTTTTTCCCCAAGTGTAATTATTGTGGTCCCACACTATACCACCCCTCATTATACTGCCACCCTCGTGTACTGCCAACAATCCATCATTTCCTCCCACAAGATGCAATTGTGATACTACCCAGCTATATCGCCCCACGCTGTCCACCATCCACCAACTGTCTGAGCTCTTCAAATGTATATGAATGCATTATTTAAAAAATGTGTTATTCTGCCAATAAAAAGACAATATTGAAAGATTGAGACTCGCAAACACACACAGCTAACATCAGATGACATAAATTGTTGTCTAAAAATGCATTCATTTGTCAACAAGAGATTTTATGTGTGAGAGTGAATTAACTTTGATGGTCCTGATCAAAAGAGGCATCTCCTCATGTATTCTGGTATGGAGAAGGCTTTGTGGCTTCTCACTGTTCACTGAGGAAATGTTCAATGATGAATGTGGTATATATATATACCAAATATATATATATTTGGATAAAGACATTTTGGTCCATAATCTTTTGGATAAAGACCCCCCCTCTTTTTTTCAGGGTACCATGATGTATTATGATTAGGACATATTATTTCTTTGGTTATTAACTGGTGGTTTAATGGATGAGCACTGTATTTGGTTTGCCGATTCAAATATTCCACTCAGTGATGGTTCCCATGGTTTTTATCTATACAGTAAGGCATATTTTCTGGGTGGCACGATGGTGAAGTGGCTAGCACCTGGGCCTTTCTGTGTGGAGTTTGCATGATCTCCCTGTGTCCGCATGGGTTTCCTCTGGGTACTCTTTGGGTACCTCTGGGTACACGTTCCAAAGACATGCAGGTAGGCTAATTGAAGACTCTAAATTGGCCATAGATATGAGCATGTGAGTGAATGGTGTGTGTGCCCTGTGATAGATTGGTGGCCTGTCTAGGGTGTATTTCTGCCTCTCGCCCAATGCATGCTGGGATAGGCTCCAGCACCCCCTGCAACCCTGACCACAATAAGATAATGGATGGATGGATGGACATATTTTGTCCCTTGCCAAGGCAGGTTTTCGTCATACTGTTTTGGTGTAAATACATCTACCCTTAATTCTGCTCCCTCCTCTCACTCACTAAATCTCCACTCAGACTTGTAATCTTTGTTTGAGTGTCACTAGATCTCCCCTGTATCCTGCAGTATCTCTTTGAATCCGTGCTTCTCTTCTGGGTCTTACATTCTCTCTTTTTCTCTCTGAGGCGCTGCAGTTCTTCACACTATCCAGGTGGGCACAGTATACTCTTGTTTCTCCAAGCCCTGGCAAAGATCCAAATGAAAAAGACAAGAAATCAGTACATCTCTAACCTCCGTATCACATGACTACACACTCTTAGAAAAAAAACGGTTGTTTCCAAAAAAAATTACATTTTCACTTATCAAGTATTGATGTGCATTGGCAGATTTAGTCATAAGAGCAGCTATTTCTAGAAATAAAACATTTTTTCTTTCTTGAGGTAAGCCATTAGAACCAGAGAAAACATTCAAAGTGCACAAGCTTTCAAAAGTAAAAAAAAAAGAAAGCTTTTCTTCTACATCTGTGCTTAATGCATTTCGACCAGTGCATAAATGTGGTAGAAATGCATGTTTACGGATGGAGTCCTGCTAAACTTGCTGCAGATTCTTACATCATTCATTACAGTTCTCCAAAGGGCAACTGTGATTTACTGATAAGAAATGTTTTACTTAGGTTGATGATGCTGATTTTAAACATACTAGTATTAAGTAGCTTAACTATTTTTGATTAACTTATAATTGAGATGGTAGTTGCTATTGTTGGTTTTGGGCTAGAAAATGTTTTACATACAATTTCATTAAAACATTGGTTATTTTTAAAGAAGTACAAGACTTAGTCTACTTGTAATGTACATAGAATCAAAGCTGGGCCTTGGGGGGCTCTAAGCTGGAATTTATTTATTATATTTATACAACTTTGTTGAATGGGGGCAGGGGGTGGGGGGGTGGGCAGAGCTGCCATGGGGCTCTGAGTAGCCATTTACGTCATGTGTAGGCTTGGCCTGTTTGTCATGAAATCCATGTATTTATGTTTCAGTTTGAAAATACATTTTTGCTAAATCACTATATGCAGTACATGGCTTATGAATCTAACTTGGATTATTAAAGGTTATGTTTACTAATTCAGTTTAAAAGATAAGGCTCTATACAGGGGTTAAATTGGTAAATAAATAAATAATTTTGACCGGCAGTTTTACAAATAACTATGACAATCCAGTCCATTTTTCGTATGCTCCAGTCCGTGTGTTCCCTCTAGCCAGTTACTCGCTCAACCAATCAAAAATTTGAAGAAAAAAACTCAGGAGGAACCGTCGTTTATGTAGACAGGCACAGAAAGAAAAATATCGTTGATTGTCTTGATTGTTTGGAAGTGGACGCGGTAGGTAATTTCATTAACACGTAATTTAATCTATGCAACATTTTAAAGAGAGATAAATAAACAGCCCCCACGAACGCCGGCTATTATTAACGGCAACTTTGATTGCTTGAGCAAAATCAGCAGGTTGCTGGTCAGCAGCTAAGCTAGAATTTAATATTTCCCACATACATAAAGTTTTATTCAGCGGCGACTGGTGAGCTGAAAATTGGGGGGGCGCAAAACATTCCTTTAAACTAATCATTGATCTCAACCTGTTTTCATTAGTAATTTTATTTTATAATCAAGTGTGCCAATGATCAGATTACTCAAATGGAAAGTAGTCTAACACATAGCGTCTTCATACCGTGTGGGGGATTAAATCATAAATTAAGTTTATCCGTTAAAAATCCATTTTAGTCACCAAGTAGGCTAGTCTACACTTAACAAACAAGGTACACCAACAGTTATCTACCGTGTTAGCTTTCAGAATAACCAGTAAAACCAAAACCTGCACTTCAATTTTGTTTACAATGTATGTATTGCAGATATTTGCCATGAATACGAGTATGGAGAAAAAAGTGCATGCATCTGCAAATAATGTTGATTAAATATGTGCACAATTTCGTACTGCAAATGAAAATAAATATAGGCTATAAGGCCTAGGCTACTCGCTAAAACTGCCTATTTGGGGAGAGCTGGCTATATATGATAGTATTGAGTAGCCTATTTTTTGGATTAATTGTATTGATACAAAGTCAGGGGAGAGTCAGGGGAAGATTCCGCCACTGCTTAGTGATTAAAACGGATTTTTATAAATCACATTTATTATTTAATCTCCCTAACACAATGCGAAGAAGCTGTGTCCCTTTCCAATTGATTAGTCAGATGTTTGCATGCTTGTTAATTACTGAACATGAGTTAAAACAGTTTGAGATCAATGATTAGTTTAAAGGAAAGTATTGCGCCTCACCAGTTTAAGAAAGATGGATAAAGGAGGAAGAAAGTGAGGACAAGAGGAGGATGACCGATTATTTTCGTGGATAAAAAAAATTCTCAGCATTAATGACACTCAATAAACTTGAAATATATTATGTAAAAGCTTGCAACAGTAGTATACATTCTTTTCAAAAAATTGTTTTCCTTAATTACAATTATGTGCACTATTTTGAGCTGAGACATTCATTGGTTTGTACCTTTTTTCACCCACCTCCCACCGGATATCAGGGTCCACCCACCTCCCAAATCCCAATTTAACCCCTGGGGCTCTATAACATGCTTTTTTAAATATTAAATAAGACAAGGCTTGTGCTGAAAGATGCAAAACTCAGATGTCACGCATCTTCTGTCATCCAAAACGTTATTGCATGGGATGTGCTGTGAATTGCTGGCAATAAATCTGAGCTTATCTCATGGATTGGGAGGGGAGAATACGCAGTGCAATTGTACAATAAATTCATAATTATCTTTATTATTGCCTTGCCATTCACTGAGGCATTTTAGTGTTATTCAGTGAATAGGAATCACAGGGCCTGCCACAATGAAAGCACTTATCCCTTTCCAGTAATGGACTTTTGATGTAGAACTGGGATAACATGAAAAACGCAAGTGGCACAAAATGTGCATTTAAAACTTCATTTCCATCTATCATGATGAGTAGGCTGTGACGTGAGGCGCTCACATCGAACATCCACGTGATGTGTGAACTCCTCACGCCACTAGCATGTGGCATTTTCTCATCTGCAAAACATGAGGTAGAGAGGAACTTGCCAGTTCTGTGCAATGGCAAGTCACATTCATGAGTGCATTGTTTGTGAGCCCTGAGCAGGATATATAAGCAGAATACATCAGGAAAAAAACCAAACAAAACACCAATGTACATTACTAGTCTATGAATATTATTTTTTATCATCCAGCAGGGAACTTCCCCTGCAGTAACAAGCATTGTCCCCCTTATTACTCTCCTTAAGGTTGTATTGGTGAATCATTCTGTAAATTGACTATGTAGTGCCATTTTTAAGAAAGACTCCCTTTGTCTTTCTCTCTCCTTGCTGTTGTGTGCTCTCTTTCTCTCTCTCTCTCCCTCTCTTTCTCTCACATTCCCTCTGTCCTGAGTGTTCTGTTCTCTGTTCTCTCTCGCTTGTTTTTCTTTTTGTATGCCAGTAGGAAGTAGTTAAAATAAGGTGCTTTTTGTTTTGCTAACATAAAAATATCATAAAACATATCATTTGACCATTACATTTAAGGAACAAATTCACAGAAATGAAATGCTTTATTGTTACTGTTTATAGTAACCTGTATACACAGATTTATTTTTGTATTTTACAAAGATTTTTTAAATGTGCCATACTAGACATTTCATTTATCATCAAGCATTTCAACATCATTTCACAGACAGATGTACAGATCCTTAGATTCAATCAAACAGATTAGATTAGAGGCAGATTCGGTATTCATATCTATAAGTTATAACTGAAGTTTTTTTCTGTTTTAATCAAAAATGGAAGGATATGAATGATCTATTTTGTATTTGGATGCCTGTTCATACCTGTAAATTTGAATTCTGCATCTTTGAAACCACTTTAGGCATGAGTCACTGTACATTAGCAAAAAAAAGTCATGCTGGTGGGTGTGAATGAAGCCCTTCTGAACTGAACATAAACTGAAATGAAATCTCAACCTTTGTGTTTTAGCCATTGTAGATTAAAATTATGCTATATTATATCAAACAGTTTGGCTATTGTATATTGTATATTGTGGTGCCAGGAAAAGGTGGACAGGAGCAGACTTCCTGTTCCTGACGCACTGTCCAATCAGCACCTAAGGTGTTTCTGCTACTTAGGAGTGCTGCAGGACCACTCACAGGCAGGGTGGCAGCTGTGGCCCGTTGCAATCATCACAGCTGCTACCCTTTGCCTAATTGCTGGGCTATATAAAGGCCTGGTCCTGAGCCCTGGGAGAGATACGTTTCTGGCAATGCAGCTACCACAAGTGCCTGAAGGGGAAAACCTGTGGGTTTGCATTTGTGGCTCTTTCTGGAATCTGTCCCTTTTGTTAGACTTTTGGGAATGGTTAGTTTTGGTATCATCACTAATGTTTTGTGTTCAATTGGCTGGAAGGGTTTAAAAAAGGTGATAAGCCATCAGTGTCTTTGTGATTGCCTCATCTAGTTCGACATTGCAGCTACTCATGTTTTTTTTTATGTCATTTGTAGCAAGTTTTATTTTCACATTGTTTTATATGTTCCTAATGCTGTCCAATCAGTATGTGAGCACTAAGATATAGACATTAACACACAGGAAATGAGTAATATAGACACTTGCCATGAGTCCAGGTAAGATTACTTCTGTCTTATCAACCTGATATAGACCAGAGTGTCAATCACCCAGTGAAAACTGATTGTTATTGGCAACCTCAGGTCTGACACCCTATTGCAATATGCAAAAGCACACTACTGAACCGTTAAAGCTTGTTTTGGTATGATTATATTGCATATGCCTGTTTTACTGAATTGTTCAATGAACTATGGGGGCCTGAAGCAAGGGAAATGTAGCAATGGACCCATATATTCACTTTCAAGACTGTTTAGAACAGGGCTGCCCAACCCTGCTCCTGGAGATCGACCATCCTGTAGGTTTTCATTTAAAACCCTAATTTGGCACACCTGATTCTACTAATTAGCAACTCAATGAGATCTCTAAATGTTGATTCTGAAAATGTGTGATCCTCTTCACAAAAACCTCCTGCCTGACAATAGGTAGCAGGTGTTTGTACCCAGCCGGGTGCGAATGTGTCTCCCTCTCGTCCGGCACTCTATTCAGCTACTGAATCACTGCCACTTTGATACAAATTGCTCGATCCAGCATTATCAAAATGAATTTTGTACATATAATCACACAAAATTCATTTATTGCAATCGTCTGATGAAACTGATTAAGACTTTAGGGTGGGGATGAATAATCGGGGGTGTTTGTAGTTATAGAAATGACTCCATGGAGATAACTGACATTTTCACTAAAACTGTGACTTTGATTAAACTAAATAGACTACGTGACAACTGCATGAAATATAACCAATTTGTGAGCAGTCCCTGCTCGCACAAGCCACCAAAGCTGTGTGTTCTCTGTGGAATTGATGAGTAAGCAGAGAGAGATGGTGCGTATGTGAAAGTGCATTCCAAATAGCCAGAGCAATGAAACAGAAGCATGCTGATTTTGTTATAACTGAGGAAATTGCTTTTTTTAATAAAACATTTTGTATTTAACTCATTTCTAACATTTTCTGTTTTTCTTACTGTGCCTGTAATATACTTTGATACCATTTTCCTTTTAGTCTATGCAAGAAAATCACTTTTCAAATACAACTGTTGAAATGGATGTATGGGTGTCCTTTAGTTCAAGAAAATAGTTTTGCAATGTACAGTATGGTTTCATAATCTGTATACTATTAAGTCACTGTGGGTGCAGAAATCAGTGCTGTAATGCTGACACAGTAATATACTGGGCAGTAATAGGAAGTTTTAAAATATGTGGCCTTTCTAGTGTTAATGCTGCATCTTAGCTCACTCTTTGGGCCAGGTCTGGCACTATAGGTTGTATTATTCAGCTGAATTATGTTCTTATGTTCCTTCCACATTTGGACATTCCCTAAATGACTATACTGTAATGTGAGAAATACACTGTGTTTTTTGGTTACTTCAATACACTAGTCAAGGCGATGATTAGAATGGATTGTAATTATTTAATAAAAGGCCCATCAAGATTTGTAGAATTTTGGCACACACACATAGTGTTCTATGGCAGCTCATTACAATTGATGCTCAGTGTCTCGTTTTAACAAGATTTCTTGTTAAAGGTAAATCCTTTTTTGTCACACCAACATTATATCTCATAACAAGAAAACAGCTAATTTAAAATAATACACAGAATTCAATACATTGGAGAATAGTTTTACTTTAGTCTTGGTGAGTTTTACTTTAGGCATGATGAGATTCTGAGCACGAAATATGGTATTGCGATGAGTATGCATGCACTAGCAAGAATTCTGAAATGTGTGGGGTCTGTACAGAAGAAAGAATCAGTCTGACCTTCATTGGCCTTCACCAAATAAATCCAGTGTATCATTTTTCTTAGGCTATGTGTGCTGCAGTGGCCATCATAATTAATATTTCAGTTTGAGAACAGTTCTGTGTATTCACTGTAAAGGAGAGGACACTATGTAACCTGATGATCTCAAACTGTGCGTATGGTGAGTAATTGTGTTGCCCTCTTATAATCGGGTAAAAAATAAAGTTTCTCATGAAAATAAAATCCTTTTCTTGTCATGTTGATGTACCAATGTCTCATTACAATGAGAAAAGGATCTTGTTTTAACTTGTATAAATTTTCTCATAACAAAATGCTGAGCGGAAAATATTTTTTACACTGTGGCAGCAATGCACTGCTGTAGTGTCCCGAGTTTTGAATCCTGAATTTAAATTGATCACATTTTGCTGTATAATGTATAGTTACATATTCTTGTTGCTGCTTTGTTTAATGACAAATGAAAGTTTTGTGAAATATTCACTCATATTCACATATACACACCCCCCCCCCCCCCCCCCACTTCCCACTTCCCACTTGAGGGCTGAAGACAATAGGTGTCCAGCTCTCTGCCCATCTGTGTTAATATCACCTGGGTCTACACTGGTAGTGGCAGGAGGTGCCTAGTTCTGTCATGTCCTGAGTAGCCAACTGGAATCAGAGGGAGGCCCATAGCAGCTGGGAAAGCCATATGGACCAGAAATATTGGAAAGCTGAGCTGGGACATTCCACCCAGCCAATTTAAGGGTAACATTTCACACAGTCTCACTCCTCCTCATGCTGCCTCACACAGGGGGTGGGGAGCCCAGTGCTCTAGTAGAAGTGCTTTCGCTGGGACCGGAAGCTTTGTGTGATTCACATCTTGCATTTGGCTCCTCTCTGAATCGTTTAAAAGGATTATATTTTCATTCAGGTTAAAAATACAGATGTAATGAAAATGAAAGAAGTGGGCTACACGTGCATGGGTCTGATTATAAAAGTAAACAAGCAAGCTCTAATTAAATAGGCTCAAATTATTTTCAGCTCCCGCTCCAATCGGCATAAACAATGGTTTGTCAAGACTTAGTGGGACAACAGCAGGCATACAGTTTGGAAAGAGTTGTACATTTCAGATTCAAGAGTTGAGACCTTCACAATCAGCTGGGCAACTTTTGGTTACCACATCTAAGGTAACGGATGGCAAGCCACAATAAGCTCAGTGAGCTAATCGCCTCCTCAGGGCTGCACCATGATGATGAAGATCATAAATGTTGGCTCAGAAAATAAAAGGTTCCACTTTCTCGCTCTTCAGTTGGTCATGGACAGAAGATACCTCTTGAATTATCCAGTGTTTGTCTTTGATAGATAACCACCTCACTCAGTCGGGGTCTTGCCAAAGGACATAGCTTTCAATACACAGAAAGAGCACATACAGTGTGTACTGTTTGTATGCAGTTTTCGATATTGTAATTGTTGTTATTGTTAGGGGCCAAGCACCATAGGTGTATCAGCACCTAGTATTGTATTTGTTAGTTTTTTCACTGTTACTATTTTTCTATGGCAGCCCCTAGAATTTAAGGTCAGTACATTAGTCCCTCTAGCACCACCAACAGGCCACTGTCCGACTTAAACTTTTGGCTGTAACTTTTGAGCCATTTGGCCTAGAGCCATGATTCCTTAGGTTCAGTTGAGTTCAGTGCACCCACCATATCTGAGTTTCCGCCATTTAGAATTTTATGAAAAACACATTTTAAACATAGAAAATGGCTTCTAGGCGAACAATATGGCCAGTGCATTACATTACATTATAGGCATTTAGCAGACGCTCTTATCCAGAGCGACGTACAACAAGTGCATAGGTTTCATGATGTAGAGGCGCAAAAGAAACACTAGAGTGAAGTAAGGATCGTAGTGCCAGAAGTGACCACATCGATCAGGACTCCAACCCTGTAGAGTAAGCTTGTTCAGCAAGCAAGAATCCTACCAAGTACAAACTAGCACTGGAATCACACCTAATCATACAAAAACAATCCTGCCAGATACACTAACATAATCAAATTATCCTAGCTAGGTACAGTGAGCTGAACTATAGGCTAGGGAGGGTGGGGAGAGGTGCAGCCTGAAGAGATGAGTCTTCAGTCTGCGTTTGAAAGTGGTGAGATTCTCTGCTGTTCTGACCGTCAAGGGAGGTCATTCCACCAGCGAGGGGCCAGGACAGACAGCAGACGGGAGCGGGAAGTGCAGACGCGAAGAGGGGGAGGTGCCAAGCGTCCAGAGGTGGCAGAACGGAGAGGTCTGGCTGGTGTGTAGGGTCTGATGATCCTCTGGATGTATCCTGGTGCTGACCCCTTAGCTGCCTGGTATGCAAGCACCAAGGTCTTAAATTTGATGCGAGCCATAACAGGCAGCCAGTGGAGGTCAGTGGGAATGTCTGGGGAGGTTGTAGACCAGACGCGCTGCAGCATTCTGGATGAGCTGCAGGGGTCTGATGCCGGATGCTGGCAGACCAGCCAGTAGCGAGTTGCAGTAGTCCAAGCTGGACAGGACCATCGTTTGAACCAGGAGCTGGGTTTGCGTAGGTGGTGAGGAAGGGGCGGATTCTCCGGATGTTGTACAGGAAGAACCTGCACGTTCGACTCACCGCCGTGATGTTCTGGGAGAGGGACAGTCTGTTGTCCATCACCACTCCAAGGTTTTTTGCGGTGGGTGATGATAGATGCAAACAAACAAATTTGATGGCGAAGGCACCAAACAAGAAGTGAGCCAAATCTCTACTATACTTTGATGTATTGATGCCAAACTTTGTACCCCATCTAGGTGCCAGGGTGTCTAATGGGAACCTCCCAAGTTTCATGAAATTTGACACTTGGGAGTGCTACCCCAGAAAAAAGCTGTAAATTTCAATCCCAATGAGATCCCAATGATGTTGAAAGAGTGGTATTTGTTGGGGCATGCTTAGCAGGAACTTAAGACTAAAACTGCTGAACTTTCTGATATTTTACAGGGAAGAGAGGCTAAACTGTTCATTGAAGTCTGATGGAAAAAATGAACTTGGGGCAACTGTGGCTAAAAGCACATACTCCTCAACTATGATAAACAAACATGTAACTCTAAATTAGTTGACTACAAGTATCAGTCTAGGGTGTGAACAGGCAGTTTCATCAAGAACAGTCAAGCACTTTACAAAGATTGATACTATGGTTAGTGTTTCTTTTATTTTGGTAGTTCCCTACAATGAAATTGAGAGAATGTGTCTCCTTTGTGTGTGTGTGTGTGTGTGTGTGCGATTTGAGAGAGATAATGGCTAAGAAAGATTAGAAATTCAATCTGAAAACTTTGGTGAGAGCTATGATGGGTAAATGATGATGAGTAAATTCCCACCAGAAACTTGTCCTTTACTTTGACCTCTTCTGGGCTTTGCAACAGTTTTATTTGATACCCTCATCATTGGACAGGCTTTGAGGGATTTAACTTAACATTCTCCAAATCAAAACTTTACTGCTGTTTCCAGCCTGTTTGATGTCTCAAATTGCACAAATTTTTGTGAATTACGTTTCCCATTCACCATTATTGCATTTAATGTTCAAAGATTGTTGTTATTGGGACAATTTATCACTAAAAGTAATTTTTGTATATTTTGAATAAACAGTTTTTATTAAATTGAACTCATTAAAATGACTTGACATTAAGAAGAAATGTTTGAGACAAAAACCAATTTCCAGGGAATAAGGTGTGCTCCATCATGTGTGTCTGTGACAGTTGTTCTCGAACCACAAATTAAGTTTATTAAGCTTCATATTAACTATTCATAATTTTAAATGCAGCGATCAATATTCCAATATAAGTTCTGTATTAGGTCTGTATTAACTCAAATACACAATGAAAACACCTACAAGACATTGTGAAGTGGAACTGATAATTCCCAGAGTGCATTTTGATTTCAGTGTGTATATATATACATATATATATTTCCTTCAGTGGGGCACCAACAATGTGGATTGAGATCAATATACCATTGATAACTTGGCAAATTTATTTATTTATTTATTTATGCGCCAGCAAATGTGTCCAGAGGGATTTGGCCAATGAAGTAAAATTTAAATTCAGGCCATATTGTACTAAACATGTGTGGAAGATGGGCTAGTATTTCTGATAACATGTAACAATGTAATGAATCTGGTTAAAAGGAATGTGCATTTGTGTGCATTTATTTTGTGTGCATAATCATCTTCTCAAGAGAATCTGTCATGATCTTGTATTAGTAGTTTACTGAAACACATTTTTTCCTCTAAATGAAGAAGAACCATATCTTACTGAATAAAGATGAAAAAATCTCTTAGGCCAATAAAGTCTGTTTCCATTCTTCATGGTCGTGAATAGGCCTATTTTATTTAATAGACAATGCAATGATTAGCTTTAGTGTGACGTGCATAATAATGCATTTAACAAGACAATAAAACAGTTTTCTAATCATTTGAAGCTCAACTTTAGGTTTATTCACGTTCATCAAGTTTTGAATAATATTGCCTGATTATAACAGAATATTTTTTTTTAGCTATGACTATGATAGCCAATCACTACCTTATTTAGACTATGTCCTTTCATTTGTAGCATTACTTCATGGCATGGAAGTGTCCAGCTGCTGACTTGAAAATTAATGTCTCATCAGTTTTAGTGCATTTAGGGCATTTTCCCCTGTAAACAAAGTTTTGGTGCAGTTTTGATCTGAGAGATATAAATCATTGTTTCATGTCTACCGAGCATACCAGCATGCTGAAGGAAGATTTTGGATGATAACTATGATGATAACTATGACACATTATTGTGCTTTTGAAACAAAATGGCTGAAATGCATGTTTATATGGGCCATGGGATCTCCTGTGGCCCCTACTTATGTATAAAACAAGAGAAATCAAATGAATATATATATATATATATGTGTGTGTGTGTGTGTGTGTGTGTGTGTGTGTAGAAAGAAAGACAAAAAGTAATAAATAAATAAGTAAAACTAAGAGAGCATCACTTTGAAGACTAATTGCAATACTAGAACTGTACAGAATAGCAGTATTATTCAAGTATAGCATCATATGGATGTAAAGCAGCATATTTATTTATATTCAATTATTTATTTTCTGTCAGCCTGTTTGAAAGGCTCACGCTATTCTTGTGCAGCTCCTGTTGGGCAGGGATCCACAACAAGTGCCAATCATTTCAGGATTACGTGCCAACGTATGCTTTTAATTATTTAATTAGCTGAATCATATCTTGACCTGACATTTGTATAAGTATCAGCTTCAGCCGCAGTGCATCCTAAAGATTTTACTGTGCTCAAGTACAGGAGTGAACCAGCTGTCTGCAAACTAAAACTGGTTGGAATAAAAACAAGCACATAAACCAACCCTCCAGGACTGGAGTTGTGCACCACTGCGGTTGGGGGTCCTCCATTTTTAAAGGAAAACCTTGAAACATCGTCAAATTAGCAAAAAAATCATTAAAAGTGTGGCTGATAAATATTTTATATGACTTATGTTTATGTGTATTTAAAAGAAGGGAATGATATAATATAATGGGTAAAGAGTTGGTCTTATAACCTAAAGGGTTCAGGTTTGATTCCCTGCTAGGACACTGCCATTGTACTCTTGAGCAAGGTACCTGCATTGCTTCTGTATATATCCAGCTGTATAATTGAAAAATTATATATATAATTTAAAAAATATTAAGTTGTGCAAGTCGCTCTGGATAAGAGAATCTGCTAAATGCATTTAATGTAATGTAACTACAGCAACAAGTTATAAAATGTTCATTTTAGGCATGCATAATTTGGATATTACTTGATGTAAGTGATATTAAGTGCTGGGAGTTGATTTGCAGATATTGGATGTTCTGAATGAGGTCAGCTGAGGTCATAATGGAAACAATAAGCCACTTTTTACTGATTCCAGTGGTTTCCTTGTACTCCTTGTTCCTTGTACTCTTCTGATTCCTATCCTTGAAATGTTGATACTGACCATCAAAGTGTTGTAAATGGGGAAAAAGTTTTCATGTCAATTTAGTTCCCATTGAGAACATAAGAATTAGCAGTGTCTTTACCCCATTTAGAGAGTCCGAGCACAAAGAGCTGCATACACAAGGCTGCATAATATGCTTTTAAAGTGTTTTTATATTAATTAAGGATTGATTCTTGGAACATAACTAATTTAATTGGACAAGTGGCCTTTTATAACATGGTCTAATTAATTTATATTACAACTGAAGCAGGGGACATGAAGAATTTGAGGTTTTCATATTTTCACGATGTTGTCTATAACAAAGAACTGCTGCTGAGCTTTAATTCTGTGCTACTGAACTGAGTGTTGCAGCGTACTACGCAGACCTTGCATTCTGTGTCAAGTGCCGGTTTTAGGGTAGCCTTAGGGACAGCCCTCCATTTATGTCTCCCAGTTTGTTAAACACAGGGAAATATCAATTCAAAAATCAATTTACTCAGTGAGAAACAGCCAGACAATGAAATCAAATGGTTTCTGTCCTGTGGTGCCTAGGAGGGGGTGATGAAGCGCTAGTCATTCAGCACCTCATGTATGCCAGCAACCTGTGGTAGCTTCAGCACCAAGGACAGCGCTGGCCCCACTCACAGACAGGGAAGCAGCTGCATCCCATTGTAATCATCACACCTGTTGCTGTCTGCTAATCATTCGGCCCTGCCCCCAGAACCTTTTCCTGGCTTTGGTGCCTATGTTTGTTTGTTTGTCCTGTGCCCAAGTTTATTGTTTTTTTTTTTTACACGTCTTCCCATTTCTTGTTTAATACAGTTATTCAGTTGCTTTAGGTTCCAGGACCTAATAAAAGGTAGTAAGCCAAGTATTTTCTGAATTGTTTCTGTTACCCACATGATACAGTGGCCATCCCCGGCACTGCATCATAGTCCCTACCAATCTGAAACGAAATACTCTCTGCTATCAAAGCAACGTACTGCGTCTCTGTGTCACATTGATTGGAAACCATTGAGTTTGAAGCCCAAAGGTGAAATTATCTCTTAATTTAATTTGACGTTATGCAGCTAATGTTCTGTGAATTTTGTTTTTTGAAGTGACTTTCTGTCTTCTGGCTGTGGTTTCTGATATTTTCCATAATATAATAGAATAGGCCTACAGCTGTGTCATAAATGTAATTATTATAATTATAATCCTTAGCAATTAACAGTTACCCTTCAGTTAACATAAGTCTTTATTCAAATATCACATGTTCAGACTGAACTGCAGAGATTTGTAGTCTTCATATTATTAATTATGACATTATTTTATCTTGCTGAAGAGCACTGATTATGCTCTTTTTGTAGCAGACATTGGCTTGTTTTATTATTATTCTTGTTAGCTGGCATTACTGTCTATAAATGGGGAGGAAATGTTACAAAAAGGAAACAATATTAGACCATTTCTGTAAAATTTTTGGAATCTTATCAGGATATGTTTGTACCAAAATGTAGGATATTAGTTCACTTGTAATATTGTTATTTGTACTGGAGTATTGATTGCAACAGAGATGCAGAATAATTATAACAGTAAATTAAAACACCCTGTAATGTTCATACGCAGGTTTTTTCTGCACATACTAATGTTAATCAAGGAAACACAATTGCAATGGTAATGTGTGACCAGCCACATCATCTGATTATGAAGCATGGGGCAAAGTAGCTTGCCCAAGCAACTTTGTAACTTATCTTGAAGTCAGTTATGATGCCATCCAAATCGATGAGGAAAGCTGTTTTGTTTGTTTTTTTAACACCCAGGTAAAATTAAGAAATACCATACCTACCATACACACCAGTCTGGAACAGTTTTTTTTTTTTTTGTGACTTGCTGAAAAACAGTTTTTGGAAATTTTGAAATCTGGACATTTTTTGGAAAGGTTATCACATTGCTCTGTTACTTTCGGCGTTGGTAGAGGACTGAATTGTACCTACAAACCTGAAATGGCTATGGTAGTTGGATTGTATATCAAGTCACTGCCCGTATTACATTTAACAAGCGTTACATTCGTGATTTCCTCCCATATATCTTTTGTTCTCACTGGAACACTGCATGGCTCAGGTTCTGAAGTGTGCTTAGTGGTTCATCAACCAATATTTCCAGGTCCATGGAGGCGAACTTACATTTTGTTTTGCATTCCATTGATTTTCTTTCTGTGTACAAGACATAAATACCAGTGTAATTGTAAAAAACAAAGCACTGCAAGCTAAGTAGTTAGCTAAAGCAAGCGGACATTTTAATAGCTACCTGCTTAACTATCAATCAATCAATAAAATTTAGCTAGCTAGCTGCTAACTTACAGAGCCTTGTTAGCTACCACCATAGCTAAGAAAATTACATACAAGGCTACTAAGTTAACTAACATACCAGTATCTTGTACGCACGCATGCGCAAACAAATGTGCCAAAGTGCACAACTTGTATTCAATAAGGGGTCGATATATCAAAATGACACCTGAACCAGAAACAGATTGGCACAGGTTTTGCAGGTTTTTACAATTACACCGGCAGTGCATTTAAATGAACATTCTGCAGCTGTGTTCATTTACATAACCAGTCTTGGTAAATACCCTTCTAAATTGAAAACATGCAGTGACACATAATTATGCAGGCCTGATGGTAATTTGCGGGATACTTCGTAAATATTGCCCTACATCAATGTATTAATATTAAGGATACTTTTATTTTATTTATTTTTCATTATCTCTCAATGATCAAACACATTTTTAAGTGCCAATGTTATTCAAATAATTAATTGCCATTTACTTTTACAGTGTCTTCTTCTCACTGTGATTGTTATAGACTTGTATTTAAAAGTATTACTGCTGAGCTGGTGTCAGTTTTGACAATTCCGTGAGGTTGTGATATGGGCGTGGGAAATGTGGTCTTTAATTAGATCTCAAATGATAATCAAACAAAAACCAAACTGACATTCCTTAAAATGCAAAGAAATGAAGAATAAATGTGCCGTTTGGTCTCACTTTGAACAGATTTCAGGAGTTAAATGCAGCCCCAATTTTGCGACCCTGCGCTAACATGCTCGACAGCACTGGAGCAATGCAAAATCGTGTAAGACGTAAACACTTAACAGTGACTCTGAGAGACGGGCCATGTAGCAGGCACGCTATCAGCTAGAGCTTGACCACATAGAATTCTCAACAAACATCAGTGATCCATTTAGTGATTTTTTTAAGTTTTGGCTATCCCTAGTATCTTACACTATGTCCTTTGTTCTCTGCTGGCATTCAAACACACCTTTTTCCTGATGAAGACCCTGTGCCCTGGGTTGAATTGTTGAAGCTTTGCTTTTGGTGAGCAGTAATGGCAATTCCTTTTTTGGGATGGAAACATTTTTCATTTACCTCAAAGTAAAATATGATTCAATATAATTTTTTCCAGTTTGTCCTCCGGTACAAAAGGACAACAGTTTGAATTACAGGGAGAATTTGGTTTGAAACTAAGAATTTTGTGGAGGGGATGGGGAATAACAGAAAGAGGCACATGAGGAGGTTGGAAAGAACAAGAACAAAATAAAGAAAAAATGGATAGGTTTGATAGAAGAATGCAGAGGAAATGTAGGCACTACTCCCTGCCTGTGATTCTATGCACTGCATCCTCCATCTCGCCTGCCAATCCAAAATACGGCTCAACGTGCGGAATGTGTTGAATATGCACAGCCATACACACACTGTCAGTAATAATCAGAAAACTAACGCTGCTTTCTGAGGTAGGCTCACCCTTTATCTCACACCAGTGACCTCTGGTTTACTAAGTCCTCATTTACAGCCGCAAGGCAGATTATTATGCACCACTCAGAAATGGCTCAGATTTACAAAGCAAGGCCATAGTAAAATGTATGAGAAGTCTTACACATGCAAGGAATTGGATGACTTTCTACAGCTGAACAAAGTGTTCTTTTCCATGAAGAAATTTTCATATGAAATCCAAAATGTGACATGTCGCATATGTATTTTTTGTATCTAGTGCATGTATGAATTTATATGCGTGCATGTACATTTGTGTGTGTGTGTGTGTGTGTATATATGCATACAGTGCCCTTCAATAGTATGGCAACAGGACAGTGAAATCTGTTATTTTTGCCAAGTACTTAAAGGCATTTTCATTTGAGATTGAGAGATGAACACGAGAAAAAAGTACACAATTAGTTTTTATTTCATTGTATTTAAATGCATATATGTTTTACATTTTACAGAAATGGCTGTTTTTGTTTTGAGTCTCCCCATTTTAAGCTGTGCAATATTAATGGATGACTGATGAATTTCACTCTTCCCTTACCATACTTTTGAAGGGCATTGTATATACACTACATTTCCTGAAGAATGTGGACACCCCTTCTAATTAGTGATTTTGGCTATTTCAGGCACACCCATTGCTAACAGGTGCATAAAACCAAGTATACAGCCACGTGATCTCCATTGTCAAACATTTGCAGGTCAAACTGTGAAGAGCTCAGTGACTTTCAATGTGGCACTGTCATGAAATGGATTTCCTTGGCAAAGCAGCCATACACAAGCCTTAGATCACCATGTGCAATGCCAAGCATCGTCTGGAGTGGTGTAAAGCAAACCGCCATTGGAAACGCGTGATGAATCATGCTTCACTATCTGGCAGTCTGACGGACAAATCTGGGTTTGGCGGAATGCCAATTGTACTGGCCCAAATAGTACCAACTGTAAAGTTTGTTGGAGGAGGAATAATGGTCTGGGGCTGTTTTTCATGGTTTGGACAAGGCCCCTTGGGTCCAATGAAGGAACTAAGGGGGCTAGCACAAACCATGAAAAACAACATACAGTGACATTCTAAAGAATTGTGTGCTTCCAACTTTGTGGCAACAGTGGGGAAAGCCTTTTCCTGTTTCATGACAATGCCACCGGGCACACAGTGAGGTCCATATAGAATTGGTTTTGCCGAGATCCGTGTGGAAGAACTTGACTGGCCTGAACAGAGCCCTGACCTCAATCCCATCCAACACCTTTGGGATTAATTGGAAAGCCAACTGGGAGCCAGGCCTAATCGCCCAATCAGTGGCCAACCTCACTAATGCTTTTCTGAATGGAAGCAAACCCCTGCAGCAATGCTCCAACATCAGGTATTTAAAGTCTCCTCAGAAGAGTGGAGGTTGTTATAGTAGCAAAGAGTGAACCATATTGCCCATATTTTAGTATTTTGGATGAGATGCTGGATGTCAGGTGTCCACATACTTTTGGCCATGTAGTATATATAAGTAATGGATTGGATTGGTACTTTGTATCAGCCCATACTTAAGGATTCAGACTGCGAATCGGTATTGGAAGTGAAAAAGGAATATCGGTGCATCCCTAATGCATGTATACATACATACACTAGATGTGCAGCAGACATATGTGACAGCTCACATTATGGATTTCCTGTGAAATTTCATATGGATATCAAATGCTCCCCTAAAATGGGGGACTCCATATAAAAAGGACTGTAATTCCTACACAGATGTAAATACCCTCAAATTAAAACTTATCGTCTCCACTTTAACCTTATATTGTTTTATTTCAAATATAATACGCTGGAGTACAGAGCCAAACAACAAAAATTGTAACTGCCCATATACTTATCACCTACAAGCAGGCTTGGACCCACACATTTAAGGCTGCACTCACACCGGACACCCTTTGTAGGCTTGAAAACGCTGAGTGCACTACCTGTCTTTCTTTCATGAAGCATACCCGGTAAAAATAGCTGGAGGCAGTTTTCTGCGGTTGATAGACAACCTCACTCCACCCTTGTCAATCACTTGGTTGACGTCAGTAACATTGTTGATGCCATTAGCAAACTAATTTCACCGGAAATTTTGGTTTGTTATTTGTTTTTTAAAAGAATGGATAAGCGGAGAACACTTACTTTGCTCTTTTGGAGATGGAGTGACAAAACGATTTGGAAAAACAAAACAACTGTGAAATCATATAACTGTTGGTGGGTTGAAAAGGCAACAACCAATTTCTCCACCATCTTCTTTGTTCACAACGGAACCTAACAACAAAATCAAGGCCCGCCTCTATTTTCATGCGATTGGAAAGCAAAGAAAAGAATGACAATGACGTAGGGTGCTTTTTTCTCTGAGCAATTCAAAATAGGAGCTCCATGTGCAGCTAAAAACAGCGAGGCACCCTGAGCGGATAAACGTGAGGCACCCAGTGCACAAAAGCGGCATAGAAAACTCTTCAAACTCATTGAAAATAATTTGAAAAAAGGCGTCGCCAGCTGTTGCAGTGCATCCGGTGTGATCGCAAGTCAGTAGGCTTACAGTACATAAGCTTTTGCTGAATATTAAACCAAATGATGCACATGATAGATGCCCACCATGGCCGGTGTAAAAACCTGAAAACCTTATACAAAACTTAAAACTAATGAAGACCACAGCAGGTGCAGAAAGACTTAAAAAAAAACAATTTACAGCCTATAAGGCACAGTGGGTGCAAATAAAATATCTTAGGTCACTGTGACTGAGGCTCAGTCAGGAAGGGTAGTGTTTTTGTGAAGGGAATCTTCTCGTCAACCTGTACTTCTACTCGTTTCTGAATTTGCCAGGTCCTTATTGAAGGTGAGCTGGATTATGCTGCATGCAGTGCCAATGATCTGAAAAAAAAAAAAAAGTTTCAGGGTGTAAAAGGAGTTTTTACACATAAGTGATCAGGCCCACAGTCATATCATTTGACAGTGCTGTCAGGATGCTGTGCAATGCTTCAAGTGAACTGTGGAAAATGATGAACCGTGGACTTTTGACCATTTCCCATCGTCTGGGAAGATTTCTCACATTGGTGAGGAACCGAGGAGCTACAGCATACTTTATTTCAACCTTTTCACATACTTTATTTCAACCTTTTCAGTGCTTGTTAAATCAAAAATAGGTTTTACCATTGCGGTGTCCATGAAAATCTTCCTTTCAGCCTGAAAGCACCAATTGGTGCTGCAAGAGCACCAATTAGCTGCACTCCCCAAAACACACATACTGTATATTTTCCCATGCACTGCATCTACAGTATAACACTGTAATACAACATATGCTGCTCAATCTTGACATTTTTTTGTGCTTTGTCCAACAGTTTCTTAAACCACATTATTCCTGGGGATTACTGTTGTCAGTGCATCTTCTCTTGTTTGGCCCAGAGGCTGCCATGGCTTTGTTGATGGCTGGCATGCAAAATAGTGAAACATATATTTGCCAGAATAACTGATAACAATATAATCTACCATTAAAAGATTATGGGTTACGCTAATATCCCACACAGTAAATTACCTCAAAAGTTTAGCAGAAGTCATACACACCTCACATGTGCTGGTCATCTCAAGTTACCCCAAGGCTTTTTGCAGTAAAAGAACTTTGAATAAGTTCTCTTGTTGCACCTAGATAAGCCCAGAAATGGGTGGCATTTGGAGAGAAAGTACAGTATGTAAGTCTTATCCCAGCTCAGCTTAATGAAAGAAAAACCTTTTAATGATGCCCGACTAACTAATTGCAACCCACGGTGTCAATCAAGCAAGTTGGATCCTGCATCTGGCCAGTCACTAAATTGAAGGTGGGACAGCTGCTTTACATGAAAACCACATAATTACTCACCCACATGCTGGCCACCGATAAGCATGCATTCTATATTTCCTTTGCAGCAGTAGTTCCATGCCTATGACTGTATTTACCCAAACATAGTCATTAATGATCCAGCCATTGGCTTGAATGAAGTGCTTTGCTTGTGTGGGCAGTTGCAAACAAAGAGAGTAATTTCAGATAGGATAAACAAATGGTTGATGGTCAATTTTGTTTTCTCAATAAATTAACTGAACAAAAATCATTGTCATTATCATTAGGGAGATTTTCTGCCACCTTGTCATTGCTGACTAAATGGAAAAAAACCCTTAGTTAATCAGTGTTCTCGTCATCAGTTTTGTTCACTAAATTAGCACTGGTATATAGCACATAGAGTTGTAAGCCAGAGTGCTATTAACATGTGCTGAGAGGTGTACTGTAAGAGCTGCTGTGGCTGTAAGTGACCAGACCTGACTACCACATGATTTGTTAGAATCTGCGATTCTGTGGTTTGATGTTTTATAATCATGTTTTTGCTCCATTTATTAAATTCTTTACATCATTGTCTCTACTGTATTATTTCTTTGCTGTATCATTTATCGTTCATAGTGCCTTCGGGGCTGCTATGTCTAAAAAGAGAGCCCAATTTTTCATTAACAGACGTGTTCATGAATAACAGATAAAAATGTGATGACAAAGCCTGTCCCAAAAAAATAATTAATAAATAAACAGTGGCAATATTTCTTCTCCAAAATTGTCAGGTTTAGCTGTAAATCTTCATTATTAAGTCACATGACATCACAGGTACAAATTCATAAATCTTCTCTGGTAATTAGTGAGAGGACATTTTCTGTGTATACAAATATTCATGTGAATAATGCCCAATCTCAGCGCTCTATCTGGTGAGCAATCTGTTATTACCTCATCATCTAATAGCTTTCTGCACATGTTGAATGTAAGCTGTTTATTTTTCTCTGTGATGAAGAGGTACAGACATTAGCATATCATTATAACTAGCAGCAAGGAATTAAGTGATAAATTTAATAGCTTTTCATGGTGTGCATAAACGTTAGGGCCCAGCGCGCTACACATCGATCTCCATTATGTACGTGGCATGGGACAAGGATCTGTACCCTCTGAGAAATCCCAGGGGAAAAAGAGTGAGACCAAAGCATGCTGAAACCTGCCAAGTTTGAGCGACAGGCCGCTCCTCTTTAATAAATCAACTAATTTCCTCTCCTGTGCTTGCCATTCCACAAAATATACATTAGCACGTTGGGATCACTTCTATAAATGCCTCCTTCAGATTGCATTGAGTTCTTTATTCGTAGCATAGCACCCAAAGGGAAAATGACATTGTGCCGCTCATGTGAAGTACTGGTAGGTTAGGAATTCTCAGCAGCCTACAGCAGGGGAAAGACGCCTGCTTAAATTAGAACAGCAGAATTGGCGATGCTGGCTGCCAGAGCTTGATAAAAAGCATGGGTGTGGGATTATTTGATTCCCCCCTCCCAAGCAGCAGCAAAGCATGACCCTTTTATGTCTGTACCTCAGAGCTTTAGAGGATGAGTGGACATACTAGGGGGCCTTTAAAGAAAAATCAATCTTGATTCTAAGATGGAAAAAATACAATTTAGAATTATTTGAGAATTTGCTATATCCTCTTAGCGCTGAAGTACTTCTGTACTCAAAGACACATCTTTAAGCTCTCTGCAGAGACCAGTAAGCATTCGGGAGGGGAAATACTCTACTGAAGCAATTCCTCATTGTTTTCTTTTCTGATTTAACTTCTTACTTAAATTCAGAGAGAAATGCAAATTCACACAAGCCAGGCACATGCTGTCAGGAGTATTGTTTCCCTTTTTACTATTGGATTTAAATGGATATTAATAGACCAATACAAATTTATATTGACATAAATATAATTATAAGAACTATAAAGTATAATTGAGCATGTAAAAAAATGTTAGTGAAAAACTGTTTTACTGATGCATTGTTTTGAATACAGCTCAAAATGGAAAAAGATTTTATTAGATTTTATTATTCATGATGTGCAGTAGCACACAATTAGTAACTGGCTAATTGAATTGATTCAAGAATAAGAGAGGCATGGTTTTAATGATTGTTCCACAGGTGGCATCAGTAGGCAGTGTTATCACTTTGCCACTGGATGGGTGAATTAAAACATATGAAACCCAATCATCATAAATGGAAACAACTAATCATAACAATGCATTGAAAAAGCAAGATGTTCCAAGGCATTATTCTTGCATTACATTGCACTTAAAGGCAATGTAATGTAAGAATAATGCCTTGGAACATGGAATAATCATTAAAACCATGCCTCTCTTATTCTTGAATCAATTCAATTAGCCAGTTACTAATTGTGTGCTACTGCACATCATGGGATAAAATCTTTTTCCATTTTGAGCTGTGTTCAAAACAATGCATCATTTTTTTACATGCTCAATTATACTTTATAGTTTTTATAATTATATGTGTGCATATGGAAAGAAAGAAAAAATATTACAATGCAATTTAGCTCTTTTGTGCTTTTGCTTGAGTGTGCATTCAAATTCCTATTATTTTGAATTCACATGTGACCCTAAAAAATATATAGTCCATGCCAGTTACTAAGGAAATTAATTCTGGACTCAACACACAGAATTCTAAAAAGTGACGTTAATAAACAGTTTCTATAACAGATTTTATTAAGATAAATATTTTGTGTATGTAATCATTTTGCAATTCAATAGATTGGCAACCATTGTTCCAAAAGATATTCCTTCGTTTGATGTTTTAATGATGGTGGTGCTCCAAAATCTCCCATAGGTGTTCAATTGCATTGAGATCTGGTGACTGCAAGGGCCATAGCATATGCTTCACATCATTTTCATACTCGTCAAACCATCCAGTGATCGCTCATGCTCTGTGGATGGGGGGCATTGTCACCCTGGAAGAGACCACTCCCAGCAGGATGTTACAGCATAGGATAAAGGTGATCACTCAGAATAACTTTGTATTGATTTGCAGTGACCCTCCTCTCTAAGGGGACAAGTGAACCATGCCAGGAAAATTCCCCCCACAGCATAAGAAAGCCACAGGACCCCCTCACTGTAGGGGTCAAACATTCAGGCCTGTACCGTTCTCGTGGTAAACGCCACACATGCACTCACCCACTCGTCAAGAATATGGTGAAGGATGACTCATTTGACCATGTCACTTTTTTCCACATCTCTGAAGACCAGTGTCTATGGGTTTGCACCACTGAACTCTCAAATGTGCATTCATCTTTGCAATGAGGGGTTTATGCACTGCAAACCTAGTGTATGTAGTTTTCGACAGACGGTTCTTGCTGACCCAGTTTAATAATGTCATGCATTGACATTCTCAGTCACCTGAGGAAGAGTTGCTCTTCTGTTTTTTCTTACATATCGGAGTAATGTACACGCATCACGGTTATTGAATGTGACCAAAAATTCGGACCCTATTTACAAATGTTTTTCCATTGATCTGCATTCATTATGTTTCTCTACTCATTTATTCAGGTTTTTCTTTTAATTTGTCACCCGTCTGTATGTACATAAGTACATACATACATGCATACATACATACATACATCCATAATACATACATACTGGGTATATAGCCAAGAGGTAAACAGTTTAAGGGTAGAACACTTTTATATCATCTGCAATGCTAGTAAGCTAATTTAAAATCATTCACCATTTTAAATATCTAGTCCAAATGTACTTACCAATTTATCCAGTGAGCTGAATATCTATCTCACCATCTATCCATCTTTCTTGCCACTGTAGATAGACACTTGCTACTGTCTAGATAGCTAGCAAACTGACTTCCTATCTTGCTAGTACTGCAGATAGCTAGCTGTGACAACAATGTTATTATTATAAATTATGTAGTATTAATACAGTAGCTCTGATGACTGTTTTACACCGGTTAATGTGAGTATGACAATAATTAGTTTCAGTGTTTAGCTATGTAATCACAACATTACACAGCTGACAGAATTTGCGGATTTTGACAGACACTCTGAACGGAAAACATCAAGCCCTCAGGAATGGCCAATGAACAAGTGAGTGATGCGCTCACCTCCAACAGATTGATATCTGTGAACAACTGCTTTTCCTAAGTACCCAGATGTGCATGAACGGAAAGCTTTTGAAGACGTAAAAGCCTCTGGAGAATCAATTTTGAAATTGTGGCTTTTCAAGAGTTGAGAGGTTGAATAGAGCTTGCAAGTTTAAACTTCAGCTTTTAAATGAACTGTAACTGAATTCAGAAAAAGTGAATTTCATGGGGATCCATACAAGTTAAAGTTCAAGTTTGAAATTCAGATTCAAATCACAGTATTCAATTTTAAAACCTTACACACAAATTCATATTATAACATACAAATTCAAATTTTCCAAATTGAAATTCAGTTGTCCGGTAGCACAAGATTTACACCATTTTAGTTATTCTCCTAAAATAACGAAGCACTTTTATGTCTGGAGAAATGAGAAATTCTACAAACTGACAAAGCTCTGCCTTTATGAGCAAATGTGGATTTTCTTCATTTCCATTTTAGACTGGGTTAGGGGTTATGGCTTCTCAATGGGCATGCAGAGTATTTCTTACTGTTTCTCAATCAATTCTGTTTACAGATCTGATACCTTCTAATAGACCTTCAAAGAACCAGCAGGCAGTAACAGTGTTCTAGTTGATTAAGCAGCCTCTATCTCACAGCATGGAGACAGGTATTTCCTCATTTTCATGTTGCAGCAGACTGATTGCACAATAAACATACACTGGCATTTACTGGACTCACAAAAAAAAATCACGAACAATGTATGTGTATATCGTCAATGTGAAGAGCAGAAAAATGACTGACATTAAATCTAAATCTCATACCTACATGTCTGTCTCACCCAGAAACACTGGTCTTTTTTAAGACCTCCTAAGGTCTCATAATAGTTTGTGTTTTTCTTCTTTCTCCTCAGTCCAGTGACATGAAAGGTACAAGTAATGATACTCTCCAAAAGAGAAAACACTGTATTGCTTCTCTACGATGCAGGAAGATTAATTTGGGATCAATTTTGTTTTACCACAAAGATATTATGCATTATGATTGAAATCTGTATATTAATACATGTACACTTGTACACTTGTTTTGTGAGAAAGAGAGGGAGAGAGTAAAATAAAACTGCTGCTATCAATGGGTAGGCATTCTGGTATTGATGATTTTCTAAATGGAAGTCCATATTACCAAGGCAAATTAACTGTAAATGTCATTGAACCATTTAAAGTTTGTTTGTGAATATTGCCTATTACCACACTGCTTACTGTATGTGTGGAGAAAATGTAAAAATAAATAAATAAATAAATAAATGCTGTTGAGCATTTGACATTTTAAACAAATAGATTTTCATGTGGGAAGAATGAACTCTCAACTGATCTTTCTGTAATTGAAAATACTGAGAGGTTGTGAACATTTTCTGGGAACGTGCACCTCAAATTGTCCTTGACTTTTGTTTGCGGTTAATTGTCCTGTTAGGTTTCAATGTTGGATAAACATACATTTTACATTGAAAAGGTTTGTCATCTCCCTCTGATTGGGCCTAGACATTGGAAATTACCATTTATTATTCTATCAAATTCTTACTCAGGACAGGTGAAACTCTCACTTCCAGTTCAGAAGTGGGTTTCAACCTCACATTCCAAAACACCATCATGAACTGCGACTCATAGCATACCCAGTAGATATTTTGCCAGAATTCTCTGCCATGAAAATGTTGTGTTATATTCAAATAGACTCCTACCCAAGGAACTTTTTGTGTCTTGTGAAGCATAGACTTTTTTTCAGGCTCATAAAAGACACTGCAATAATGGCAAAACTCAAAAATCTGCATTCATATGTGCAGCAGTCACATCATTCCACAGGTACCATGGGGAGCTAGTCCACAATGTTAATCTCTTTCAACAAGCCAAGAGTAAATTCTGTTTTTGAGACAAAAATAGGCCTTGCTCACTAATACTGCCATTAACTGTTTCTACTCTAGAATGTGCTCAGACCTTGGCATGAACATAAAAGCCTGGCAGCACCAAACCGTTTAATAAGCGTGCTGTTGCCAATACCAAATCATAATCTTTTTTTTTTGCATAACTGAATAAAAATGAAATATTCTTATCAGAAACATACAGGAGACATTTATAAAATACCCACTAGACTTCCTTTGCTTCCTCATTTTGTTAATTTGAAATATAGTTTCTGTTACCATTTTTGCACTGATAAAAGCTCTGAATTGCCATCTAACTGTGGGGACTCAACTGTGGGTTCTGGCTTCAGGGCCAGTCTGGATTCAGGGCTGGCCACTCGACCATGACAGCCCTCTTTACAGTCAGCAAAAAGCTCCACTCTACAAAGTCAGCTTCCCTCCCCTTCATTATGATCCTCCTGGACCTCTGCAGCCTTCAACACAGTTGGCCATCACTTCTCACAGTCTTTCCTGCCTACCTTGGGAATCTGTGACATGACTTTCAGGTGCATATTTTCAGTCTACAATGAGAAGGTCTGTTTCATTTAAAGGCTGGGATTGTGGTTCATACTTGCTTGAGCTTCATCACTTTTCTAGACCAAATACAATATCAGTCAAAACAATTACTAATCTATCTGAAGAGCAGCATAAACTCAGTTGATATACAGATAAACTATCACTTAATCAGTCATACATTCTGAATACAGATTAGAAAGGCTTCTTAGTTCCGCTGTTGAGCTTTTTTCTGTGGTTCTTGGGAAGCAACTATTGTGAGTCTTTACCATTTTTTATTATGAACATGATTATTTGACTGTGCAAGAGACTTACATTATTTAATAATCCAAATGCATGACATGTTTTGATGCAATGCTTCAGTACTGTTGGTTATCACTGAATATATGTATCAAACCAATTTAAGGCAAAACCGTGTAAACAATGGAGCGTTAAAGTGCTTGCTAGTAGTGAAAAGTTTAGCAATGTCTAATATTCCCATGTAACTTAGCTCTGAAATAGTTCATGTGTTACTCCAGGCTCACCAGCAATATTTCATGTTATCCATCTGCCACCTGTGTTACAGTAGTTCTGCCTGTGTTGCATCAGAGGAAGCATAAGAGCACTGTTTTTTAGATCAGTTGGGTAACTCTGTACGTCTGTCAATGTCGAAACTGGTGTAGCACAATTTCTTTGAGCCCCATATAAATATATACATACACTACATGGCCAAAAGTATGTGGACACCTCACATCCAACATCTCATCCAGAATTATGGGCATTAATTGGAGTTGGACCACCCTTTGCTACTTTAACAACCTCTGCTCTTCTGAGAAGGCTTTATTGTAGATGTTGGAGTATTGCTTCAGGGATTTGCTCCTATTCAGCCAGAAAAGCATGAGTGAGGTTGGGCGCTGATTGGGTGATTAGGCCTGGCTCACATTTGGCTTTCCAATTGATCACAAAAGTGCTGGGTGAGGTTGAGGTCAGGGCTCTGTGCAGGCCAGTCAAGGTTTTCCACACTGTTCTGAACAAAAACCATTTCTACACAGACCTTGCTGTGTGCCCGGGGACATTGTCTTGCTGAAACGAGAAAGGGCCTTCCCCAAACTATTGACTAAGCTCAGAATCATCAAGAATGTGATTGGATGCTGTAGCACTAAGATTTGCCTTCACTGGAACTGAGGAGCCTAGCCCAAACTATGAAAAGCAGCCACAGACTAAGGGGTGGCCATATGTTTTTGGTCATGTATATAGAATTTGAGACTTTGGATATATTGAATATGTGTGATGGTGTGGGGATGCTTTGCTACCTTGGGACCTGGATGTCTATTGAAGGAACCATGAATTCTGCTCTGTACCAGAAAAAATGTAAGTAGAATGTCCGATCATCTGTCTGTGAGCTGAAGCTGTCCTGGATCATAGACTCCTTGCCCACAAGTATGCAAAATCTGAGGGTGATATTCATAACTACTAAAGATCTATGAAGCAGAAAGTAAGTAGTGTGCCCTGGTGTCCCTTAGTGTCTCCAAATATATCCGAAATGTTTAAATTGTGCATTGCTGTATATGGCAACAAAATCAGGTATTCCACTACAATTCTATTGTTTTTACTCATGAAACTCACTTTTCCATCATTGTCAAGTGGGAATTGCTATCTTTCCATCAGTACAGGGGTCTAAGATATCTAGGGGTTCAAAAACATAGTCCATAGTCGCTCCAAAAATTAGTAAAATGCTTTTTGTCCATCATAAAGCATACAAATTTGCCCCTTATGATGTTTTAAGATGAAACACTGATGTCACATTGAAAAAAACACACTGTGGTACACATACTTAAATGCATAATGTTTCATTCTCATACATTTTTCTGTACCCCACAGTATGTAATGTTTTGTTGCATGGGGATAGGATGAAATTAAAACAATATTGCATAATATTACATTTTGTCTAAAGATCTGACACCATTCAGTGTGACAAATGTGCAATAATAGAGGAAATCAGGAAGGGAGCAAATACTTATATTATCATAAACTGACCAGCTACTTTCACCTTGTGCATGATCACTGCTCTCCCCATGCTCTGAACTTAACTCTTCCGAACGCAATTCATATATGGGAGAGCTATGAGAATTAAAGCAGCAGCCTGGATGGAGGGTTAAAGCCCAGGAGATTATGTGGCTATGGTCATGCCAACTGTTATGACTAACCTCTTAAGGGCAAGGCATCTTTCCAGCATTCTGATATCAAACATTTGAATAATTTACTGTGGATTGATATTCTGAATCATTCGCAAATCAGCCATACAGAGTGCTGCCTGTGTCCCCATTAGTTGTGGTTAAGTAAATGTGTTTATCTGAATTAATATGGGTCACAGTCAGCATACAAAAAGAATAATAATGCATAGGGAAAAGCAGGCTATATCAGGATGAACACCTTTTTAAAGTAAACATGCTGGGATGAAAATTGAGAATCACTGATTGTGCTTAACTTTTTCTAGAGAGAACATTGTATTTTGTATTGTATTTTCCTGCTTAAACTGTTCTTCTCAGTAATTCCTACCTTTGACACTTCATCATTGTATTCCAAGATGAAAGTGTGTCTTTCATCTGTGCCCTTTCACACCACTCCATACCATCTCCTCACTCCCTGGCTATGAAGAATTTGACTCACTGACAAAAATTTTTCTATTTAAATTTATATTTTTACAATAAACACCCACCCTGCACTTGACAGATGTAAAGATATGACAAGGGATTTGAAATAACAGTGGGGCTCAAATGTCCTTTTCCCAAATACCTGTTGTATCGGTGACCTCATCCCTCTTCATGCAGAATATGTCATCCCTTTTCCAGAGAAGCCCTTTTACTTCAAGGGTTGTACTGACCAAGCTGTCAGTGGGGGGTGTGGGGGGTAAGGGGGTGGGTGTTGTGTTGAACTCTCAACCGGGGGGGAGGACACGTGGATACATCTCCTTCAGTCAGAAATGTTTCACACACAAGCTTTTATACCTGTGCTAACCTTACCGTGCAAAGTGTTGCATTGTTCGTATGTTCCCTTAGAAAAAAAATCCCATTCAAGTTTTTCCACAGCACCAGTGTCATTCATAGGTCAAACACAATAACTGGATCCCGAAGAAAAGCAATTCCAGAATTCATAACATTAAAGCACATCTTAATATTCTTGAAATCATACCATTTCTGTTTGTGCTTACCGGTTGGTAAAACACTGCAAATCTTAATCAGCCAAAAAGTACTTATTTATGTTTTCCACATCAACATGATGGAGCATGGGGTATTGTCGTTGGGCTTGCTGTCAATTCAAGAGAATCAAACATGCTTTCTCAATGAAGGAGCAAAACAGAGCACTCCCTATTGAAATTTCCATGCTCCATCATGCTGTTTGGTGGGTTGTGTGATGGAACTGAGGTAGAATCCATGCGAGAAAAGAACACTTAATATTGATACATATCAGGTTGCTGGATATCTAATTTTTAAAATACGGCGAGAGTGACAGTGACTGAGAGAGTTTTCATAGTTTGACAGTATTCATAGTCCATTCTGTTTGACGAGAGCTCATGACTGTTCCTGTCCCTCCCGAACATAGGAAATCAAGGCATACTGAGACTATTTAACCTAAACACATCTAGGGTGTGCTGACATCTCCTCTACTGGAAAGTTTTATTACCTCTCTACATTAACACCAGAACACAAAACTATTCATGTCAGGACCTGTGGTCCACACCATTCTGAATGCCCTGAGCATGTCATTAAAAAAAGACCAATCTGCAACATTCAATGTTGACTACATAACATGAGAGCCCAATTGACTGCACTCTTAAAAACATTGCATTACACGTTATACATGGCAATGCATGCAATGCATAGGTTTAGTGAGATTTAATCAGGGCAACTTACAAAGCTTAAGTTTTAAAGCTCCTATAATACATTGCTCAATGTTACGAGAGCATGTTCTCCACCTAGGAATTGAACCCTGACTTCTAGGTTGCAAGTGCAGTTTCTTTACTTCTACACCACACTGCTACTGTGAGATGAGTATTGACAGGTTTTAACATCTTAGCCAAGAAAAGATATCAAGTGCATTTCAGGTGATAGAGGATGCTGTCAGGCCAGTTGTATCACTGTGAGCCTGCCTTGCTCAGCTGACCTTCACCTGTCTGCCAGTGTACTGTCCTGCTGCTATAGCTCATTTCTTCTCATTAATGCCATGCTTTAACCTCTTTTTTAATTGGGGATTCTTGAGTAGTATCTAAATCAAGATTTTAAGAGAGAAGACAAACTCCTCTCCCTGGCCTTTGTCAAATATTTTATAGTGAAGCATTATTGACTGATTTATTTGTAGAATGATAACAACAATGTACAAATAGACAATTTAAATAGGTCTTGAGCATCAAATAAAAATGATGTTCTGACAATGCATACCTCTTACTTTTACATACCTCACAGTATAAAAAAGTTGTTCCCTATGTATTAACACTCTGTTTCTGTTTGTGTCCTACCAGATAAATACTAAAAAGACAGCTCTGGAATTCTGGGGCAAACAGATCTGGGAAATTTACACCAGTGAATTTTGGAGAAAGATTACAGGGGAGGTAATGTCAGCAGTGTATAAAAAACGGACATCTGCAGAGTATCTTTGATCATTTGAAAATTATTTGTATGAATAATTGTCCATTACAAGGTGTAATTATCTACACCAGGTGTAATTATCTACACAAGTTTTTTTTTTTGTTTAATTAATAATAAAGCAGAATTAAAGAATATATTATATGTAATCCTTTATCCTAAAGGTGGGTTTGCAATCAGATGCATTTTATTTCATTTCTCTGCCATCTTCCTATCCCTATTTATTTATTTATTTATATCCTGAACAATTGAGCTTTGGAAAACAAAACAGATGGTGCAGAAATACTACTCCAAAATAATTTCAAAGATCATAGGGTAGTAGGCTGTGCTATCTTGCAGTTGTCAAAATTATCCAGGCCAGCACCGAAGAACATTTCACCTTCCAGTTCCCCCAGTGACTCAGTGCAGATATGTGTTAGCATTGTTGTGATTTATGATCAGCATGCATTATATAGTGATGGTCTAGTTTTCTACCCAGTGAGAACGCATGCCTTACAAGCCAAATCCACACCTGCAGAACAAGCAAACTGGGACATTGGACTGCATGTTATTTAAATGGAAATACTACGCTGGGGTTTCCCTTTATTTGTTGAAGAGTGGATGTCCTCCTGATTAAAATCACCTCTAAGCCAGATCACTGCCTGTATTCAGGACGGAGATATAGCCCCAAACTTAGACGCATGCTCCAGGTACCTGCTTTGCTATGGACTACAATGGGGTGGGCACTTACAGTCTATGGGTGGGCATCGTACAATGCCAGTCACAGGTTTACACTTCAATTGAACACAAACAACGGGGCTAGGCATTACTATTTGCCCTGGAAGCGGTTCTTCTACTTGCAAGCAAAATAGCTACTGAAGAAAGAAAATCTAGGTTCATGCTGTTTAGTTCAGATTACTTTCTACTGAAAAGAAAATGGCAGAACCCTGTATTGTGGCATACTGCAAGGGCTTAAAGTTGGCAAAGGAAGGATTTTATTTGTACTACCTACCAGAGATGAGGGTGAGAGAAAACAATGGCTGACTGTGATTACAAATGCTGGCACAACTGTAGAATGTGTGAGTGTGTAGCAGGCACTTTTGCCCAGATGATTCTGAGGAGAGCATTTGGGTGTGACTACTGAACATATTGAGCAGCCTTCTGTTAGTTTGGTCAATGTCCCTAAGTCCAAATTCAAATTACCCACCCATTACAGTTTTTAAGAATGAGAAACGCTAGAGGTGTATGTCATTGTGATGTATACCTCCACCAAATTCACACCTTTCACTGCTGATATTGCTGTATAGAGATTGCTTTGGCCAGCCACTAAGAGAGACTATTTCAGTTACGTTCATTGAAGTTAATGTTGTTCAATGAGGTTCATGTTGTTCTGAGGTGGAATTCCCCATTAACAAGCTAAGCCGTTCTCCTGACCCTTTCTCAGATTCAGCCCGTTCTCCTTTCCATGGAAGAAAGTCAGAAGCTAAAGTTTCAGGTATTCCGGTGGAAATAATGCCCAGCAGGGGCGCAAAAAGAGAAGTTTGGATGAAAAGAAAGTAAATTATAAGTCTAGACAAAGCTTTGAACTCCCAGTATGCCTCTGACTATGCAAGAGCTGGGAGAACAATTTTGAATCACAACAGGAGCGAGAGAATCTTAAAAGAAGCACAAAATAACTACTTTTCTTCCTGTGCATGGCTGAGATGTCAATAGAAGTCTGTTTATGTCATTGTCTGCTGAACTTGTTGTAATACTCTGCTGTAACAGAACAGGGGTGGGATACCTGAGAGAGAACAACAAGTTCAGGGGAGGGAGTTTCAGCAAAGTATTTTGTTCCGTGCCAGACATGATGAATAATGACTCTGGCAATTAATTTCTTAATATATTTATTTACAAATTAATTTATGTGTATTTCCCCAGTCTTCCTCTGTCCTTTATTTAGTCAGACAGGAAGCTGGCAGTAAATGCAGTCCATATACTAGGAGCGAGGAGTCAGGCTCAAGGGAGACCTGGAGATAATTACTAACCATTTAGCAAATACAGCCAGTCAGCAAATATAACACCTGAGTTATGCAGCCTGACAGGCAAAACAGCAGAGCTGAAAAACACCAGGTCCACAGTAATGTGTTCCTGTATGGAAACAAGCAAAGAAAGATTTAAAGACTGCAGAGACCGAAGGAACCTTTAATAAATGATACTTATCAGTAAGTGCAGTGAACTTGTATTTAGTTACTATTGCATTTTAAAAGTGAGTGCTACAGATATATGTTTTTATTTCTGCTGGGCAACAGTTGTGTTTTCCATCAGTATTCAATTCCTTTGCTATGGCACACCAAAATTAGTCCAGGTTAGCAGTTAGTTGAATGGCCTCTGTCTGTGCACAGAGATAGTTGTCCACATAATTTCAGTCAGGAAACTAAATACACCTGCCTGTAAGGTGCCTTAGAGATGAATAAAGTTGGATAAAGACAGAATGAAAACATTTAAAGTAACTGTAAATCCCTTTGAGCTCAGTTAAGTCAATAATTCAGTTATGTAACCTGAAGTAAATTAAATGTCCACTTTTTGTTTAAAAGTATGGAATAGATTGTGTAGGTTAGAAAGTATATATTTTTTTAATTACTCAAAGGAGATCACCACAGACAGTAGAACAGCTGCATTGTCATTGTTTACCATTTTCAGTGTTTTATCAAATCATCTTGAAAACATTTTCAATATGTTGAATAATCGTTGTCTTCTCATTTTACTATGCTCTTCACTTGCTTAAGACCAGACATGAATTGAATTGTAGTATCATCATCAGAGGCCTGTTCATGAATCAGTTTAATGACAGGCAATTCAGAAACAGGAACACTGAAAATGCAAACACAAAGGATATCCTTACATGGCTGAATAGAAGGAGAAACTCATGTGCACACACACGTACAAAAACCTTCATTTTTTTCTGTTCAGGTTCAGTATCACTGTAGTATCAAATCACACTCTTCCATCTCATCCTAAAACATTTGGATCAACTCTAGACCTATGCCAGAGCCCTCTTCATTGATTTCTCTTCCGCCTTCAGTACAATCACACCACACCTGTTTCAGCAGAAAACGCAATGGCTTGACACCAGCCCACACATCTTCAACTGATATTACTCCGTTCTCACAGACAGGATACAGTCAGTGAAGGTTGGCAACACACACTCCTCCTCTAATCACTAATACAGGTGCACCACAAGGGTGTGTGAGCTCTTATATTCTCTTCATGTACACTAATGACTGCACTACCTCTTCTGAGAATCATTATATCAAGTTCTCAGGTGGCACAGTCCTTTTTGCTGATGTGCAGCAGCAATAGCCAACTGTATCCCCACAGTACCATGATAGTGTGAACAGGCTGGTGTAGCAGGGTGACACAAACTCTCTGAATGACACCAGAGAAAGTGATGTTCAACCCTCGGGGAGTTGCAGTGTGCTCCCTCGCCATCATCTACATCCCTCCCCATCAGGCAGGTGGACTCCTACAAATACCTGGGGGTACAGCTGATCTGCTCATGTGGCCAAAGTCCTGCAGCAAATGTACTTTCTGCACAGACTAAGTTTTTACCAGGCCAGCCAGGAAACATTACTCCTGTTCTACAGGTCTGTAATACAGAGTGCCACTTGGTATTGCATCTCTGTATGGTACAACAGTTTATCCAGTCAAAAACCAAGCTCACATGCATTCTGAAATTGGCTTCATAAACCATTGGCATACTGGTCTATCAGAACCTTCAGGACCATTATAACACAGCCACCCTCAGATTGGCTGAAAAGATCTCTACAGACTCATTTTCAGTCCTCTAAAAGGAATTTACACTACTACCATCAGACAGGTGGCTCAGACTTCCAGTCAGTAAACTGAACAGATGCAAAAACTCATTTGTGCCCTGTTCCATCACACTTCTGAAAGGACAGGGGAAAGGCTGATGGACAAGCAGGTGGCACTAGGGAAGCGTGTCAAAGGATGGGTATCTTAAACTATCAATGTACTTGATCTGTTGGACTGGGCAATATGGCCGGAGGTGATGTCTGTCAATTGTCAAGTTTATTGTTGTTGAACTAGCATTTTTTAAACATATTTTTAACATATTTTGTGTGTTTAAATACACTATATTTTTATGTGCATGACTGTCTAAATAAAACCTCTAGGTGCAAATGAACCCCAACCATCAAACATCCACTTCCATATTTCATTATTATAATGTCTTTTCAACATGGGCATCTTCCTCATTTTGTTTCAGTTGACCAGAACACCCTGTGCTAATGTTATTTAGGAAACCTCTTTATGTTGATTGTCCCCAATAGAGGCTTTTTCTGGAAGTCCTCCTTTCATATGCCATTCTATCAAACTCTCTTAATCAGGCACCATATCTCATCTTAAAGTATTATTAGCAATTCTGCTCAAATGAATGATTACTTAAGTGTTGTAATTGTTATGGAAAATATTTTGCAGTTCATTGCTTCAAAGCAATCCATCATGGGCTCTGACAATCTGACATTTGTAATGTGAAGAGCTATAAATTTATATTATTATGAATGTGGCGTTTTTTACCATATTGATATGCATGTCTACACAAGATCCTAAAATACATGAAAAGGCTTAGGTTAAATTATAATTTATCTTTTTTTTTTGTTTGTTTGTTGTGGAAATCCATCAGATGTATTGCTTATTTGTGTGAGGAACAGCTGTTTACACTGCTGATATGTGTTTGTCGTTTTCTTGGGGTTTTAATCTAGTTACTATCCTGATTTTTCTCCTTCGAAACACATTTTATGCTAGTAAAACAGTTCAATCCCAAGGCAGTCATTCAGGTGAATTTTCAGTTATTTAATTTTGCCGTCATGCTCAGCCATGCATAGACTTATACAGTGAACCAGATGAAATTCCCGCTATTTGCCTGTACAAAATGATGACAGTGATGATAATAACGACATAATAATAATAATAATAATAATAATAATAATAATAATAATAATAATTATAATTATAATAATTATATTATTAAATATTATTATTATTATTATTATTATTGTACTGCCACTAATACCAACTGACCACCTAGACAACTGGAAAAGGACAAAACTTAACAAACAAAAAAAGTCTGTGCACATCAACGGTGTAAACATACGCAACTAAGAACAGACAAAATGAAAATAAAACATGTGCCACTGTTAAGGTGTGTGCCTCAACACCGCAAAATAAATAGCCACCATAGTTATATAACTATTTATGTAAATGTTGTACAGCATCAGTTTAATTATATTCAATAGAAGACCTAAAGTGCATATGTCTTGTGATAAAATTTTCAGATGGTATATCAGAGAGCTGTTATCATTTCACTCGCCCATTGCACAAAATTACCCGTATTTTAATCACCAAAGCTGTGTTTGAGCATTATTCCCGATTTGGATTGAACATTGAATTTTCATTCATAGTAATCCTGTACACAAATATCATGAAATGATATATGGTGAGTGCATTAGTCTAATTATTCAGCTAGTGCAATTTGGTTACAGTAAATTAGCTTCAGGTTCATTTGAATTTTACTTACAATATCCCCTTTTCAGTTATGCACAGAATGTACAACTGTGCAAAATTATACTTGCTATATATTCAAAAACAACCTTAATATTCCAAGCACAATGTATTTCACAATGTATTTTAAATGTTGAACACTTGCACACCAATTATAGCATTTACCACACTGTACACATGCACATGCACATATCTTTATGTTAAAACAATCCTGACAATTTAATACATCCAATGCACATTCAAATTTAACACAATTTCCATTTATCAGTATCTGTACTATTTTGCACAACCATACATTCTGCAGTTCACTTTCTAATTTAAATTAGCTTAAATATGACATGATAATGAAATTCTGATACTTAGATATTCATACAATTAGTCAGTATGGATGGTTTTCATGTGTTCCAATTTAGAGCTGTCCTGTAAATAATATATCCAGAAACATTTTATATCACAAAATAATGTATAACAAAAAAAACTATAATCTGTGATGATCTTATATTAGTAGGCTCATAAAGACTACAACTCATATGTTCAGGTGACATTACACGTCTTTGTACCATTCTTTGTAAAACACGCACACAGGAAGAAATATTGGAGATATGAAACCTGGTCTCACAATCAAGTTGTATTGTATCTATTCTATGAATTTCCATCCCCCCAAAATTTATAGTTATTTTACGAATGATGACACCTCACATCACGTGACTTAACAAGTTTCTCCAAATCTATATGAACCAGAATGAAAATCTGCCATTTTTCTTTCACCAGTGAATCAAAAAAGGTATGTCAACTTCGATATTGAATTTCAAACGTACAGTACATTTACATCGAAATCCTTTCTTATTTCGTAATTGCATTTGAATGCAATATGATAAATCATTCTCTAGCTTTTTCATCTCTTCTTTATCTGTTTGAATTGTCTTGTATTACTTAGTAAACTACCCAACTGTTTCCCACATAGCTAGCTACGTAGCGAGCCAACTATAGGTCCGTTTAGGTCAGTGAGGCTGCAGTCTTATGATTTATTATGGATTTAGCTCTTGAGCTATCCATCAGAGCATGTAGTTTTCAGTTCTTTTGAAACATATAACATAGGGGAACTGAGCAGATCTGTCTAATTTAAATTAAAAAAATGTCTTTGTTAGTATCGTTGAGGAACTGAATAACCAAAATTCAATGCACTGTCCATATATAAACCATAGACTATAGAAAAGATATGGACCCAGTCACTGTGCTGGTGGAAAGCGTGTTGAAGCCCAGGAAGTGTAGTTTGCACCTCTTAGTTAAAACACTGGTGCTCAGAGCTGTATTTATTGGTGCTTTATCATCATTGTGCACATATGAACCTTGAATTAGATGAGGCAGACATGCAATCACACAAGAGTGTTTTGTACAATTGTCATCTTACTTGATTTGCAGCGGCTAAGACCAGGGTATACAGTAAAGAGTATTGTAGTAAATCCTTTGTATCCAATATATAAATAAAATTTAATCAACTGATTGTGAGACCATCTCTACACATGTAAAATGTTATAAGGCGTGTTTGCTAAATACATATGTAGGTACAGTAGTATCTCTGAGACACAAACGAAAAGCATTTCATTAGAAACTGATTTTTTTCTACTGTGAAAAATGGCAATTAAAGACCGCAAGTCCTCTCATTGGAATTATCAGTTAATTACTGTTACTTTTTTGTTTGTGAATAGGCTGCACCAAAAGACTAATCAGAAGTAGGCCTAATCATCATCTCATTAAAATTGCCTACTTGTGCTTTCTTAACATAAATTATTTTTATGTAACCCATTTATCTTATGTTTCAATGGCAAATAGTTTTTTTCTGACCTTTCCTTGTAATAGAAAGTAGTGTGGAGTTTATTATTAGTAGCACCAAGTCTTTAGGTACCTAATGGGATATCACATTGAGGTTGAAATGTGTATAACACTATAAGTATCAGGGTAATTATGTATGTCTTTATTCTGTGCACACATGCACAAGTGTGTCCCCTGTGTAACTGCTTTAACTACCTTAAGACTGGGTCCTACGAATAAATGATGCACTTGTTTTGCAATAAATCAATATTTTTTCTTCCTTTGCACATATCACTTTAGTGCATCTGGTATTTCACTACACATTAGTCTTTGAGATCTCCTTAATATCAAAAACCCAAATTTACAAAATTGTATGGTATAGTAATATCCTCCTCTTGGTCTAATTTTGACAGTGTTTTGATAGACTTTTATCAATGGTATCAAGCTATTTGTTTCATTTGAATGCTTTTTGCATCAGAGCCTGATATTTATATGTAGTGTGTACTACTTCAGTCTTCATATGGGTCCAGTTGACGGGGGGGAACCTACTAGCTGCAGAGCATCACAAGCACATAAATGAAATGTAGTGGAATCTGCAGTATGTCACTTACATAACCTGGTAAACTGAAAAATAATGCTACTTATCATAAAAAGAAAAACATTCCAGCAAAGAAATATACAATTTAACAATGTGTGCTACACTTTCCTACTCCAGTTCACAGGCTGCGTTGACATCATCATTTCCCATAGGAATCTTGTTTGGTTTGCCATAAATGTGTATTTGGCAATTGCATTTCCCCAAGTATATCTGTGGTGTTAAGTTGTAATAAAAGGACAAGAAACTGCCAGTATGGTTGGTCTTAATGAAAGCAAACCCCAACCACACCATCAAGTAATCAATCTCACCTCCTCTGGAGCTGTGCCGAAGGTACATTACTATACATGCCTTTATTCACCACTGTCCTGAATTAGCCCTGGAGTTTTACAATTGTGCCTTCTCTGAAAATACGGCCCAATATTTCTTACTGGTATTACATTAATATTACATTAGAATGTCTGCATAGCATATTCATAAACAAAATCAAATGGCTTATTGCTGCAATGGAAATCTGTTTCCACTGTGTTATCAAGTTATTGGCCATGCATTTGCCAATATGGAAATTAACTGACGATGAAACAGTGAATGTAGATGTATTGGCAATATGCTGGCAGTGTATTGTAAAACTGTCACCAGTGCATCCACGGCCAGTTCTAGGCGTAGACAATATAGGTAATCGCCTCAGGCACCTTGGGGGGTGGGGGGGTTGGAGGGGGGGGTTTGCTAACAAAGGGGAAAAATGTAAAAGAGGGGGAATGAAACTAAACGTTGTGTTAATGATAGTTGGCAAAATCTCATCAGTCCACAATTACAAACTACGTACATTATCACACCCCACCCCCCTCTTGCCTAGGATGGCACAAAGTGTTTAGCCAGTCATGAGTACATATCATATGTACATTTCCACTGCATTAGCAAGGCTTTAAACTTTGCATTGTATATAAAATTGAATACATTCAGTCTAAACCTCTAGTAGGGGTAGTGTTCTTATATACTTATCTGCTGTTTTTTAATAGAATGTCTATTATCATTGCAATTTTAATGTTCACATGAATTTTGATTGAATTCACTGGCTCAAAAACATATTTGTTTAAAAATGTATTGCTTGTAATCTTTAGAATGATGGAAATAGTGGCTATTCTTGACAGAGTAAGATCTGTTCCAAAGTACCAGGGCACTTATTTCACCGTGTCAAAGCAATGATTGATCATAGTGTTATAGAGTGGTGAATGTGCTTTGCAAACGTAGTGAAATTTTGTTATTTTCACAATGGTTGCGAGGTAGAGGGGTTTAATAGATCATATTACCTCTAGGTGTAGTTAGTGTGTGACTGCATTAGCAAGGTTGCAATTGAAGTGTGTAGCTGGTATATGAACTTATGTGTTATGTGGCCAGACACTAATCATTCCTGACCACCTACATTTATTTTCCTCTCCACTCCCACTCCCAAATACAGTTATTTCACAATGTGATTGGGACCCTTCATGAAAACAGGGTTCCCTGTAGGATGCTTTGCTCATCCAGAATTTCATCTTTCAGCAAATCAGAGTGCTCATTTACATGTACTTAATTGAAAATCACTCAACTATAAATAAGCTTGTTGTATAAAACAGGTAAAAAATTTAAAAAAAGAAAAAAATCCAAGCAGGTCCATTAAAGTGTTTATAAGGCATAATAGATCAGTAAATTGTTGTGATTTGCAAAACCTACACAGAATTCCAATTTCCTTTGTGTACAACTGGCTGGGGAACAAATGGATAGACACATGCTGGAATTAACTGTGTAAATAAATAATGCCATTGCTTGCAGGCTAAATACTGAAAATAATAACTTTTATTTTGTAACAGTTTCAAATTTCAATACATGCCATGTTTTGAGCAACAACATATTTGTGATTCCATTCCATTTCGTGCCACTGTGTTTCAAATTGAAACATGTAATAGGAAAAAGATGTCAGTCCCTGTATTCCACAAGCAACAAGGCTTCATTCCTCTCTCCAGTTTGATTTCTTATAATATCCATGTCTGAATAGCAGCCTGGTAAGTAGTTTCACACAGTAAAATACCCAGTGCTAATTCATCTCTAACAGTGTTACTTCAAATCTTAAGATAACATTTGGTCCCACATTCCAGAGTCAGACCTAATGCTATCTGTTAAGAGGTGATTAGACACTGTTAGAGTTTGACTGCCACAAGCCACTGATGCTTGATCACGGAAAATGTATTATTTTTTTTAACTGCTTGCATGTGTGATTTCATGCTTCTACATTTAAGTTGTAGGTGTGAATTCACACTTTATGAACTGATAAAAAATAATTAGTCATGTTTAACTAAATGATGTTAAATGTTAAATAATGCCCAGGCAGAAAAATCTGTGATATGTAAACTCAAAAATTAACTGAAACATACTGTTAAATCTATCTGCCTTGTGGATAGCCCTGTCTCATTTCTGAAATGAGCAGCAGTGCCTAGAAAGACAGTCAATTTGTCAGGTGCTACAGTACTCTGTCATTATCTTCCCTGACTAATGCATGCATCTTTATTGGGCATGAGTCTAGTGGAACTGGTAGAGTGAGCAATTTTCTGGATCCACTTTTCTCCATCTAGCACAAATAGCCAATGGGACAGAAAAAACACTTTATTATATATTGCTCTGTACTTACTTTTTGAACAGAGACAATGATTCACATAAATGCTGAGGCAAAAGGCTGCAGTTAACAGTCAGTGGATAACATACCATTGAGCTTAGATGGGGCTTTTTTAAGGATGGTACTGAAACTAGTAAAATAAATAGTTTTTGAAAGCATCTTTCAAGTAAAAGGTTATGTTTTGTAGCATTTGCTTTGCGTCGGGCAAGTAAGAATTAAGTAAAATGTGTCTATTTTCTGAATCCAGTAGTTTCAACGGTTAGTGCCATTGCTGAATGTTCAGCACTCCGAGTACAGAACACAAAACTGCATGCTAAAACTGTTTGTGTATCCTACAAGTAAAACATATCTATTTGATTTTATTTAATAATTATTATCTATGATGACAATGGATCAATTAATGGATGGAGCTCATTGATTCAGCAGAGCAATTTGGTTGATCACAATTAGTCAAAATATACAACACAATCAATCTGATTAAAATTAACAATTAGTTTAGTAAAAATTATAGCAACCATAATATAGAACATTTAACACATCCTGTCCAAAGATGTGGGAGAGCTACCTTAAATTCTAAAGCTAAAGACATAAAAGTGAAACAAGCAAAATCACAAAAGAGATAATTGAAAGAGAATATCAAATCACAGCTTGTCTGTCGCAAGGTATCCTAAAATGCACCCAACACGTGCAGGCAGAGTGAGCGCCAAGTCCAAACATCAGGAAAATATGTAACGAGTCAACTGGCTTTTCTCTCAGCCATCATTAATACTTCAGCCTACAAAGATGGAGGATGTTGACCCTGATTGTATGATGCGAAGTTGAAGCACTGAAAGGGGGATCGGGGTCATTCATTGAAAGGACTGGCTTATCAAAAAATCTGAATAAATTGCTAATAGTTTAAACGACTATAAGTGGTTGAAGACAGACCTAAGCACCATGATGTTATTGTCAAAATATTCACATGTTCAGCATTTTTAAATTAGGCCGAACAGGAATAGATTATGAGATAACTCATCTTAGCTATTGGATACCTCTACACAATGGACATGTACTCCTGCTTTGAACAATTCAGTTGTAGGTGATAATTGTTAAGACCAGCCAGAAGTGAAATCTCTACCTAAAGGCAAAACATTGCACATGGCAAGGCCAGTCATATAATACTCACCTTTACAGTATTTTAAACTGGAGCTGTCTACATGAAATTGAAGACTTTCAATTGATTTCTTCATTGGGCACTCTAACTTTAAATCCAAGAGGCAATAATGAGCCTGTGGTAGGGTGTGGCTATGCTGGGCACTGACACTCCAAATAGATTTATGTTCTAGTGTTTCTTCTGAGAGGTAATACAACTTCACAGGAGATGCAACAGCCTTATGATCAGGTCAACCAATGTATTTCAGGTCATTCAATGTATTTCGTTAAAACTACTCTTAATATTAAAGCGTTTAGACATCAGCATAATGGTGTTATGAGCTGTACTGCATACATTTAGCCCCAGAAACTGCCGAATAAGTTATTATGTACTTCTGTATTACAGCCCACCTTATGCAAACATATATGAAAGCTTTATTATGACATTATGATACACTTTTTGGAAAGGTTATAAACCTTGTTAAATAGATATTTTGGATATTATTGGAATTTAAATGGCCTTTATTTAAAAATAAAAAAATCAATTTGGCGCTGGCACATGCAAATGAAACATCTAGCATTTAAATAGCATTTTGAATTTTTTTTAAATATCAACACTGCCTTTCATTATTTTCTAGTTGATACTTGTCATACAATGTGCTGCATCTTGCATGGAATTTATTCAACATCTATTTCAGAAAACTTACCTGGACCAGTATTTACTTCCATGTCATATGTTTCTACTAAAGGTAGCCTATTACTAATGCTTCTGTTACCACGGCTATGGGTCAGAAAATTTGAAATTCACAACAGCTGCTACTATAAGTTTCATGATAGCAGCCAGCAAACCTGATGCTATCTGCCTTTCCTCAAATGGGAAAGATATAGATTTTAGGCATGGAATGATTATAACAGGGAGATGAGTGAGTGAGTTATCTGTGCTGATGTGATATATTTCTTAATTAAGGAAACTGTTAACATTTAAATTTCATTCAAATTTATTTGATATTTGCTTGGTATATCAAACTCCTTCAGAGAGAAATTCAGTGGTGTGTGTGTGTGTGTGTGTGTGTATGTTTATTTGTCTCAAACATGGAAAAGATTATACTTTAATAATGATTCAATACATTTTCATTTCCTTTATTTAACTAGTGACAGGACACCAATGAACGAACCTCAAAAGAAACCAAAGGTATCCACCAATATTAATTCACCACCTATTACAAAGCATGTTGCCCTTGCTAGCAAAAAACAGTTTTATAATCTTTAATGATGCTAATAGCTTTATAATACACAAAATCAAATCTGACCCTAGTCTTTACCATTATTTTTAAAAGTGGCCTTGCCTCTTGCCCTGTTCTTCACTCTGTTGTGTTTTTCCTGCTAATGTGCACTGGTATTTTTGCTTGACTCAAATTTTTTTATTTATTAAATTACTAAAATGAATACTGATTCAATGTAAAAAATCAAACTGTTGATTATTCCACTGACCTTAACAGTTCCAGGAACGTAAAAGATTCACTACTATATTTCACCATAGTTCATTTCTTACTAACATAACACAGTTTGTCAAGGTTAATAACTGCCTTTCTGCCTGCAAGGCGACCAATTGTGGTGCACCACAGGGCTGTGTTAGTTCACCACTACGTTTTAGTTTGTATACTAACAATTGTGTCACTTCTACACCAAATCATCTTGTTTTTAAGTATTCTGATGACTCCACTCTGATATCTCTTTTAAATACTGTAAGGAGACAGGACCAAACTTCGACCAAGATGAAGTGGATAGGCTGATTGATTGGTGTGACAAAAACTTGTAAATAGTAAATACAGAAAAGACAGAAGACATCATTTTTGGCCTACCGCAAGATGAGTACCCTCCTCCAGTGGCGATTCATAGTTGGAGGATTAAACAAGTATCATCTTATGAGTACTTGGGTGTTTATGTGGATTCCACTCTATCTTGGACTGTGACTATTTATGTAACAGAGTGCAATAACACATTTACTTTCTTCATAGACTGAGATCCTATGGAGCAAGCAAGTATATTTTATTATTAATATATAGCTCAATTATTCAGAGCATATTTCTTTATGGTGTTACAGCTTGGTACAATAGTATCTCAGTTCAATTTAAATAAAAGCCTTTTAGACCTTTTAATGTGTGCTCAAAGATTTTGGGTGTTCCAGGGATACAGATATTTCAAAAGGAGTACAATCAGAGAATACTGAGATTGGCAGACAATATTGTTGGTGATAGTTCCCATGTGCTGCACTCTGAGCTCCAGCTTTCGCCATTAGGGAGGAGGTATTAGGTACTGACGCACAGACAGAAAAGGTATAAATGCACTTTTGTCTCAATGTCTCATCAAATGCTAAATGATAGGTCTAGTAAGGGAAGATAATTGGGAACTGTTGCTTAGGGGGATATATGAGAGAACATGTGTTTTATTTATTTATTTATTTATTTATATTTAATTGTATCCAGACGTATTTCTTTTTAATGTTTTTTTTAGTATTGTGCTTGTCTTTTGTGGTTATATGGAACTGTTGTCATGACGATGCAAGACAAATCAGACAATAAAGTATTATCATATCATATCGTATATGACATTCTTTTCACCATACACATCCTTCACCTGATGCCAAACTTACACGTTAGCCAAAATTGAGCTTTGTGACCATGCACACCAGCAGTAGGTTTACCATCAGAAGAAAAATGCCTATGTTTTCATATGGTCTCATCTGACCATACCACCCAGCTCCAATCAAAATCCTATGCCATGCAAACTCAATAGAAACTTCATTTTTTAGCACTGCTAGTGAAACACTAAAATAATAGGAAAGACATTAGATAAAACCCTCTAAAATAGCTGCCCTTGTCCTCCTTGCAATTAGTAATGATGAAGAGACTTACCGTCCAGTGGGGAAATCTGAGATTTCAGACCCTTCTCCACATGTGGCTCCATCTGTTTTTGATGAGAAGATTTGCTCATGTGCAAGATGAGATAGTTTTATGAAGAAAGGAATGCAATGTTTGGGAAACAAAAATTCTTGAAATGGATCATTTTGATGTAGGTCTTCTCCCCTATAGTACAAAAAAACATGAATGCAAAATAGCTGCCAGAATTAATTTTCCCATGTGACTATACATAATAAACCAGTTTCACGTATGATAATTATATCTACATTAAATCTGCATTGCATTTGTTGTTTATTTATCAATATGATCCACATTACATATAGTTGGTTCTTTTTTGGTGGAAGGTAAATGGTGAGAAATACTGAAATGTTAAATGTATGATGTTATTATAATGCTTGTTTGATTATGTGCCTTTTGGGAAATATGCTTGTTATTCTTTACTTTTTTGTGTTGATCGACAGTTACGTAAGAATTTCCTTGGCCCTTGATAGCATATCAAATGAGGAAGAACTTGCTTGTGATGATGCATTAATCTCTGTTTGGCTTTGCTGGCTCAGTATTAGGGTATACGTGAATCTAAAGAAACAGTTAGAGATGTATGAGGTTGGATAACACAGTTTTAATTATGGTATACTGAGTTTAAATGTCTGTTGAAGACTAATATTCCGTTGCTATTGCCCGGCAATAAAAACTTGATTCTGAGATCATAAAGCAAATGGGTTCATTTCAGATAACATTAATTAATAATTTCAAGTGATCTGATGAAAGCAGGAAGACAAACATCATATGCTCCTCCCCTCTGACATGGGTTGTTTTTATACCTGCAATTTAAAAGAAAATCATATTTTTTCATCAACTATTTTTATCAACAATTTTGCTGAAAGTTCCTGCCAAAGGTTCTATTGTTAAAATATGTTTAAAAAGTTAACATTAATTAGGATTCCTTGAACCCTTCTAAAGTCTAATGTGGTGTTACGCATATTATATGGCTTAGCTCTTGGACACTGTTAGCATGGTCAGCTTTTTACTGCTTTTTTTGCAGTTCAGTTCACTTTATTTGTCCCATGCAGGGACATTAGGTTTGCAGTCAGGGCTAAAAAGATCGAAAAAAAAAAAACAATAAGATCATAGTATCTGCTTTTTTTTGTATCATGGACCTTTATTATTATTAGTTAGCTTTTTTCCTCTCCACGGAATGTGCCAACATGTTTGACAATGCTACACTTGCCTTTGGACCAAAACCATTCATTAAACTCATTCATTTGCATCAGTATGAACTTACAAATAGAGTTCTCATTTAGAATTACATAACAATATTTAACAGCATCTACATGTTTTCAAGATCATGAGGATCTTACCTGTTGACACCAATGGAACAATTAACTGGGCCTGAATGCGATTGTATCCTCCTTTAACCCTCCACCTCTGAGGTTTCATTATCCATGATGTTCACCTAGGATTCAGCTCAGTCATTCAGCACTGTTCGCTGGGACTTGCTCACTTGCTCATTGGGCCTGCAGGAGGTTCTCCTCTCACAGGTTCTAAGTCCCTCCATATAAGCTGATTATAGAAGCTGACAAATAGAAAAAAGAAAAGAACAACAACATTTGAACTGCCATAGTTCGTGAAAAGACTTTATGTTAATTTCTCTTTTTTAAAAGAGAAAAAAACTTTCTAATTAAATTTTTTGTAACATTTATTTTTTAAAGAGGTATATATATATATAATCAATGTTCTTTTTGGGGGTCACACTCACAGACTAAAACACAATCACAATCACATAATCATAATAACGGAGAAAGAAAAGTACAGCCTTGCACTGAAGTGAATGATTTGAATGATAAAGCTTCAGCAAATTATGTATATTCACTTGAAGAAAAAAGAAACTATGGAGCTCTTGTCAAATATTTTAAATTGCAAGGGTACACAATCATATTTAAATCACAACATTGTAAATGTGTTAAACAGCTTGAAGAATGTCAACATTTTTAGCCTTTTTTTTAAGTGAGCCAAATATTAATTTTCAAGTCAACCATACAAAACAAAAGATTTCCTTATAAAAACACCAGATTTTCTACCACACCATCAAATGAAAAATATGTTTCATTTGATCAGCCCCGAAAATTAAGCTGCATATTAAATCTATGCCTTCTTATCAAATATTTTTTTGAAATGTGAAGTTTAAATGAGGAGTAAGTAGTCACACCAACCTTTGAAAGAGCTATAAAATACCTACAGCACTTTCTTAAACCTGGTTTTCAGATGCTGCCAAACTAGGACACACAACAAAAATTGTTCCTTTGCTCCCATTGTTTGGTCTTTTTTAAAGACACTCTGCACTGGATACACCTGCTGTATTCTGAAAGGACTCAGTGTATGCAGTAATGTCTTCATTTAAGGTCATTATGAGTCATTTCAAGGTATTGCAACATTTGCTCTGTCCCTTTCTGAATAAACTGAATGACCTCTTTCCGCAGCCTGATGTGGCCTATGCAGAAGCACATGCAGTTCCACTCTTTGGATATGTACAGTATGCGTCTGTCTTTGTGTACTGCAGGGCAAACCAGGTGCAGTACCTGGTGGTACAAATCACAGGCATAGCAAGAATCCTTTGATATACAGAACATTCTCTATGCAATACTGAAAATTGGCTCATTTGTCATCTCCAATCCCACAGTTAAAAATCCTGTTTTTTGGATTGTGCCCAGTCATGTCTCCCTGCCTGAGAAATGCTCCAATCACATGCATTTTCAAAAGCAGTCATATACTGGTAGTTCTGATTGACCTGTTCGATCAGCAAAGTAACAATATTTATTGGATAATGGCTTGTCCTGTTCAGTCAGTCTTTCCTGGAAGCATTGCAACATCCAGGTTTTACAGAGTCAAAGTGGAGTTAGAAAGCTAATGCCTAATGATATATACTTTATTTATTTGGTTAAAAATAAGAATGAAAACAAATACATTTATTAAAGGCATACTATGCAGGATTTTCACCTTGAAAATACTATAAAACAAACGTGCTCAGTCATTACCATGATGCACTGGCAATCTGTGTCTGTGTGCACTTCTGCCCAGTCCTTGCTTGTCTGGCTGTATTTGTTATTGAAAGTGTTCAGGGTGTTTCTGGACATGACCCTTGTCCTTGTTTCTTTGTGGGCTGTATCTTCAAAGCATTTGGCCACTAGAAGAAGAGATAACATTTATGGGTTGGCTAAAGAGGATGCATTTTCAGCTGGGTTAGTGCTGGAGAGATAGGGTCACCTTGGTGGCTAACCTAATGTCAACCAAGTGGGTGGTTAACTTTTGGTAACATTAGGTAGCTGCCATCATTAGCTAACTAAATTCAGTTATATTTGGCAACGTTAGATAGGTGGCTTGAGAATTTGCTGTGGATCCAATATTTTGAGTGTTGTTTTTTTCAACAAAACATTATGACAAAATGTTTTGTCTACGCCCAGTTTTTGATGACGATGATGAAGACAATAGCATGATGAAAATACTTTTTTGGAACAATGACAATGTGGACACTGTGTGCAAATGTCATTGGCCAGGTGCTTCACCCTCTTGCTCTTGCTTCTCTTCAGTGGGAGAAGGTGAACTTGGCTGGAATCAAACATCCAAACACTGTGCCGCATATCAAAGTGTGTGTGCCTTTTCTCGTTGCGGCTGCAAAGTGCTCCTTTAGTCACACTCTGTGACAGTGGAGAGATTGATTAATAGATTCCGATTCAGATTCTGCAGTTATGATCAGAAAACACAGCAGTGACAATTATTGCAGCACCAAACAAGGAAAACAACCATGGTTCAGTAAAATAGCATGAACTTCAACCACAGATAGTTCTGTGGCTTGGACAGACGGACGTCCATGATTTCAAAGTCGCTTTAGTTTATAAGTGTTGCAAAAAAAAAAAGTAAATAAGAAAGTAGGTTTGTTGCAATGTTTGTTTAAGCCAACACAGGAACACAGGTGTAGGTATTGCCACACCACCAATACAGGTACTTTGAAATTGCAATTTAAAAATAAAGTTAATTTAATTTTTTTTTAATTTTTTTTTTTTAAGAAAAACCTAAATACAAGTGCATCAGCAGAGCTTCAATGTTGATGTTATTCAATGAATATCAGCACACTATATTAATAAAATGCTCAATACAATCAGGTATAGCCAGTTCTTTTCAGCTGCCTGTAGGTGAATAATAAAATTATTTTATTTGCAATGCAAGACTGTGCATGTTTTATCAACATTATGTAAAATTTTGGATACATGTGTTCTTCGTTCTCTGCACTCACACTCGAAGAATATTCTCGGCAAAGATCACACACATATGCAGTTTACTCAGGTTGGATAACAGTAATGGCTTCTGTTCAAATAAAATATTATGCCCAAACAAACGCATGTAGTTACATATTGTCCAATAACCTATATTTATTAAAATCAACAAGGTTTAATCAACAAAAGCTATAAGTTTTTGAATAAAACTAATTAATGTTTTACATTAATCTTTAATGTCTTTGTCTTATAAAAATAAAGCTGCTTTGTGACAGTGATGTTCACACTGTAGCTGAACATTGGTGCATGCATATGTGAGCAGTGTTCACACGTAAAAGGTACATTACCTGTCCAACTCATGTGTTGTCACAAACACGGAGTATGTTATGAAGTATTTTGTACTCGTGCCATTAACTGGAGGCAGGTCATTAAATGTGGCAAAAAAGGGCTAAAATGTATGAAGAAGGCATGACTAAAATATGACTAAAACTAAAATGCATTTTAGTCAAAAGACACATTTTATTTAACAAAGTAGTAACTTAAGAATGGAGATGAAGATACCAATCCACTTCCCTCAGCTCATGTGGGCTAGCTAGCTAACGTTAGCTTAGGGGTGAATCCACCAGTCGGAAAATCCCACTATCCTGTATAATTTAGGTATTTTATTTCCAGATTCGAATGTAGTTTGACTACTGCAGACTTATATCCATTACAAAATTAGTCATGCTTCCAGGCATGTTAGAGAAGAATATAACCTGCTGGTGCTGTGCTAGCAGTAGCTAGCTTAAGCCTGTTCCATTACCACTAATCTAAAGCTAGCTACCCAAACCTGTTTTCTTTTTCTGTCGTCCTACACAGTGTGTTTCATCCTGTAACTGGTTAACTTAATTAAAAAATGTATTAACAATTGCGTTATGATTTCTTATAAATGTTACACTGAATTGTTTCACATCATGAAAGGTTGTATTCCAAGTTATTTCTCATTGATTAGTCACTATTTCTACTCAATTTGTCTGATAGAGGATATGAGTGAACTATAACAGTATTGTTGTAATAAAGAGGCTGGAATGCACTTGTTCACAACATGACAGATTCAGTGCAGTTTAAGTTTTTTTTCAAACAAAATAGTATGATTTTTGCTGTCCATTACAGGAATGGAATATATAGCAAATATGTTCTACATATGTGCAATATATTGTAAATGTCTTGACTTATGATAAACTGAAAATGATAAACATATTGCATAGCAATGTATTTTTAATATATTGCAGAGCAATATGCAGACATAATTTTGTACTTGCTGCAATATCTTGATTTTATTCCTATATATTCTATATTCATACGTGATATCTGGGTTCAATTCCTCTGGTAAAATAGGGAGCTTGATTCTACATGAACAGTCTGAGATTGATTCCACATGATATTCTTAAATCATAAATCACTGGGTTTTTATACATGTAGAATACCTTTACAACTAACTACAGCAAAATCCTATTTGATACTTGATTCTCAGGTTGAACAGCTGCCAGTAATGAAATAGATTAGATATCATGCATTCCATGGTACGTTTATCACAAACTGCTCAGACTATCAATTACAGAAGATCAATCAATAATGTAAGCCACGTACAATTCGGCTACTGGCTTTCAGACCGCGTTTCTTCAATCCTTAAGCGGCATATTTATTTTTTATTTATTTATTTTAGTTTTTTTGGAGGTACATACTTTTAGACAGATTGCTCCGGGAGATCCTGTTCCGCGCCTAAGAACCTATTGGTATGTATAGGCACCCATACGCCTGGTCTCTTGGATCGTTGAATGCATTTGTTCGGGCTGCCGCAGCAGACACTCGCGCCGGAGAGGCAGCAGTGGCAGGTCTGGGGGCAAGCACGCGCGCACTTGGACTCGCTGATTGACAGCTTCGGAGGCACGAAGCGTGGCTCAGAACGCAATTGGATCCTGTTAATCTGCTATTGCAGTGCTCTTGTCGAAAGCATCTGTGTGAAATACCTTCTCCATGCAGATCAGCTTCTAACTAGGGCAAGCGAGAGGAGTCTGCGTCCCTTTGCTACGGTGCTGGAGCCTTCCTGTCCGTATCCGGGAATCAAGGACGCTGCGTAGGTTTGCTGTAGGTTTATGCTTTTTACAACGGGGCTAAGGGATTAAGTAAAAGCATAGCCTAATAATCGAGCAAAGTCTGTGCATTGAACTTCTTTCAGCGAGTGGCTTTGAGGAAGAGGACACGGGAATTTAATTACTGAGTGACTCGGTGGATTTTTATATTTATTTTATTTGGAGAAACCTTAAGAAAGATCTGTACTGCAACCGTGTTTGGGATTGCATTTCGCGTCATTTTAAAGAACCAATCGTTCACATGCGCTTTTGTTTTTGGACTTTTAGTTTCAGAAGATAAAACAAGGAGAATGTAGATTTATTTAAGTTGCATTCTTTGGGGAAAAAATACAAGGAAAATTCGATCAAAATTGCATCAGAAGTGGTATAACTACGTATGAGATCACAATGTATGTAATACTAGCCTTCCCGTCGGACCTTGACTAGTAGAAGAAACCCGCTTGTGCGAGAATACTTTAGCTTCCGAATGTTAACGTTTTTCTCTATCTATGGAGTAACTTTAAAGGAGGGAAAGTAAAAGACTCTTTCCCTTGCCTGTGGCACCAACAGGCGATTTTTAAAAAAAGGTTTCCAGAGAATGGTAAATGATCGATGGGGAACCATGAACAGCGTTTCGGAACTCGAAGATGGACAACGACACAAATCCCAGGTAGGCTTCAACCGCTTAGCAACACCACCTATGTTCTTTAGCATAGGCTTATTCAGGTGCTTTTGTTATTCGGAGGCTGCAGCAGCCTTTGATCTTTGTTAACCCGCTTTTAGACATGTATTTTGTGCGAACATGAGCTTGAGCTCTTTGGGGTTTTGGCACGCGTATTATACTTTTTTTCGCACGCGTCCATTTTTATAACTTAACTTAAAGATCCTGCTTAGCTGCATTGTTCGAGGTATGGAAGAGAAGGCGGCTTGAGTGGTATACTAACATGCGTACACGACTGTATTTTAGCCGGAGAGGATTCAGCGTGTGTTACTCATGTAGTCGCGTGATGGTTCATAGTCGTAGCTGGATACCCTTAAATAAAATGCCGCTGATACCCAGCTGCGCGCAGTGTTTCGGTGCGTATATGTTTGCTCTGTCCGAAGGAACGATGAATCAGTCATATTTTTTTCATAGCTAGGAGCATACTGCGACTCCTTACAAACGGTTTTATGTTCATATAAATTAAGGTTTGTCGTTTACTTGGAAATGTAGTCACATAATTTGTCAATTGTTAATCAAAACCAATTGTGGTGAATAACAAATTTAATTCTGTTGAAAGGTGTTGACAGAGTTTCTGGCATTTGAAATATGCAGAACGTATTCAAATTAATTATTGCCCCTTAAAATATTAATGCAATATTAATCAACATTGACGGTTTAATTATTTGAGATTAGAGGGACTGTTTTCAAATGCCTTCATAGTACCAGATTTGTCTTAATAATAGCAAACCCTCTTCCACAAAACGAACAACTGAGTGGAACACAGAAAGTTAGCCTTAGTCCTTGTAAGATTAAATGTAGTGAGTGAAAATGGATCTGAAGAGAAATGTCAAACATTTGTTGTATGTTTAATTCTGTAATTGTAAAACTGAGATTTCAAATTAGACGGACTCACACACAAACACACACTCGTTGTCACTCTCTCTCACGCACACACACACACACACACATTACAGAAAATACAGACATTTTTAATGTGCTAAATGACCAAACTGCAGGTATTTTGGATATTTGTAAAGGAGGAATATAGGGCAATCTGGTTGGCTGTGTGCAAATTTGGTCACAGGCTTATGGCTGCTACTGTGAGGTAAAGGTATAGGATGAGGGACTGTACATCGTGTTTATTTTGACATGGTGAAGATTTATTTAGCATGTGGTGCTGTTAACAGTGATTTTTAATTGAGTTGTTTTTTCAAAAATTGATATGGTTATAAAACAACAGTGTCCTCAGCTCTGTATTTGTGTGATGTCTCTTTTTTCAAATTTGGTTGGTTTACGACTGATGTGGAATATATAAGCAATTTCCAAAATTTGTTTATTTTAAATAACTGTCAAATGTGTTATTGCTCTGTTTAAAGATAATGCATTATTTTCCATAAAGTCTTCATACCATGCTTTGATCATTTTTATTCTTCTGATAGTTCTGAAATAGCCGTTGTTCTTACTTGATATGCTGACAGCAATTCTAGGTTTTATTGCCTGCACCATAGCAAGAAAATTTTCTTTATAAGCGGGCAGAGCTTCTTCTTTAAAAATAGCATGAAACGCAGCCAGGTAGTATGTGGTTTTACATGGCAGTAGAATGGTTTTTAAGCATGAATCACCTGATTGCAACTTAAGAGTTTTCTTAATGAAGACTTATACAAAAGAGCCCCGAGGGACTGCACTTTCATTTTGACTACTGTTAATCAATGGAATGAACTGAGAAGCATATACCTAAGCAGAATGCAATGTCGTGGCTGAACTGGAGGGTGCAGCAGGACACACACACACACACACACTTGCATGCATACACAAAAACACAGATGTATAGGTGCATGCACTAAAAAAACACACACATTCTCTGGAGTTGAGTTCACATTGTGCTCTCTCATAGATAATAATTCTGCATTCTATGTGAGATCAAATGAAAAAGCAAAAGGGTGTTTCCGTTTATCCGTAGTCCTCTTACAGATATTTTGTCAAAAATTAAAGGAAAGGTGACATGTAATGGGTAAATCAGTGACACTTCCAGCCACCAGACTTCTCCTCTCAAGAACTGGTGTAAAACATGTCAAAACCATTACAATATAATAAAGTGGAAGTAATTGATTTATTTTTCTGTGGCTGACTTCGTGATGTGAAACATTTGTTTTCTGCCCTAAATATATATTTCTAAATACATTCGACATTGCATGCATGATTGTGATTGATGGAAGGAGCAATATTGACACACAGCCCACATACACATGTAGTTCACAGAATCTCACGTTCAGCCCCATGACGGATGTGTTGGGTAATCCTTTATTTGTGCCACTCGCAGTGGCTCGATTTCCCAGTTGAGTCTAATTGGTAGGAACGGCTGGTTCTCATCCAATAAGGGGTAGTACTTGTGATCCTAAAAAAGGGTTCAGTTAGAACTTGTTATAGTGCAGGTAGAGAGCATGGAGCTGTCAGATAGCCTCCCCTAATCTGTCCACAGGGAGAAGGCAGACTCCTTTCCAACCCTTCCCCACTCCCATCCTCTTTTCTCTGCTGCGGCTGGTGTGTGCCACTGCATGGGAGCAGGGAGATGAGCAGACAGGCAGCACGTTACTCTCAACATCAGCTGTGTTCGTATCATTGTGTCAAATTTCAGAACGCACACTTGCATGTGCCTCCTTCACATATTCACTCCCACACACAGAAGCACCTTGCTTTGAATGCCAAATCATCACTTTGGAGGAGATTCTGAGAGATAAATATGGGGTAGCAGAAGGACATATTTCCATGAACTGCATCCCCTCATTCAGAGTGGTAGTGAGTGTGGGAGTCAAAATATGGAAGCTGCAGACAGAGGTTCATGTCCTGGAAATGGCGCCTCTGACCAACACCAGGGGGCTCACCCATCCCAGTTCCTTCGTGAGAACCAGAGATTAGAGGATGAATCCTGGTTCACACTCATAGATTCTTCGTTGTAGGCACACACGCACACACCCACCAACGCACACATGCGCACACGCATATATTAGTACAGCATGGATCATGGCACACGTACAGATGCACAGACATGAATCATAGAAGTTGGAGCTGCATTCATTGGAGTAGATGCAGGAATGAGTGATCCCTTTTCAATTCACATCCTTGCTGAACTCTGCTGTTGTAATCTTGAACAAGGTACCTACCTGAATCACTCAAATAATACACAGCTCTATGAAGGGTTTAATCTTTGAATGTTTCCCAGGTATGGACATTAACGGCAGCGGTATAAGTACTTAATTTCTCTTTAATTTGCAAAGACATTTACTGTAATATATTTTACTATAAATATTCAGTTTGATTACTAACTGTTTAGTACATGTGCTCTTATTATTCATGTGGCCTCTTTGATAGATATTTCATGTACATTGACATCCCCTGCAGGCTTTGAACATTTTTATGAATAATATAATATTACCATAAATGTTTTTGGGAAACCTTTTTTATTCTTTGTTGGCATAATATTTATTTGTAGATGGAGAAGTTAGTCACTGGTCACAGGATGACCCAAAAACACACCTGTCATGCATACAAATTTGAGCAACGTGTGTGATTTGTGGGAAATTTGTGGATATTGTCCTCAATGATTCCCAACAATGCTTATGATTGGTGAGGACCAGTTCAAGCCATAGCAACAATTTCTGCTTTAAATGACGGTGCTCAAAATAATGGCTGCAATTTGTTTGCAGCGCTGTTGATAACCTTGTCTAGCTAATGCCCCTTCTGAGCTAAGAGTTATCAGGGTGGAGACTGGAGAACCATACTTAGAGTATTTTCTGGTTGGATGAATCCCTGATTTCTCAAAGGGCCAGTGTAGTGCTAACAATTTTCTCTGTAGACGGTGTTCACACCTTCTGTGGTCAACATAGACAGACTTACTTTAGGTCTTCCTTTATTGTTCACATTAAATTAAAAGTTTGATCCACCTTCTAATCACAAGGTTTCTATATAATATCCCTTGGGGACTGAGGCAGGGGCTGACTGATGGTCTGCCATCAATACCCAACTTGTTGGGATGGGACAGGCTGTGCTAGTTGGAGTATCAATGTTTTTCCTGTCACTACATCCAGAGTCTAGGCCTCAGATGTCCTGCTGACAGCGGTGACTGTACATGCACAGATTGGTCTTCAACTGAGGGGGCAATCCACAAATGTACTGTAATGCTTTTGCACCCATTAAACTGTCAAAAGTAGCATAAAAAATTACATATGATTCATAAAGCAACTGCCCTACCAGGGAAATTGCGAAAGTGTGCACCATCTGGGTCATGCATATTTAAATTGTGTAATCTATGTACATTTCTGTGCCAAACTGTCCGATTCACAAAAATGATTGCAAATTACCACTTGCCATGAGGATGGATGACCTTGTGGTAGTTGTGTTACCTTGTGGCACTGCAAAACAGTCTATTTAAAAGCCGTGTGTAAACCTGCCAATGTCAGTTGTTAGTTGCCATCGATGCAACAGGACAACACAACAAACATGTTAGATGTTTAAGAGAGCGGATTTTCCATACAAAAGTATCCCTCTTTGAGTTAACGGAGACATAAATTATTTGGCATTAATGGTTGAATCATTCAGTAGTAGAAACAAAAGATGATATTAAACATGTGACCAATAATGTGTTTGCTGCTGTAGTTTAAGTATGCAATTTAATTCTATGGGATATTAATATGCAAATATTTAGACATACTCCTATTTGTCCTTCAATTGTGTTACTTCAGAAAAAATCATAATGGTCAGATCCTGTGAATTCGGATAGGTGTATAAATATTGTGCTTACACTATTTTAAAGATGCTAATGGGGAAAAGTCTGCTAAAACTTAATTGCTATGTGTAGACAAGAATTCAAGAAATTCTAATTACAGCAAACAGTTTCTTATAATCTAGGAATTTGTGGTGAATTTACCTATGAATGATTAAATGAATGTGTGAATAAATAATGTAAATAAGCACCCCAAGATCATGGTGAGGGCTGTGGAAAAAGGGGGGCACAACTCTCCATCAGTGGGTGCCTGCTGTGTTCCTTTATTTCATAACCATCCAGCTTACGGAATGCGTATGAGAGAGAATTGGGGGAGGGGAGCAGCACAGCATGGGAGATCACTCTTCTTTCTGAAGCAGAGGAGTGTTGAAAGGCAATTTATTGTTGTGAGATCAATGTTACATTGCAGGCATAATATGCATTTATTGTTTTTGAGGAAGGCCCTGAGCTGTAGAAGGTTCCTGAAAATAGTTGCTTGTGTGTTCATTCTTAGTTTCCTCCTTCCCTTGAACCTCAGATTGGCCCGTGTTATTGTGAACTGTGCACCTGTGTCCAATGGCAGTTTGATAATCCTAGCCAGCTCAAGCTTAGTGAAATATTGCATGAATAACAGGACACCCTGTAGATGTCCTCAGGCACTGAGAAGAAAGCATTGACTCCCAATGCACAGAGCACATAAATGCATTCCAGGAGTTGGCCAGGCTCTCCTATCAAAGATAAAGGGAGATAAATCCAGTGCTGACTGTCCATCAAATCAAAGGTCTCAAGTGGTTGGTTTGTGACTGCTGGAGCCAGTGGTGAATATATTAAAAAATGCTAAATATATGTGCCTAACTGAGTGCAGTAATTGATCAGGTTTCCACATTTCTTTATACCCTTTTTACCACTGAAACTTTATCCTCCATTCATATTTTAAAATGTATTTCTTTTGTGAGGTAAACTTCAGCTTTATAAATTCTTGGCAAAGAACCATTCCCCAAATTGTTGTAATTTCATAAAATTTCCTTTAACTTGAATTCAATACAAGATTTGTTGAAATTCAAATTCAAATTATTACCTCTGGCAATAGACAATATTCCTTCCCCTTCTTATTCTTTTGCTGGCTGTCTGAAATAGGATCATTTCATTTAAATGTAATTGATTTTTACCTGTAGTAGATTCCAATTCTTGTTGGAACAATGAAGAGACTCTGTTAATTAAAAATAAATAATAATGCATAGTGATGTAATTAATGTCAGTTCTTTCATGCTATCTGGTGTAAAAGAGCTGAGGGGGAGCTTCTCAGCAGAACTATTAATGTATGACAGGTGTCAGAAAAACATAATGAATCTTAGGTCTGAAGGTTCAGACATAATAATGGTCTTTCAAAGACTGAAGTTCAATCAGGCTTCTTAAAATGTATTATGTTGACCTAGATCAGGGATAATTAATGCCTGAAAACTTTTACAAGGTTTTTACTATATTTTAGATACGAAGTTTCCAAGGCCCAAGTAAAAGTTTGGTCCTCCTTACTTAATAAAACATAATACATTTCCAAAATTTTGGGGCACAGTATTGATCATCAATCATCTGGCAGCATTACTGGATAAAAGACAATAAAAATATAATTATCCTTAAGGTTTGTCACCCAGCCCTTTCAAAAAGATAAAGGCAGCAATGCATGAGATGTTCATGAGTCTTCTTTCTTCTAACTCATGGTGTTATGCAGTGTCCACAATTCATACAATGTATAGAGAACAGAAGGCACCATACTGTAGCATCTGTATCTGCAAAACAGAATTTCATTGGGGTTCTGGCACAGCTAAATCATACTCAGTTCAAGATTTCTATAGAAAGCCTTTTTCAGCCTTTGGGGGGGGGGGGGTGTTAGAAAGCTTATAGTGGATGGAAGTTGCATATTGTAGTATTATTACTATTATTATTATTATTATTATTATTATTAACAATTACATTTATATAGCACTTTTCCAGATGCTCAAAGTGCTTTACAGTGAAGGGGAACTCACCTCACCCACCACCAATGTCTAGCACCCACCTGGGTGATGCACGGCAGCCATTTTGCGCCAGAACGCTCACCACACATTAGCGAAGGTGGAGAGGGAGAGAGACATTTATTTAGCCAATTAAATCTGGGGATGATTTTTAGTGGCAAGTTTGCGAAAGCCAGATCTAGGATTTTGACCAGGACAACGGGGAACCCCCTACTCTTAGTGATAAGTGTCATGGGATCTTTAATGACCACAGAGAGTCAGGACCTCGGTTTAACGTCTCATCCGAAAGACGGCATCTCCTACAGCACAGTGTCCCCGTCACTGCACTGGGGCATTGGGGTTTATTTGCACCAGAGGGAAGATTGCCCCCTGCTGGCCCACCAACACCACTTCCAGCAGCAACTCCGTATTCCGTATGCATTTAACTCTTTCAGAGAGATGCTAATTCTGGCCTGTCCTCTCCTATTTAAGTAGTGTTCGATTTAAGGCTTTATAACTCTGGATGTGAGCATCACGGATACTAGGAAAATTACTTTGCTTGTACTTTTACCCGTTACAGTATTGCAATAGTTCAGTTTATGGTCATAATTTAGGTATAAATGAAGTGCCACAAATACAGAAAATGTGAAATGCAAAAAAGTTGTTCTTTTTAGTTTGCAATGAAATTTCTTGGATGATAACTCCCTTGACCACAAGTGTGCAAGCAAAATGTAAGCAGTGCACCCTGGTGTCCCTGTCTACGAACCTTTCCAAAAAAGCTAAATTGTACGTTTCTGTAAATCATAAAATAATATTTCACTACAAATCAAATGTTTTGACTCATGAAATTCATCAGTATAAGTGGCTGGATATCTAGGGGGCTGAACACGTATCCAAAACCTTTCCAAAAATGAATAAAATGCTTTTTGTCCATTATAAAGCATTTAAATTTGTCCATTTTTTACCAGAGTCCCATTAGAAATTAGAATAGGAACAAATGGCATAACGAAAAAGCGGTTTCACACACTTTGGTAAACAAACCTAAATATGTAATTATACACTTTTCTGCTTCAATTAAACACCATTTCTTTCTGTACTCTACAGTATGTAATCTTTTGTTGCATGCCCAGGGATGACATTTCTCTTTCGTGTTTCACAAATGTTGCTATTTATAATAGTATCATGTATACTAATTTATACTAGTATCATGTACTAATACAGCTAGAACACAAACTCTGTTGTTTCCACTCATAGAATGGTTGCAGGAGTCATGAATGTCTGAGTTGAGCAATCTCATGATGCCGGTATCCTGGCCACTAGAAGGGGTTGCACGAAGGGGTTAAAGGGTTCTTTTTATGCCTGCTTTGTTGTGACCTTATAGACATCATATAATGGATGTATAAGTGATTGACAAAACCATATAAATTGCTCAATATATGAAGTGTTCCATAACTGGTCAAGTGATAAAGATGATTGGTTCAGGTACAAGGACTTTCTTGCCCTGGATGCAAAGGCTTCCAGCCTGACCCTGATCAGATTCAGGATCCTCCAATCTTTACTCCAAATTTACAATCACTCCTAACTTTAAAAAGCAAAAGTACCACTATGGTTTATGTGACTAAGTCCTGTAATTCAGTTAATTCAGTAAATTAAATTGTCCCCTGAGGACAATTACATAGCTACAGTATATGGACACATGGACAACAGATATTATGCATCATACATAAGTGCGGTAATAAATAAACAACAGCTGCAAAAAATTTGGATGATAGTAAATGTAAACGCCTCCAGTAGTAAATACTGATAGTAAACACCTGCTTTGGCAAATTTGATTACACAGGAAGTATGGCAGTTTTGCATTACTGCAGCAGTTATAGTGATGTACATCACTATATTAGAACGAGTTAAATTCACAACTGTCAAACCTACACGTTTAACCCAGTATAGGGGGACAGTGTAGTATAATGGGTAAGGAACTGGTCTTGTAACCTAAAGGTCATAAGTTCGATTCCTGGGTATGGCAATGCTGTGGTACTCTTGAGCAAGATACTTAACCTGCATTGCTTCAGTATATGTCCAGCTGTATACATAAATTCATTTTAAAAGTTGTGTATTGTAAGTCGCTTATCCGCTTATTACACCTAAATTCCGGTAATGTAATGTAACCCCTTCGTGGTAGTCCCCTAGTGGCTAGGACGCTGGTGTCCTGAAATTGCTCAACTTAGACATTCAGTGTTTCTGCACCCAAACTATGAGTGGAGACAACAAACTGTTTTTCGCTTTATCAGTAGACAATACAGGAACACTATGCCAAATACAAAGTTTCTAAGTGCCACCTGCATAGGTCGTTCATTTAACAAGCAACCCCTCCTTGCAGTCTCATGTGCAACTACACCCTGCAAGCATGACACACTGGACAATAGTGTCTATCTGGGAGTTCATAGAAATATTCTTTCACCCCCAAAAATCTGTACTCTGTCATAGCAATAAGATAGACCCAACAATAGCTCAATGATATGCCAATACAGCAGTGAAACACACTGCTCACTGAATAGTGAAATAAGAGGAAGTTTTGTGGAATTATACCACATCATTCTACTATCAATAACTGCAACTTAATATGGAATAAATAGACAATCTTGCCATTGGTTTTAAATGTAAATATTTTCCTTAAAAGATTCAGTGGTCATTTATTATCTTGAACAATCCATTTGAGAAATTTACACACAAATAGAAAGTAGAGGTAGGTATTTACAATGGCCACACGCTAAACCTCATTTGCTATTTACTCCTTTCAGTTCATTCTGTTTTGAATGGCAACGTGTACTGTTCTGTAAAGGACAGTACATGCTTTCTAATGGTAAATGGCATGTTTCATTAGAATTTTATTACAAAGAGAGAGAGCCCTGCACGACTGTGAGTGGTTGCTTCAGCACAGCATATGAAATGCATGTTCAAGTGAATGACTTAGCCAGTCAAGAATTTTTCAGTTTTTGACTTTGTTGCATTATCAGTGTGTTTGGAATCATTGTCATGCTGAAGGATGCAGCCCCATCCAGTGAGTTTAGAGGCCTTGAACTTGAGCAGATAAGATGCTTCTGCACATTTCAGAATTCATTATGCTGCTGCTATCAGCAGTTATATCATCAATGAACACAAGTGAGACGGTACCTGTGGCAGCCATTCATGCCCAAGCCATAACATTTCCTCTACCGTGTTTCACAGGTGAGGGGGGTTGCTTTGGATCTTGGGCAGTTGCTTTTGCCCAGCACACTTTGCTCTTGCCATCACTCTGAAGTGAATCTTGGTCTCATCTGTCCACAAGATCTTTTTACAGATCTTTGCAGGCTCTTTTATGTACTTCTTAGCCAATTCTAACCTGGCTCTCCTGTTTTTGCAGCTAACTCGTAATTTGCATCTTGAAATGTAACCTCTCTAGTTCTGTGAAGTGGTCTGAGGACAGTAGTCTCTGAAACGTCCACACCTGCCTCCTGAAAAGTATTTCTGATCTGTTTTTCTTCTTAATGATGTTCCAAACAGTTTATTTTGGCCTTAGATTTGGCTTATGTCTCTGACTGTTTCTATGATTTATCAGCCTTATAATGGCTTCCTTGACTTTCATTGGTGCAACTCTGATCCTCATGTTGACAGATGCCAAAAACAGATTTCAAAAGTAATCAGAAGCTTTCAGTCATGACTTGATACTGAATGCTTCCTTAAACCTGCACCAAGGAAGCAATTTAACACACCTGACTAATTAGAAACACATGTGAAGCCATTTGTTCAAAACAGTACAGTGCAATGGATAAAAAGTGTTGTAATTTCTACTCTGTGAAACCAAAATGTATAAAAATGGCCCCCTTTAATAAAAGCTGAGAATCTGCACTTTAACCTCCTGAGGATTGTTTGTACTGTTTATTGAATCGTATGGTAACTATTAACAGGTTATTAAATTTTGCTGTCTAGACAGAGTTCTCATTACTGGCAGCTGTGCTGTGTATGTGCTCCACATTATGCTCGCGTTCACACACTGAAAGAAAAAAATTATGAATTCAAAAATGTAGTGTGTTGTTTTCAGAAATAAGCAACAAAATACTGAAAAATCTTTTTGGGCGAACATAGGTCTATTTGGGGAGGAAAATTATATGCGATTAAGGACAACTTGCTGAAGGAGAGCTCAGTACTGGAAATCAGCGTAGTAAATGTTAGCTAGTGCAGTAATTTACCTGGTCCATTGTCTGCAGCCATGCTAAATACTACATATTTCAATTAATTACTATTAATGGACTATTACTGAAGTAAGGGAAGTACGCATTAAGAATCTCATCATGCTTTGCCCTCAAACAAAACACTGTTCTCTTATCTGAAAGGATATTTCAAAGAAACATAACTCTTAAACAGTGCTGGTCTCAATTTAAAATACTCACCACTTGCCTCTTAGCAGCAGTGGGACCTTCTGAGCATATGGCCCAGGTATACTTTCCCACTTACTGCACCCCTGTCATTTCTGGCCCAGAGCTTTGTCTATTAGCAAAATAAAACCAGTGAAGAGGACGGACAGAGTAAAGATACAATTCATGCAGGGGCCAAGTATTTAACCCAGAAATTTCACTGGACATTTGTGCATTATTATCAGCTTCACCAGTGCTACACGTGGTAATACCACCTCCCCTTCTGTCACCGCGGTAATGCAGTCAGGGTCCTTGATTGAGCTGCGTCTCCCAAATCATATAGCATGTTCTCTCAAGGTTCTAAATTGGATGCTGCATTTACTAACCTATGATATGTCATATTTTAAACACTAATGAGTGCAGTTTAGTTAACAGAAAGGGATAATGGCATCATTATGAAGTAGATGTAATCAGGAGTTTCAAGGTTAATGGCTGTTTTAATTGACTTGGGTGAGAAAAATGCTTGCTGGTAGCTTTGATGCAGTTTGTGGGGTCCATGAATATTATTGTATAACTTATGCAAGGATGAAGTCAGTGGGAGAATGACTTCTTACCCTCTGACCAGAAGCAGAATTAGTGGGGGTATTGTGGGTGCAGCATACCCATATGTGCAGCCCCCTGAGTACTCAAACATAGACATTAATAACTTGTAGGCTAACTTAGGCCTAATTCTTGGAAAAACATTGTTTAATCAATGTTGACAAGTAATATTGTGCATCACCTGTATTTAAAAAAAAAACAATTGTATTTTTAATCAGAGTTGACATTGAAATATATTGTAACAATATATCTGTAAAATGGACTCACTTTTCCTTTGCGTTGTTCTAAGAATGGCACTCTGTTCAACGCTCTGAGGCTGTTTATCTAAGCACTTACAGTACTTTGGCTACCTGTTATTTCTGTACACTGAAATCACCTCATCATGCCTTGCACCCATACGTACAGGCTAGCTCCGCCTCTGCCTCTGACATTCACTAAGCTACACAGTATCGGATCAAATACCAAGGCCACATAGGGTTCATATTTGGTTAAGAAAGCTGCCTTCAAGCTGGATTTTTTGTTCTTGTTCCAAAACATTTTTGAACAATGGTTTTAGGATTATTTCTCACAGAAAGATATGTATGGGCTTAAGCTTGCTATGGCTATTGATAGCTATTATCCTTTAAATGAGGTCAAATTCATTAGTGCTTTGCATTCTTTAAAGCAGATTACTGTGAAAACTGACACTGGTCATCAACTAAAATCAAATAAAAAGTAATGATGGTCATGTCCCTATCCTTTATTCCCGTGTCAGATTTTTACCTCTAGGGAATCACTCATTATAACACAGTCTTGACTGCTGGTACGTCCAAGTAGTCTGTCACATCTGCCTGTGTTTCTGATTCACTGCACGATGAGACCCATTAAGGCACTTCAGCTTGTCCACTGATGTCGTCTACCTGAAAAACGGCCGTCAAACAAACAGCAGCCTCAGTGTTTTGGTGTCAGTCACTCATGGAGTTTATTGCTAGTCTAAATCCAAAGGAATGATTAAAAGCTGTGATTGGCGGAGTGCATTGTGACGGGAAACAATTTCACAGAATCAGTGTCACCCATGTGGGGGCAGAGCAAGCAGAGACTGTATTCATTAGCTTGACACTCCAAAGCTGATGGTTATGTGTTGTACACGGTAAGCGAGTAGATAAACATCATCAGCGTAGAAGAAATGTGACCAATCAAATTGACCAAAAATTCAGTGATGTCTCCTTGAGTTGCCTATAAACACTTATGACAAACGCACTACTAATATATTAACAGAGGATAAATTATTCATAATGCCTCAAAATTCAATTTCTCAGAATCTATTGTTCATTGCAGCTTGTAGGAAAAATTACATTTGAATTAAAAGAAGGGTTTTATGAAATGGTCTGAATGTGAGCTATTCATTTTAAAATTTAAAATCATGAAAATATTGAAGATTTTGAAGACTTGCAGATTTTGGTAAGCATTTTTGTGATGACTGAGTTGCAGGCTAAAAACATAATTTTGGAAAATGATGGTACAATTTGTTGGCAAGTCTCAAAGTAATAAAATTTGATATTCTTCAGTCCTCACTCCTTACATGTCAAACCAAATAACCAACCTACATTTACCACAGAGAATAAAAAAGCTATATGAGTGTAATAAATGAAAAGAATAAAACACTTTGACTCTCACAGAAATATAAACTTGATTTTTATTAAAAGCAGATTTTCTGGGGAAAATCAGAGGGATACCATCTACCTTCTCAATTATCCATGAATATATTTGCTACCAAATGAAAACAAGAACAAACAAGCTATGTATGGGCATGTTCACTACACAGGTAATTCATCATAGGGGTAATTTTTTGAAGAGCTGCATAGTTCTCTCCAAATTACATTTCTCAGAAACAGGACCGAATGCAAACCCTCCAGTGAAGGGCTGTTTATGAACATGGTCACATATAAGTCCTCCAGTGAAGTGTGCCTGCAAGAATTGAATGAATAAGAATTGAATGCCATTTAAATGATGCTTGTGCCATCCGTTGAAGCCAGCCTTGCTGTTTCCCATTTCTCAAAATTGCATTCAAAAATGGAGTGGCAAGGATTTTTCTGAAAGGCGGCATGTGGAGACAGTCTCAAATTACTCTGATTTATTTGCTCACTTTTAAAAGAATCCCATGTATGGTTCAGACAGTGCTTGTTGTTTGTTTCGGTAATCGGAGGTAGACGCCATTCTTGCCGTACGTTTGTCTTTCAGCGTGCAACTAATCTGCCCCACTACCGTTCGCTGAAAGCTTATTTCATTGAGTGAAATGGATATCATAACCACACACGGGCAAAGGGAGGCATCCACTGAGCCTTCTCCCTGCTATGTCATGTTAGTCACTCCTAGTATGCTTGCAGTATCCTCTCAGTCAGTGAAATGACAAAAGCATGCATAATTGCCATCCCTACTAATGCTGCTGTAAACCTCTTGTGTGAGCATGAAACTGCAATACCTAATCTGTATTTTGCAAAGGGGAAGTGTTCCACTGCAGCCTTTTTTTCTTTGTATGGAAATGAGGTTTTTCCATCTGTAGCAATGTTTCTCCTTTTCTAGATTAACACTAGTCCATTTCTTGCAAAAATGGAACTTTCCTCCACAAGGTAATCCAGTGGTTAGCACTTAATAACTACATCTCAAAGTTATCATACGCCTACATGCTAAATTGCAGCAAACCATGCCACAGTGCTTAGTCTCCAGCTGCATACTAGAATTCCTCCCTGACAGCAACAAATGAGAAATTGCAGTGTCTAGAGCATCCTCTAATACATGGACTATAGTGAACCTCATTTTTAAATGTACAGTACAGAGGGAGAATGTAACACTAAAGCACTGGGGATGATTAATGTAAAATGTTCATTTTTTCTCAAAGGAAATGTTAGAATAACTGTGAAATTCAAATGGAATTCAAATGGCTATGTTGTCCCAATGACTCTGGAGGTCATTGGGACAACATAGATTTTAAATATATATTAATGATAGTCATGCCATGCAGTTCACCAGCAGGTTAGCCAAGATGTTACTTTTTATCAGAAAGAAATGTACAACAAAAGCGGTTATAAGGATCAACATTAATCTTAAATGTATTATCACAGTCAGGATGTTTGGTCAATATGTAACAGGGCTATGTGGCTGTTCATGTTTCCTGCTGAAAACTCACCATTTACAGGCCTACACTGCTTCCCCCGCAGCGTGCTTGAAATCTCCGTGGCCAGTTATATCCAGTGGCGTCCATTTTCAAATGTGGCTCAGACTTGCCTTGAAAAAGCAAAAAAAAAAAAAATTGCTGTGAGAGGCAGAGAAGCCACGCTCTAGTCGAGCTTGTGGAAAGGCACTTAAGAAGCCATCATTAAGCATGCTGTCTGTTTAGGTGCTGCTGCATACTGGCTGTCTGGCCAGGAGCTTGCAGGTGCTTAATGAAAGCATTTATGCAGCGCTCCGACTCTTCTGTTCTTCAGATGGAGACGGTGTTGTGCTGGAGAAGCACCATCTGGTTCTGCGGTCTGATCTTGCATATTTTTGAAGGTTGTTACTCACCAGTGCCCCAGATTAGGGGAAAAGAGGTGGAAAAGCGATCTCAAAGGTTACACGGGGGAGGTTTACGGTTTCCCGCTACTGTCGTTTGTTGGAGAAGTGGGTGCCACGTCCTCTGGCTGGTGCAGTGAACTGCAGTGTGCAAACATAAGAAATCAATCTGCCGCTCACTATTCTAACAGCAAAAATTGATTTACTGTGAATGTGTTAAAAAAAGAAAGTGCAGAAATATATTTGTTTTCTAGTTTGTGTCTGAAAACCACAGACATTCCAATATGAAGGATGGGTTCTCTGCCCTTTAGTCTAATTAGATGAGAGAGCTGGCCAGACTCAAACCTTCATTCACTAGCCTGTTTTTTATTTTCCAGATATTCTCATGTGGCATTTATGCTATTTTATTTTATTTGCAAAGGTGTAACCGGAACCATTACTACAATGCACTCATCTAGAGTGATGCATGATCAAATGCAACACCTGTCTCCTGCTGTGCAGTGTCAAACAAGCTTGTGCCCCAACAGAGTCCACATCAGCCAGTTTACTCCTGGCAAAGCAAATGCAGAATTTTGCCCAGAGGCAAAGAAAATGTTGCATTTAAATCAGAATGTTGACATTTTCTTGTGCCCTGTTTAGCGCCGTGGAGCCCTCTTTCACAAAATCATAAATCAGCTTTACCAAATACCGAAATAATGTTAAATAGGTTCGAAAGAAATTGTTGAATTGTGATTACACATTTATCCATCATGTCACACAGAAAGATCTATTATCTTGGTCAATTCTATCTGCAGCCCCATTGCATTTAACAAGGCAGTAGTACTGTGCAGTTAATCATATATGTATAGGTTTTATATATTATGTACATCAACTAGATGTTTACGGAGAATTATAATCAGTGGAATTAATTCTGCATGTAATATTGAAACAGTGCAGAATTTTAAGAAAAATACGTCACTCTTAACATAGACTGTCTACTATACCTGTCAACAAATGTGTATACCCGAGCCAGCAAATCTGATTCTCAATCACTAATTTGAGCTTTGTGCATTAGCTATAAATATTCTATTCGCTAACTGAGTACTGCACATCATTCATTTTGATGTGCAATGGTATGGTATGCCCTATGTCTCTGTGAACGTTTATTGACCTCTATTCATTATAGATAAAAGCATATTTAGTTTCTTGGAACATACATGGATGACACATTGGACAAATGAATATTTCTTGGTTACAGAGGGCAGATATTCAAATTCCCCATCAACACATTCATTGCTCCCTCATCAGAGCTTAACCGGCATGGCCAGTAAATATGTAATTGTGAGCAAGTGTGACTGCTAACTTGAAATCATAACTTGCAAAAGTGAAAGCTAAAACTGAATATCTATTATGATGGGATTAGGAATCCATAAATAACAGGCTCCTCTTGTGCAATTGGGCTCCTTCCCTGTTTGCCATTAATGGAAGGTTTAAGAAACAAACCGTCTTAGATGATGTGAATGAATGATAATTATTTAAAAAGAAGGATGAGGTTTATTTATTTTCTTAGATTTATAAAGCACATACCCAGCCTCCCTGCCAACTGCCATTAGCTGTGGTATAAACAAAGCGATTGTACACTGAGAAAACATGAATTGTTCTGAGACATTTCCATGACAATTGAGTGACTGGTCACAAATCAAGCATGATTTTACAGTGGATCACATTGGTATACACACAACTCTTTTAACACCACTGATGATGCATCTTAAGAACCATCAGTTCATTCCAGCCCATCATTACTGGGAAAAGGGGCCATGCACAGTCAGGAGCAAAATAAATGTTTTTAATGACATTTTTTCGAGTTTAGGTACTTTTTCCATTTTTCACCTAGGCATTTTGACATTTTATCTGATGTACTAAAAATACATTAGTTAGCAATATGGATAGATATTGATCAGTAAAATGGACAGGGCCAAAAAGAAGTGAGCCTGCAACTGGGGGAACCGAATATGTAAGCCTGGGTGAAATCTGTGCTGGGTGATGCACAGAGAGTTACAAATCTTTCTCAGTTTTCCACAGAAGGAAATTGATTGTGAGGTGACATGCTGCTGGTTAGTCATGTATAAATGAGCGATCATATCAATGGCCACAGTGTGTCTTAAACCCACACCTGATTGTCTGTCACTGCAGCGTGAGTTAGCTGAGCATCGAAGTAACCAGCGTTTACCACACTGCAACATGGACTTTCACAAACGTCAACTGACTGTAGTAGCAAGTTTGTTATTAAATTATAGTAATACCGATGCAAGTGAAAATTTATTTAGTTTAAATGGGCTTTCTAAATGCTGTGAATTATAACAGGAGAAGTACAAACATATTAATATGTCGATATTTTTTTAGTTCTGTCAACTTGTGTAAACACATTGCTTTGTGAGCCATTTAAATATTTGTGAAACCCCATTTACAGATTTGTGAAACCCTAATTATGAATTTGTGAAACCATTAACATATATGTGAAACTGTTTACATATTTGTGAAACTCTATTTACAGATTTGTGGAACCTTTTACGTATTTGTGAAACCCCATTTACAGATTTGTGAAACCATTAACATATGTGAAACTGTTTACATATTTGTGAAACCCATTTACAGATTTTTGAAACCATAAAAATCATACTTGTGACTTTTGCTGCAAATATACCTTCCATACTGCGCCCCAGAATACTTGCCTGTTTTGGTTGTGACTTTGCGTAGATATACACAATTCGCATACTTTGTAGAAAAGAGTTTTTGATCAAACTATGCACAAATTAAGTTCTGTGGATGGCCATGAGTAACCATGGCATTATATTTGGAAAGAGACATTGTTGTTGAGTTTTTCCAATGTAAATTTTTTTGTGTTTTGTGGTCACAAAAGCTAGGGACCCATTTAGGTCCATTGTATCAGGGTGAGCTGCAGCAGATATGTAGCTAAAACTCTTTGAAAGTCAGTGAAACTACTTGGAGAGAGAGTACGTTGGGTAAGTGGAAACATTTCATTTTTGGTTGAACTGCCTCTTTAAGAGATGTTTTTACACAGATTATTGGCTTGGGTGTTTAGTTTCCTCTTCCTTAATATGAGTACAAAGGCCAGAGCATATTGCATTTATTTTTGGAGAATACAGTAAATTCTATTAATTTAATTCACTGTAGTTTATGATTACGATTTAGATTATAATCAACAAGCATGCATGTGAGGGTGAAAACAAGGGCAAATGCACATGTAAAAAGTGAGATGAGTTGACAGCTATGCTCATCTGCTGCTCTTTTCCTGTGAGTGCTTTGAAATATTCAAGGCCATCAATGTGACATTTGTGTTTCGCTCAAATGACGATTCTGTTAGATTCCCCACACTGGAGAAAGAGTCTGTTCTGATACCAAATGAGGCTAATTTGTGTTTTTTGCAGGCTGTACCCTAAATGAGCTCTCCTCTTATCTCATCACAAGGTATTCCTGCAGGAGGAGCATGAGTTTTCCTGCAGTTCTGTTCACAGGGTCTCTCTGTGAAGTCACCGACAGAATGTATAAAGAGGTTTGGCTCACTCTAGGACATGGGGCAGCCGTATCTGCGGAGGGAACTGCTCAAAAGTGGTCAAATAACAAATATTGGTCTGTTAGCAATGATAGAAAGGAACAGGCTGTTGTATGTTTTGTGTATAGGGGTGTTCAAATTTTATTTTTTGAAAGATACTGCATAATAGATAATGCAGAATAATGCAGAAAGACAAAAAAGCAATAAAACAGCTTCATTGAGGACTATCATCTTCAGATATGCTAGTTTTCTATGGGCTAAATGCAATTAATAAAGTTTAATTTAAAAGACCTGATAAAACTTTAATAAGAATACTTTCAGGATTTATACTGTAAGCAAACTCTACCTGAATACTGTACAAATTTTGGTATTGTTTTTGAAAGGGCAAACTGCAAGAGCAAAACGCACTGCATTCCCTTACAATGAGAAGCAAGAATGTCAGCAAGGCGCATTCACAGCACGTGTCAAGCTGCTCATTAATGCATTCTAGCAGAAAGTATTGCAACTCCAAAAACAAATCATGTTAATAAACGACTAGGAACATAATGTGCATTACAGAACATTAATGCTGTGCACAGAACTTTCTGTTGCTTCCGTGTAGATTTTTATTTTCTTTTTTCTTTTACCAGGTACGCAGTCACTTCAGTAAAGTCTGTGTAAACCAGCCAGTGACTGTAAAGGCTTTTGTATACATGGCAATTGAGAGGAGTGTGTGTCAGTACAAACCATCATTTGTGAAGGTATTTGTCACCAGGATCAGCAAAGCCATATTCTCTTCCCCAAGTTAGTGATAAAGAGCAATCTGTTCAGATAAATTTTAATGCTTTCACATAAATACAAGATGCTATCACTAAATTAATAGACAGGAATTTAATTAAATGAAGGGGAATATGTGAATGGTATGTTTTTTGTTTTCTTCAAACAGAACAATGGGAGGATGGCACACATAAATAATGTTTATGAATGCAAAAAAATTGTTAATTGAAAAATATGTCAGCCATTGTTTTCAGTGGGAAAGACCATAATGCAGAGTGTTTCATGTATCCCATAATCCTTAGCATACAGTGCAGTGCAGTTTTTCATGGAATACAGCTTAATAAATGTGTTGCCACAATCCCTAGCCTTAAAGGTTTGACCTGTAAGGTTTTTTTTTCTACAAGCGCAAATCCACTAACTGTGATTATTGGGGCTCCATTTGGTACAACAGTATGTGTAGTCCCACGACCTGATGTTTATACGAAGAGTGTGCTGCTTGGCGTTAGGCAGTACAAACAGGAGAATAAACTCGTAGTATGTAGGGATGAGCTATTGATCATCACTTGCATGGTGCATGAAGTGGTGTAATACTGCAAACAGTCAATCCCATCTTTTGTTCTGAAGCACATGCCATCCAAACACAGAGACATAAGTGAAGGTTAGGGGATTCCTACATAACTGTGTGCATTTTTCTAAATAATTGCTTCAGTTAATGCACTTTTAAGAGCTATTGAGACAACCGTGATTCTACATTTACCTGGTGGGCTTGAGTGTTTTTTATAAATATTAATTCACTGTGGTTCTCAGCTGCAGGGCAAAAAGCACTCGCTGCTCCAAATGGCTTCTCGACAGGGATGGAGAGACTAGTTCTACTACATGAGCCCTTTGTTCTTCACACATGGGTATCCTCTGTCTTTTTCTGGCAGGCTTATACAGAGAAACATGAGAAATCATTGATCAAGTAAGGCATAGAAAAAAAAAATGTATTTCTGGGAAAGATTCAGTAGCATGTTTCATAGAACTTCTACATTGTTCTTTTTTGAACTAATATTTTAGAAAAACAGATTTCCTGTCATTTTCCTCCATTCTATTTATTTGTTTATCGGTAGTCATTTTATATTTTTGGCCATTACTGATGAATGCAGTCCCACAGAGAATTTGTGGAAGGGACTGGAATGGATTACATATATTTATATATATGTATTATATATTGATTACATATATTTATATATATGTATTATATATTGTTTACAGATATATCTGGAATGTATTGCATATTTTCTCCTTTCCATTTATTATTTTCCCCTTTTTTTGAAATGTGACCATGTAGTCTCCCTGCTCAGGAGGTTGTAACGGGATGAGATACATTACTTTTGTACCTCTGCTAGGCTAAATCTGGGAACCCTTCTGTATATGGGAATACTGACCCAACTGTTGAGTCCAGAAAAATCCATTTTCAGGTGCCTTCTTTAACACAGAAAAGCCCCTGGACACTGAGGGGGCAGGAGAACTCTTTCTGCTTCACATACTTCTTACCATTTTTCCCATCCAAAAGCACTTACGGTAACACCCAATATCTCTGCTAAAGCATCTGGTTGTGTGTACAGGAACTGCTGTAATCGAGGGCATTATTCCTGTCAGGGAGACCAACTGGTACTACATGCTAGTCTTTGGCACAGGGGATTTTAAAGTGCCTATGCAGGTATGTTTTCCTCAAACAATGGAGTGGATTCAAACAGATAGATATGGCAGTGTGATAATGGTGGTGAGAGGAGTGTAAAACACTTCAGCAATGGCTGCTGAAAGTTTCCCCCAAGTGTGCTTTTCAACTGTGATTCAATCCGTTCCATCAGACTATACTCAGCTGTACTTTCTGCATAATATAAAATGATTCACAGAATAATTGGAGATAGAACCGCTGTGCAGTGAAAGGTTGAAAATGTCACTTTTTTCAAGGCTGTGTTTTGTAGTAAATCGAGGACTTTGTGAGGAGGGGTCAAGGAAAGGTAAACGGACAATTTCCCCCATAAAATTTGAATTGAAACATGCACCTCACATCCCGGGTACCAGTTGTTCAGGACCTTGCAGGTTAGGCTTCAGTGTGCTGAGATGTGAATGCCTTGTGCATTATCCCTCGTTTCCTGCGACTAGCTTGATGGTTCCATGTAGCTAAGAAAACCTTTAGAGTAATGACATGGTGCACCACCTTCATTTATACCATGCTTTTGTGTTTAAATGATTGATGTATTCTGTAAATTATGAGTAATTCAGGCTTTTATAAGGGATTATTATTGTCTCATAAATCATTAAATGAATAATATGAACCTTACGCACATAAAATGAGATTCACATTTTTTTTTTTTCATACAAAATAATTGTTTCACAAATATGTTGACAACAAGTGTACAATTCAAATTAAGGGGGAAGTCGTGCTGCATTGTGTTGTATTAGGCATGTTGTATTTTCTTGCAATTTGTGTTGGTCTTTGCTGTTAGATACGATGAGTTGTGTTGTTATTGCCAAGGTGTTTAGTGGGGGTGTAGATGAGGTTATTGATAACCAACAGAGCCATCTATCTGTTATATTGCTGCAGTTTATGATGCAATTGCCTAATGTTCCATTCTGCATACAGTTATAGGTATGTCTGTACATTTTTTTTTATTTGGTCATTTCAATGAACTGGGCTCTGATGTTAATCTCCTCTAGGAATTTGACACAGGGGATTAAAAATCTCTATATTAACACCGCCCTAAAGGTGAGCCCCATTTTTATAATCTGATATATGAACTGTACATGTACCTTGTATCAAACTGCACTTGCTTGCAAGATTATGGATTGTACATATGATCTACTGTAGCTAGCAGGTTTGTATAGTAGTCAACTAACAACTCGCCCATCCCTTGTGGGGAAGGGCCATCGCAATTTGCCCAGCCATTCATAAACTCAGCACAGTGACATACGTTTTTCCATACAGTCCAAGTAGATAGTAGATATGATATAGTGCCCAGTAATAATGAAGGATTCACTTAGGTCTCTAGATCCTTATTGTGGGCATTAGCGAAAGTATGTCTTACAACCTGATTGGATGGAATAGACTCAGTAGAACAAACAATTTGTGAATACATTTTATTATCTTTCTGTGAGCAATCACCCAAAAAATCACGAATGAATACAAACAATTCCACACGGGTAAAGTGATGAGTAAATGCATGTCAAGTCATTGTCAAACGAATTTCCATATATTGATAAGTCATTTCCCAAAAAAATAATGCATTTGTCTGTTTGGGAGAGATTTGTCTGTTAGTGCATGTGAACCAATTTTGAATCTCGTTTTATTTGTGGAAGGTTCGTATTATTTATTTAATGATTTATGAGACAATAACCTCATTCTTGTCCTACATTAGTATATGCATAGATAGTCTTTGACTGTGTTAATCATATTTTTTGCATATTTATGAGGAATACATACTTACTAATTTCACAGTAACCCCAGTTGTTATCAATTTATGCTGATATTAAGATCCTAAATTAGGATTATGGCTGATGTCTCACCCATATGATGACATAACATGGCTGAAGCATTTTTAAAATCAAAACACCCCTTGGTCCTGCCATTACGTTTATTTGGGAGTCGTTTTTTCTCTTCCCACAGAGAAAGAGACACTGGCAGACACTAATTTTAGTGCGAGCCGAATCCGATTTTCTTCGTTTTGGCATTAGATAGCACCAGTGCTGCAGAAGCAGGTCATTGTCTGCTACTGGTGAAACTCTTTCTTTCTTTCTTTCTGAACACATCTATTCATGTGTACTGTTATGTGAATGCGCATGGTCAATTGCATTGTTGTTTGGTTCACGGCGTGAACCGGCTTATCTCTTTGATCGGTGCAAATTGTAAACCATTTTGCTTTGAAAACAAGAACTCAGGCAGAATCCCTGATTGTAGATTCTTAATTTGAGGGGATAAACTCAGTTTATGGTGCTGGATTTTTTTTTTCTTTCTATGATTGCTACCAATTAAGATGAAAATGACCGTTCCGAACGTAACTTTTTTTATGAAAAAAGTTACCTGAACTGTAGCTTCAAATGAAAATGTCATGTTCAAAAAGTTGCTGAAACATAGTCATCTGAACTTCCTTTATTATGTATTTTCAATTTTTTATTTTTTATCAGCCAAACTCGCAAGCAAAGCTATAATATATAATAGCTTAATAAGATGTTAAGCACTGGCATGCTTTGGTGAATTGATTGATTTCTGAACTGCCCATACAAACCAAGCTGTCAAGTTGTTCTGTCTTTCATTGGCTCTGGAAAAATGAGCCATATCTTACAAAAACTCTAATCTTCTATTCATTGCAAAAAGAGTTAACAGCTTTAAATTATGGGTACTTTATTCTTTTTTTAGCCAAACGTTCACCACATCACACCTTCTTTCTTGATCATTTGTTTAATATGTTGCTTTTGTGCAAGTTCCTTCAAAATAATAATACAAATATAAACTGTAATCCACTTTTAACAACTCAAACCAACAGCCTTTTGTTCTCACAGTTGTTTTGCAGCTTATGAACACTTTTAACTATGTTTCCTATGGTGATTTGCATTTCCACTTGTGTGATAAATTCATGATGACCAGCATTAACAGTGGACGAGCAAATTTACTGTTTCCTATTTGTTTGACCAGCCAAGAATCCCAACAGAAAAATTAGATTGTAAAAAAACAAAACTAAATGATGACTACCAAAGCATTAATAAATGTTACTGTTTATAGCATTTAAATTGCTATTGTGGAGTCAATATTTAATTGCCTAGTTCAATTCCTTGCTGACAAGAAGATAACTTTTCTTCTCATTAATACGGCTTCTGGAACAAAGGAACTCAAGAACTGATGAGGGAGAAGACTCAATAAAAATAAAAAAAATTTCTCACAGTTGCAGATATATTTGGCCATGTAGTGTATGTGGACACGTGACATCCACCATCTTATCCAAAATTATGGGCAATAATATGAAGTTGGTCCACCCTTTACTGCTATAACAAGCTCCACTCTTCTGGGAAGGCTTTATACTAGATGTTGGAGCATTGCTGCAGGGATTTGCTTCCATTCAGCCAGAAGAGCATTAGTGAGATCGGACACTGATTGGGCAATTAGGCCTGGCTCGCAGTTGGCTTTCCAATTGATCCCAAAGGTGTTGGATGGGGTTGAGATCAGGGCTATGTGCAGGCCAGTCAAGTTTTTCAATACCGATCTTGACAAAACCATTTCTATATAGACCTTGCTGTGTGGCATTGGAAAACTGAAACAGGAAAGGGCCTTCCTCAAACAGTTGGCACAGAATCATCTAAAATGTCATTGCATTATGATTTGCCTTCACTGGAACTACGGGGCTTAGGCCAAGGCATGAAAAACATTTTAAAAAAACGACTTTGTTTGAAACTAAATTGTTCCTGTTATTGTTTTCTGCATTCCAAGTTGACACATCAACCCAGATCAAATCTTGGTATAATGGATCATTTTTATGGAGCTGAATTTTGACCAGGGAGGCTCGTATTTAGCCCTCAGGCCATGCGTTTTGATATCCACAGAATGAATTCTGTAATGTTCATACTGTATTTCCTAGTTTCAAAGTAAAAATTGAGAGTATAAAAATCCATCACACATCTCTCTTATCTGAACAAGTAAAAATGCAGATACCATGTAGCTGTCAGAATACCTAAGCCTCAGCCTTCTTGCACATGTATTTCTGGGTGACCTGACAGAGAGACTGCCAAAGATGAGAGTGCATTAATGCATCCAAATAAGAATGAATTAGATTTTTCTTAGCATTAAGCACCCACTTTGAGGCCTGATTACATGACATATGTAAAGAAGGTGTAAACTGCATTAAGCTAAAGATTTTAAAGTTTTCATAAAACTTTTCTTTGTGAAAGGAAGCTAAAAGAAAGAAAACTGCATCAGGTATTGTTAATTTCTGAAGGTTCTGGACAAAGTATAGACCATCACACCACAAGAGTTTATTAGCTATGTGTAAGCATGTTTGTCCTGTATAGGTGGAGTCCGTAACTTTTCCTTTGCTCTACTACCATTGTTAAGTAGCTTTGTATTGTTTGTTCCAAACACATTTAGTACTGTTCATGAGAGCTGCTGGGTTGTGCAAGGAACCTGTGCACACGGTTCTATGTTGCATTCTTTGCATTGGTTTTCACTGCCTCCATCTTATTGCACCCCTCTAATGGAAATGGTTGATCATGGATATCCCCGCCTTAAACTGCCCCTGGACAGACATGCTCATTATATTTTATTCTGATTAGCAGGGTCCCCTTAAGATGGCTTTACCATACTGGGTACACACAGCTGTGTGGAATTCCTATTACAATATTTCTTGATCAAAATATATAGTTGTTGGTTATGATGGAGGTTGTTGGCATAGTGGTGCTGGCTTGTTGTTGCTAAGAAAAGAGTATTGCGCCATCAAAGAGCTTTAACTTCTCACTAATTCTTGTTCTCCGCCTGGACTAATTGAATCAAAATAATTACTTACAGCTGTTTAATCCAGACTTCATCACGCTTGATTGAAAATGAGAAATTAACATGTCAGGCTGTAGTCACTGGCTTCCAGTTGTGTGGAACTTCCTTTAAGAAAATGACATATTTTTGTGGTTGTAATAAAATATTGTCAGAAGAACATGTTAGTTTTGAAATGTAACTGGTGATCATAAGAGCATAAACTAAAAAAAAGGAAGGACCTAATTAAAGCAGTAGAAAGAAAGAAACCAAGTCAAAATTTGTGTGAATAATAAATTGCTTAATTCTGTCAAACAGAGTTAAGGATAAAGTGCATTGTTGCTGGATTGCATACAGTTTTGTAGGTTGCACAATGATATTATTGCTTTTGTAATTTTACCATCAGAAGAGGTGGCACAGCAGTGGTAGGATGGTAAGACCCCAGTGTGACATTCTCTTTCATGCACGCATTTCTGCATTTAAAATGAACCTGTTCAGACAAATGGCAAACTTGATCCTCCATTGATGCCAGCAGGCCGGCTTAGAGAGAGCAAGAGTTGCTTGAGTGAAGCCTGTGCCAGGAGGTGAGCTCTCCAGGTGATTGTTCCCCCTTTCATCTTCACTCTCTTGCTGGGGGTTGTAGAAATGAGCATTCACCATGCCCGTCTCTCCCCATCTACATCAAGCTCTGCTCCTGCTCAGGTTGGCCTGTAGTGCCTCCACCACATTTCCCACAGGGCAATCTGCAATCTGCACACATCCCTGATAAGATATACACAGAACTTTGGTTTGGGCAAGCATTGTTAATGACATTGTTTTCTCGGAGCCAGCACAAGAAATCAAGTGAAACATACATACACAGTTGAGGTCTCCATCTATATATTATTGCACATATTTATATAGAGTGGAAAACTCAACATGTAATGTAACAGTTTTCCAAAAATTGCAGTTGAGAACCTGGCAAGATCTCACAACATAACTGTCTCTCTATGGTCATTTGATATTTTCAATATGTGCATTATTTGATTTTTTGCTGCCTTGTCTCCCCTTTGGTGTTTAAGAGCCTATGACAAAGAATTGGTTGGCTTATATTAACCATAACTACTTAAAACTCACAGGACATCAGCTGTAGAATAAAGCAGAACAGGGTTTATTTCTTTAATATACAGTATATATGATATTGTGAAGCTGGGATCTGGGTTTCTCTAAATAAGTACACATGCCTGGGGTTGGTGATAATTCAGCTCCAGGCAAAGCCAAGGGCTGTTACCATCCCTAGATTTGTCCAATGTATATTCACAGAATCTCCTGCAGGAAAGGTTTATTCTCTTATACCAAGGGTACCTACAGTCTTATATATGTATGTTTGTTCATATAATTAACACACTTTAATATGTGTACATTAACCTTGTTGTATAGGGCAACATCTATAAAAAGAATAAATAAAAATTTTAAAATGTATTATTACTGTTTTGTTTTCAATATTATTATTAGGTTCACCATCAAACAGTCTCACAAGACTTGCAGGTTAGGCTACTTGGAGAGCATTCACAGGGTGTTACTGCAAAAGAGCATACATGCTTAGTCAACCTGCCTTGTGTAAATAAAGATAAATAAATAGATTTTTTTATTTTATTTGATGTTTGGAACAAATGGCTTCACATGTGATTCTGATTAGTCAGGTGTGTTCAGTTGCTTCTTTAGTGCAGGTATAAAATAACTTTCTATCTATCTAACCTTGGTTCTAGACTTTTGAGTGCCTTTGGAGTCTGTTATTGGCATTTGTCAATATGAGGACCAGAGTTGTGCCAATGAAAGTCAGGGAAGCCATTGAGAAGCCATGAGGCTGAGAAATATGGGGGGAAAACAACATTCGGCGACATAGGCTAAACCTTAGGATTACCTAAACCAACCATTTGGAACATCACTAAAAAGAAAGAGCACTAGTGAGTAGGGATGGTGCCGGAAACAAATACCATATTAGGGCAACAATCGAATAATGCGTTCTCTCTGAATGTTTTCTCCTTCAGAATTTGGCCAATATTATTCGGATAATCTTTTCTTCCTACCTCTCTGATGGAATTTGCTCAGAAGTCAGCATCAAGTTTCTTAATTAGATACACACACCACACACACCTGCAGAGAGACACAAGTGAGAGCTTGATACTAGATCGGGCTTTGGGGGCTTTAAGATTAAAATTACTCTAAATATTTGGGCTTAATATAACCGTTTTTAAAATTTGAAAAAAAAAACAGCCAGTTTATGCCATTTTCTTAGTGTTCCTCTAATATGCCTTGATACATTTCCCCCTAGCCTATTCAAAAAAACCACTATAATTTAGAAATACAAACACTGAAATTGATTCCATTGTGTCCTTTATTTCAAGAAAATAGTTTTGCAATATATGGTTTTGTGATATTTCGAAATTAGGTTGTTGCTGGTGCAGGAATCGATGCTGTAATGCTGGATACATCTGATGCCGCTGGACATCAGCATTGCAGCAGTAGGTAGTACAAAATCCAGCCTTTCTAAAGTTAAAACATTAAAGACACAGGTTGTTGGCTAATGACACACCCAGCACTTCCTTAAGTCGCTCTAAAATGTCCGGCCTGCCGCACAACGAGTGTTTCCTCCAAGCAACTTTTCAGTATAGCAGGGGATGTTGTGTCTGTGTGCGCTGGAGCTTGTCTTCACAAAATGCAACTTGGGGAAGTTTGAGTAAGAGCATGATAGCTTAAGATGTATTCCCCCCAGGGAAGCTTTTCAATTTTTTCTTTTTTTCATTTATCCAAGCTTATGCAAATCAAACATGCAGGTAAAGTGGGACTAAAACAAAGAGGGGAGAAAAAGAATTAACAAACAAAAATGACAAAACATGTTTGCCTTACTTTCTGTAGTTTTTTTCATTAGGATTTCATAGCATACAGTAGTTCATAATGAAGATGTGTAATTATTTTCTGAATAAAATAATTTCAGTTTATAATTGACTTCGGTGTCCTTCAGGTAGGGGTGGTTATGGGGTTCATGCAGTTCTTGCTATGCAGTTCAGAGTATGTCAGTAACTATGTTTAAATATCTAAAAACATTTTTCCTATATATGAAACTTGATTTGACTGTTTGGTTACCTTAGTGTTATAAAAGCTTGTTATGGCTATATAACACGTAGGTCATTGTTAGTTAAATACAGTTTTCAAAAGCAAATTACCTGATGTTAAACTGGATTATTATTGATATCATTGTAAAACCATGACTTTAATGTTTTAATATCTCAACAATAGCAGTGCCAGTGGTTGTTTTTTTTATTATTTTTTGTTTGAATTTTAACATATTATAGAGAATGTGTGAGTGGAATTGATACAATATTTGCAAATGCTCAGTAGATCATAGTGAGGATTTTTCCAAATGCATAGGTGGAGGAATGGTTACTGCTGAGTCGAAAAAAATGTGAAATATCCTGTACAAATGGGAGACATCTTTTCCAGCCCCTTTTTTCTTTTGGATCGCATGCAAAATGACATCTAAATTAAAAAGTTTTTACATCCATCATTGCATTTCATAGAAAAAGTGACTATAATACTGGAAGTTTTGTTTTAATTGCAGGCTTATATTTTCCAATTACAGGAAATCGGGCATGGTGAAGGGGAAAGGGGGGAAAGGGGGTGGGAGGAATTGTTGCAACCTCTTATGAAGAGCCCTTTCCCTGAGAAATGTGCAATTTTCAGCTGGAGAAGTGCTGCTATTTGCATTTATATTGAACCACTTGTGACTGCAGAGTGAGAAGTGTGTGTGTGTGTGTGTGTGTTTGGGTTATTTGTTGAGCACATTTGGATGTTTATTCTATGTGTTTCTCTGCTCAGAAGCAGTATTGTATCTTGCATCATTGTTTTAGCTTCCTCCACCACTGCTTAAAGTGAACAGTGCTCTTTTTCTGACAAAATGTGTTTTCTTTATTTTTGGAGTTTCATACCCATAAGTGTATACTGTTGCAAATGTATACATTGGTGTAAGCGACAGGGAGAATAGCTTGGGGATGGAAATATGCGTTTAAATTGTTCGTTTTATATATTTTTTTGTTATCCTTGACTTTCATGTATGGTTGTGTGTGGACTGACACTGCCTGTAGTCACAGACCCCACTGCCATGTTTTCCAGCTTCTCCTGGGTCCAAGGACAGTCAGCTATGTGTGGAGACTGTGATTTGCCTCTCAGACTCAGCGCCTCTGGCCATTAGGAGAAAGCTCTGTCGGTCTGACTGAGCGCATATACACGGCACCAGGAATACACACAATAGTGAAAATATTGGAGGAGTGAAAAAAATTGTTCTCATTTTAGCACAACTGATAAACTCTTGCACATGCCATGCTTGTAGATGGAAGACGAGCCATCAGGATTTATCTGCTGCTTTTATGGCAATAAGAAACAGAAGTGAAAAATTTAATTTTGTGCTCATTAAAGAAAAGTCATTTACAGCACAGTGATGCTGGCAGCTGTTTTATTTTTCTAGATTTTTTAATTATTATTTTGTACCCTGCAGACAAAGTAACTAAAATGTTCCCAGCATTGAGAATTGCTTATTGTAGGGGAACAGAATTTTTCCACAGCTCTGAACTGATTAAAGGTATCAAAGGGAAACGAGAAGAACCCTGAAAATAAGAAAGTAAATCGTAAACGCACCACAGACAGTCCGCTGCAGGAAAACAGTCTTTTGTTCTTTCAGTTAATGTTTGAACCACCTCTCAAAATGGCGTGATCACCACTGAGGATTTTTATGCATGTCTGCTCAAATTCAAGGAGTTATAATGTGCATGTAGAGTCAAGGAAGGGCTCTTTCCAGCTGATTTCCATTGGGTGAGGAGGTTGAGCTGACACTGGGCCCTTGCACTGTCCACCACCCCATCTGTCTTGCGCCTCCGCTCAGACAGCGGACCAGAGAGTTTCCTAGCTGACTGAGAGCCGCATCTAGGAGGCTGTGACTCACGGAGGGCCAGAGTTGAGAGAAGACGAATTGTCCTGCCACTCCTGTCAATCACTGCTCACACTCTGTCTCTAGCAGCTGCTCTCCATCAGGAAGTGTCCTACAGACCTCTCTGTTTTATTTATCTTCATTTCTGGGTATATCTTTACATAGACAGCTGAGGAAAAATATCAATGATGCCGTTGCGTAGGTTCAGCTCACCCTAGCTATTGTATTAACAGGCTGTGAATCGCCGTGAATTACTGCGTACGCGTTGTGTCATGATGTGACACTTCAAAGTGTATTGCACACGGGCTGAAGAATGCTGTCCTACACCTTTGTGCAGTGTGGAAAAGTACTTGAATAATTTAAATAGCATGGAGCCGGTGATTCATTCCTAATGATTTAGAGGCATGTGCTCAACACCTCTTCTGTATTAAGAGGAGTGTTACTCATAAACATGTGTACATTTAGATTACCCCACCAGTGATGCATATGACTCAGATTCACTTAACAGACTGTGCCATAGAAACGTTCCCACTCATTCATGTTTTCGAAACCATTAATTAAGGTGATTGCTTAAGCAAGCTATCTGGATGTAAATATGTATTTTCCGTATTACAGTGGTCTATACTATAATAAGTAGCCATGCAAAACATGACCATAAGGTGTGCTTACACTGACTTATTAGTCAGATTTTTTTCTTCCTCCTGAAAATTATTTGCAAAGCCTTTCGATAGATCAACTTGAAATGGTGTAAGCTTCTGCCTACTTCACTCACTCCCTAGTTGTCTTGTGTAGTGCGTTGTGTAATCTCTGAGGCTAACAGGGACCACTGGAACCAAACTGTATTGTGTTTGAAACCACACCAAGTACGTAGAACATTCCACATTCATTCAGCAGTGGTAATCCCATGAATGTGCAGCATTAGTGTACATGCGGCTCATACGCATTCTCAGTTAATGCAGGGCTCCAACATATGGTGTAAATACGCAATCCTAATACATTAATCGAAAAGGATTCACGCTTTTATTGAAAATGCCTCTCCGTAAATCCTGCTGATCACAGCTGAATGTTCCTGCCATGTCAAGTGAGCCACGATTGCCTTAACTGCATTTTAGCAGACGTTTGAGATTTGTTGCAATGATGATATGGTACCTCTACAACAATGCGGCCAGTAATGGAAAAGTAGAATTGGGTATCCTATGTGCTGCGGGAACAGTGTTGAGTCTTGTCAAGGACCCTTGTGCCCTATTGTTAATGCCTGTATGGAGTGGTTTCTCACTCACTCACTGTGTGTTCCTGCCTCTATAGGTTAGCTGTCCTTGCTTTGGCCCATTTTTATGAGTGCTCACTATACTTCCCTTTCTTCCAGTGGAGGTACACCTTCCAACAAGAAGAGTACCCTTACAAAAAATTAACATCGTCAACTGGTGTAAATAAATGAATTTGTACAGATCACCTCAGGTGATCACCAAGTGTAGGAAGTAGTGTGCCAAAGCATCTCAGGACAGAAATAAATCAATTTTTCTATCCTTCTCTTATGCCATTCATTATCTTTGGAGACTTTTAAAAATAAATTTCAAGTACCTACAGACACTATTTTAGCTTGTTATTTTTCTTTGCACACCCAACTGCAGATGCTTGATTATGTGTTATTCTCAGTGCATGAATACAGTTAGTCACAAGTCTTAATTCACAAGGGGCCAAAGACATGTCCTAATTTAAAGACTCTGTCCCCTTGAAATCTAGCATATTGTAATGAGAGATACAAAAACATCAGTTTTTTCCCTTGCTCCCCTTCCCATGCAGACATTCTGTGAGTGCGTGCCAAGCCCTTCTCAGCTCAAGCACCGTTGGTCAGACTCTGACACAGTCAAACAGACTCCCCCCAAGGTAAGGGCTGGACCACACCCTAAATCCCTGAGTACAATTTAGTTGCCCAAATCCCAGACTGAGCCCCAGTTTGATTCCAAATTAGGCCTGTCTGCTTGCAGCTGATTAGGAGCAGTGGCAATGGTAAAGGCTTCTTGCTCTGCTATAATACACTGTCATATTGAATTGTGGCAATTTAAAATAATAGTAAATCTCTTTGTACATCTTGAGTCCAGACCACCTGTAAAAAAAAAAAAAATGGGACCAGAGCTGGTCACATGATTTGTGTTGGGTGGAAAAAAGTTCTGAATGAAACCCAGCCTTGGGCATTAAACATATATTCAAGAAAATTTGATTGTTTTCTTTCTAACAGCTACGGAATGGCATTAATGTTACCGGTGAGATTAGCCTGGATTCTCATTGAGGGTTGGATTGATGAGTTATTTCATGGTGGAAACATTTTGAACATTTCAAAATTTTAAAACATATCAGGCTTTTTGTTATTCAGGCCATTTGTTTCATTTTCAACGTATCTTTTTTTTTTTTTTTACATTTCTGATCTCTTCTGGGTGAGGGGAAGTAGTGTATTGCTGACAAACCACATTCATACAAGAAAATATCACAGACAGGGATGCCGGTTTGACCAGGTTCAGCTGTCTGAGTTACAGATCACACTCCACTTTCAGGTGTCAAACCACTGCTTCACAATCCTACGCCAAACCCTGGGTAAAGTACATGGCTTTTCCTTGCACGGCAGATAGCAATTCAACAACATGGCAGTCCTGTGCGAAACCCAAGGAAAGACCCTGGATAAACACTTTGCTAAGGAAAAAATGTAATTGCTACTGATAAGTCTTTACTAATATGCTAATTTTTAAATTGCTTTGCTCGTGGTTTAAGTGATAGCAAAATAATGATTGCAAAATAAAATATTATTGCAGTTGTTTTGTTATTTAATTCCAGAGAGAAATTATCTGGGATGACAGAGAAAATACTGTGGAGATTACGGTGCAGAGAGCATATAGCAAATTAACAAATTTAATGAAACCTTGTGATATGCAACAGTCTAAAATGCAACACTCAGCCAGCCTCACAAAATGCTTATTTTCAACTCCAGTATAACATAACTAGCTCCCAGCTTATTGTATCACATGGCTGTGAAGATATGCATTTCAGGTCCTTGGTAAATTGTCAGTTTTGTAAAATGAACCCAGGTATGGTCTGGAGGATTCAGTGTACAAATGATGATGAAATGCAGTGAATGACTTAATAGTTTTATAAACCCTAGATATGTGTTTTTATGACTGCTTCTCTTCATCAGTGCCATGAATTCTGGCTGGGGCAATTTGCACCTTTTCTTTCCCCTGTATCAGTTCCTAGCTTATTGGCCTTGTTAGCATTTAGCTTCAAATGGATATTGTCATGCCACAATATGATGTCAGTATAGTCCTTGTGGTTCATGCCCCTTTCAAATGCAACCGAGAGCAGAGGAATCTGGAATCCTGTCTCTCAAACACAAACATCTGAACAAAATAAGTGACAGTGCTGTACTTTGGGGCTTCTGGCCTCTGTCCTCGCTTCTTAGCAACTCTATTGGGCACTTATTAGGGAGGCATACCACCTGAGGCCTACTCTGTGTGTCTGCTATCCAGTTTGTGAAAGATGTATAGTGGGTTTGACCTTTCAGTTTATGTGTGAGCATGTGAAGGTCATTGGTTTTCAAAGTATGAAGAAAGAACGAAAGAACAATCCAGGGGCCCATACACCTTGTTGAGCATACGTAGGATAGTCTGCTGAAAACCAGTAAACAATTGACGATGGACCTATAAGGGCCTTGGTGACACAAAATAACTCTTTGTAATGTAAAAAATAGTGAATTTCATATTCATATAGGTTTGTGAATCGAAATTCAAAACGCAGGCATTGGTCCAAAAATGACAAAGCAGTAAAAAATGGGACATTTATTTTTCTTTGGGCCTCGTGTAATAAAAAATAGGTAGAAGTATTTAGGCAGAGATGAAGATGTGCCAAAAAAAATTGGATGCAGACTGTGATTTTTAATCACTGGTGAAGATGGGAGAAATCCAGCTTGGCTGCAGATTTTAATTTCTTTTTATGGAGTGGAAGCAGAAATTAATCGAGATAGAGAGGAAGTACTGGGGGAAGGTCAGGGGTTGCATCCTGGAGGAAGCTCATAAACGTGGTGAGTTTTCCACGTGAGTGAAAACAGCAGGGGCAAGCTTATAGACAGCAAGGGACAAGCAATATGATGCCTAGCACTGTCCAGGGTTTGATCACACTAATTTTATTTTGACAGAAATAGAGTGGGTGCTAATACTACAGACAACATCAATAGTAGTGGTTAATTACAAAATGAAGAGTAAATTGTTTTGAATAAATTGTTCAGTTAAAAGTGGTCCCATTGGACCGAAACGGAGTACAACACAGTGGGGTGTCTACATTGCAATCAATCCGCATATTGTCTGCCCTCCGTTACATTTAGTCATCCTGATTGATCCCCAATTGATCATCCACCAGGCCAATGTACTCAGCTAAATTTGTGGTAGGGAGCATATTCGGAGGAGGGTGTTGTTGTAGCAATTTAAATTACAATTGTACCTGTATTTTTGCTGTCTGTGGGGATTATTATTGGTGATTTACAAAGGTTTATTGTCTATGTAATTACTTTCTGGTCATTACTCAGAAAGACACACACACACACACACACACACACACACGACCTTTCTGTGGACACAGATTACCATTGTGGACACAAGTGATGCCCTGCCCTGCATGCAGTGATAAATATCATTGTCAGTCTGGGACGATAATGGGTAGTGTATTAAATGGTGGGCCAAATGAGTACTGTGTTCATCTGTCTGCTGTTCCCGCCTCAGATGCAGTCTGGGTCCATCCTCATTCACAAGTCTATAGACTTCAGTCACACTCTCAGCTGGTCACGTAAACCGATAAATAGTATTATAAAATACAGTGTACCTTGAGGAAAAAAAATATATCTTGGTTGTGAGTGCATTGTTGAGCCATACAAGGCATGGGCACACCAGTATCGATTCAACCTAATAATCAGAGACAACAGAGCACTGGAAGAGTTAGGTTTTTTTGGGGGGGTTGTCTGTTTAAGTTTTCAATGCACGGAGGAGATTAGTGATGTAAAATTCTTATGGCTGTGCATGATCTGTGCTGGAGAGCATAGCTGTCGGGGATGGCTAGGTTTGGCTGGGGGAGGAGGGAACAGAGTGTTCTCTGCTCCAGATGCACTTCTCCAGTTTTCCAATCAGGTCTGAGTAGAAGGTGTGCAGAGAAAAATAAGCCCAGTTAATTCTTGCGTGCTGGAGGCTTAGCTGCTTTATTGTAACAAATCGGTCTGGGACCGTTTCCTCTTCAGCAGCATTGTAAAGTAGGACGGAGTCTTTGTGCATATTAATTTTGTTTAAAATAAATATCACTGTGCCTTTTGGTGGAGGCCACCGGGACATGAGGAATTAGTCCTTGTGGTGATTTGTCACTGAGATCTGATGATTTAACAATGTGTTGACACACTTACGGCAGTCGGGTCAGGAATAGACTGAGTTGCCCAAGATCACACTAACAATGCCAGCTTCTTGCCTTCTAAAAGTAAGGCATCCAGGCTGAGGAATATAATTAACACTGCTGCTAATTGCAATGCGGCACCATGCTGTGAACCAGAGCGGCTATTTAGGAGAAGGCAGCGTGCCTGCATAAACTATGCATGTTCCCTAAATTACTTGTTACTTCTAAGCCTTAAAATTGAAGTCACATTACTGAGGGCACGGGTTGGAGTTTTCTGCTGCTTGTGAGAAACTGTCTGCTCGTTATTGACACCTGGGTGGAGGAGACGGACATACTTGCCAAATCATTGCTGCATTGGGTACATTCAAGTACAGCACATAGCTTAAGAAGCACAGTCACATTGACACAGATTCAGGGTTATAAAATCAATGCATCTAATATTAGTGCTAAATTGAGACACTAATATGCCAGCAACCAGCACTGCATTTGGACATTTATGCAGAATTGCAAACCAGTGCTGCACTGGGACAGATTCAACCCATAATACCAGTATTGCATTGGGACAGATTCAACCCATAAAATCAGTACTGCACTGGGACAAATTCAACCCATAAAACTGGTACTGCACATAGATACATTTGCAAAGATTCATATTTGCAAACACCATTCTGTTGAATTCCTCATCTTAGTGAGACAGATAGTCTTGGTATTTACCTGTATTTAAAGATGCAGACACATTCATTATTTTCATTATTTCATCATTGCATTAAATCATTTAGCTCTGTGTGTAATCAGGCAGAGACCCCCAAAGCATTACATTCACTGAAGCTGTGGTGGGCACTCGGGACTATAGAACCCCCTGTCAGCAAGCCTGGGGGTTTCTAAAGCCCCATTATTACTGTATGTATATTCAACTCCCATGAATATTCAGGGAGGGGTGTTATTCACTGTAGGCATTTCCTTCCTAATACAGCCTCTATAACCACTGGCTGTGCTCCTTATATTGGAATTAAAATGTTATATCACTGACGCTTTATTTTAAAGTCCTTTCTACACAGGAAGAGACACTGGAAGACGATATATGAAAATCAGTTCTGGGATCAGCAAGTGGGTTCATCTAAGGCATAAAGGAAAACAATATTCATGTGATTGCTAGAGAAACAGTAAAAAAAACCCTACAATAAATACATTTGGGGCCTTCCAAAAAAAGGGATTCAAAGCTTTATAAAATGCACCTGGTGTGTCTGGTTTGTCTCCCTTCAGTGTGACATTTCGCTGTCTTTGCACACGTGATGCCATTTTTCCATGTGCTGTCTTGTCACGTGTGAAAGTTTCCTTTTATTGTTTCCCCTGCAGGCTACGGTTTGGTAGAAGCGGAGCGCATGCTAACACACCGGAGCCGTCTCTTGTTCCCCTAGCCACAGTTTTTTTTTTATCCCACCAAATGTTCACTCAGCAGCTGTGAGAGCTGCGTTTCACCTTATTGGCCTGTGTATTTAGACCTTCACATACACGTATTGGACACTATGCTTTACGTTCCCTGGGCTTTTTTATGCTTGCAGTACCCAATGCTCACACAGAGACTGGAAGAAGGGCATTTATGTATTCTGCACCCTCTGCTTGGAATATCTTCCAGAAGGACTAAAAACTCATGAATTTAATCTCATTAGATGTTTTTTAAATCCAAAAAGGAAAAAGAAATGGAGGCAGGCTCACAAGGCGCTGATTGTTTTATTAAGCTTTTTTTTACTCACTCTCATATTAGACAACTTATCTTTTTATATTGTATTTGTGTTTTGATTATAGTTAACTGATTAACTATCTGTTTTTATATGCACTGCTGCCAGTCTTTGGCCAAGTCTCTCCTGTTAATCTCAATGGGACTCCCTGGTTAAATAAAGGTTAATAATAAATAATAATACTCATACATATGGACACATGCACACACACAAACATACACAAGCAAACATACACATAATCCCTGACTCAGTCATACACAATATTGATTCACAAAAAATATCACACCCAAAAACCACCAAAACAAATAAGGACAAAGCAGCTTTGGAAATTGTCTCTATCCTCATAAAATTCCCTATTCTGTATACAGCTGAATAGTCTGTACTTTGGTGCAGAGGTTATGGAGAAATGCTGTGTTTGTGTGCATTTCCTTCAATAGCAGTTTACATTGCGGCCCAGTCTCCAGCGCAAAGCAGCCATAAAAAAGCATAAACTACACCATTAGGTGCCTATTACTATGGTTGAAAGTGCCAATGCAATGTGCTAATTAGCACAGTTGTAAGTGCTGATTTGCATAGTAATTTACTGCAACGCCCACGCAACCAAATACATACAAGCATATACATACATGTATGTCTCGCTCCACGTCAGCTCAAATACACACCTGAGCACATGGAGCACACACATAAACACAAAAATGATAAACCACAGCGCTTTAAACGATGCCCATTTAAAGCTTTGATAATTAATTAAAGCTGCTGAAAATGAAATGCTTTCAATATTAATTTTGTCTAATGATAATGCACCTCTCACCATTTTGAAGGTCTCCCTCTCTTTTTCATACTTCAATGGTAATGGAATTGTTCCCAATTAACTGCTGTTAAGGGCGCTCTGGGACAACTGTGCATAGAAATACAATGGAAGTAACAGCCCCTGGAGGTGTTTGGAAAAAATGGTGCAGTGTCTTCTTTTCAGTGGTTTTATATATTGTTATTCAGAAGTATTTGTCACAAATGGGGTCTACAGCATCTGTAACAGAGTGAATGTGGGGCATAAATAATCTGTAATAGAATAAAGGTGGGGCATACAGCAGCTATAGTAGACTAAATGTAGGGTGTACAACCACTATAAAAGACTAAAGCTGGGGCATACAGAATCTGTAGTAGACAAAAGGTTGGGTGTACAACCACTATAAAAGACTGAAGGTTGGGCTTACAGCCTATGTAAAGGTTAGCACAAGGGTTTAGTGAAAGCATGGGGTCTGTCAGGCACTGGTAATAAATAATTACCTCTCAGTGTGCTATGTTCCCTTTGTTCAAATATCACCATAGGCAGTGTGCTGATTATGAAAAAAGTGATTAACTTTTAGCTTGCAATTAGTGAGTAGGTCACGCTGTGTCTTTCTGATAGTCCCTATGGGAGTCAGAACAGTGGTGCCCACAGATGCAGCGAAATACAATGACAACAATCTCTCACTGTCTCTTTCTTTTTCTCTCTCTCTCCATCCAGAGGATGAGCTGTAGTTACCTCCTATGTACAATCCTGCTTTTTGTGGCCGTCCTACTGGCTGTCACAATAACGGGAACCATCCTCTTCATGAACCACTACCAGGCTCCACCCGGGCCGGACGGCCCCCCTCTCATTAGCACCAATCAAGATGAGAGCAACGCCCTGGTGACGGTCGAGCGGGGCGACGGTTCCCGCATCAACATCTTTGTTGACCCCAACTGCCCGGACTACAACAACAACTTCCTGCGCCTGGAGGGGGTGCAGACGTCACTGCTTCACTCGCTCACCGACCATGACTCCGACCTCAAGTCCGTCAAGGGTCAGGACCACGCCCTCCTGGTCAGCCTGGCTGAGGAGGTGGCGAAGCTCTCTGCCCATGCCAGTCAGCTGAGGATGGACTACGAGTCCCTGCGGCGTGGCCAGGGGAACCTGGGGCAGGACCTCAACACCCTGCAGACAGAGCAGGGTCGGCTCATCCAGGTGAATCCTCCACCTATTCCACCCTCCATGCACTAACCAACCCCCACCCCCTACCTTCCCCAGGCCCCACCACACCTGCTTTTAACCCAGTGGAGTACCCATGAGTCGCCTTGGTTCACACCTCTGATTTCCAGTGGGATGTGTAGGGAAGACAAAAAGCAAGAGTGCTGTGGTGACACCGCTCACCTAGCAGCTCAGCTCAGCTGACAGGGCCAATCAAGAGCGCAGCAAAGGCAATATTTTTAGACTATGCTGTTAAATATCAAGCCATTGATGTGAAGTTAACGGAGACCCAGCCCTTCAAACTGACACCCAGTTCCTGTTCTTAGAGAGCACTGGTGCTGATTTGATGGATGTTGCTCAGTCACCTCTGCTCTAATCAGTGAGTCCTCACTAGGCAAGGTGCACAATGTGGGGATTAATGAAAGGCAACTGTTCCTATTGTTTTGGCGAATTAGTTTTTTAGGGTTTTTCCCTGGCTGCATCGGGCAGGCAGGCTGACAGAATAAGAAGCGTTAAATCTTGAGTGCCTTGCCCTCAAGGCTGAGGAAGAAATGCGTGCTTATCACTACAAAGTGCCTGTAATAAAAAACACACAAAACACAAAATGAAATTCACCCTGGAACCACTGGCACGCATATACACTTTCGCTCACCCCCTGAGTTTGCAGTTAATAGGCTCCTCTATATCTTGGAACAAAGGAAATGCTGTTTTCAAGTTCCCAGCTGATGTGTCAAGCAAGGGTATAACACCCCTGTCATGCATCGGGCGTGGCTGAGAAAATGCTGCTCAGACACCATTTAGGATATGCTGACTTATTCACGAAGTGAATAGACATGCTGGTACAGTGATCTGATTAATGCCTTATTTTTGTTATGTGATGTTTCCAGTAATCAAGACCCTCTCTACAGTACCTCATTAGACTTGGCTCTAATGATGCCATCATGTGCTGTGATTGCGAGAAGAACGGGGTCACATTCCCTGGTCTCACGGCAACAGAAGTGTCAAACTCTGGACAAAAGTCACACTCCTGCTTTGTCCTGCCATTATTTTTTTCTCCACATGTCGCTCTGTAAATCTTCTGGGAGAAAGAGTTAGTCATAAATACACTGAAATTCATTTGGAGGCTGAAGGCCATGCAAATGTATCTCCTAGCATAGCAACGAGATCACGTACTCAGCCACAGCAAGCACCTTTCACAAGAATGCAGGAAAAAGTGTTTGTTATTGGTGCTGTTAGTTTAAGAGTGATTACACCTTAAGAGGGCTTTTTATTCCTTTTCCTGTGTGTATTTATCACTCTAAAAATTATATTGTTCCCCATAGGTATACTTATTTGTAATAATTTGCAATATTATTATAATCTTAAACCTTTTGGGCCATATTACTGAATTATTAGAAAATATTTATAGTTGTAAGAAATCACACACTGCACATTCACATGATGAGCAAACAATAATATTTCTAAATACTTGGTACAGGCCACCAAACACTTTACCTGAGTGGAATTGGCTCATAGAATCACCTAAGCACCTTCTACCATCAATGGGTGAAGCTGTTCAGTTGTGAGCCAGGATTGTGTCAGGCCATTATTGTGTTCAATATGTATTTTCTCCTGGGTCTAAAACTGTAGACCTATATTTCAATTTCAAGTCACAATTCCCTGAGGTTAACCAGCCCTTATCCCTGAAAGAAAATCCTTGACGGAGGAGTAGCAGAACATGCAAATGGTGCCACTGACTTCAGCCACTGTTCACAACTAAAGACCCAAACACGTTTTATGTGCTTAAGCACTGAGAATGTGTTGCTGCAGGCAGAGTTGTGGGTTTGTAAGGCATGTGTCAATACAAATCTTGTATATGCAGATTCACTCTTCAGCAAAACCATAGATTGTTTCTAAAATTCACTACAGAAGAAGTCGTTAACTTCTTTTCTTCTCAGATATTGTGAAGTCTGCATATCTGGGGCAGGGCACTGGTCTACTTAGAGGAGGACAGTGCATCATTAGCACTGTCAAGGCATGTTTACATTTTGTATCTGAACATTCTCTCCATGTGCCTTTAGACATAGTCTTCTCCCCAGAGTCAGTGGTGAATTTTCTAACTGTCAATAAAGCTAACCATTGTTAGCGAGCCCACAGGATGCCCCAAGCTGCTCTGTTGTTATCTCTGTTGGCAGCTCTGTACACAATAAGAAACTTCCAGAAACTGGAACTGCAGAAGAAATGAAAACAAAAATAGAAATTACGCTTTGGTATGAGAGGATTCGTCAATTTGACATTTAAACAGAAGAAATGTTTATAAAACTCTCAAAGACAAACTCCGACATGACCAAAAGCAGGAATACTAGAGGAGATTAAAAATAAATGGTTTTGGACAATGAGCTGGGAACATTTTGAAGATGTTCATTTGTATATTAGAATATACTCTGTTGTCTATAATAAATAGAAGTAACATGGACTGTCAGTAAAAGTTATTTGTTTTAGAAATGTGGGGCAAATAAATCACATGTATGTGAGTGCTGTACAATGGTTTGGTACCTTTGCTTGCAATTCAAAGGTTCTAATTCCTGGCATGGGTCACTGCTATTTGGCCCTTGGTAATTAACCTGAATCGCTTCAGTAAACTATCTAGATGTAAAAATGAGCTGTAATCTATGTCTCTGCTTTAGAGCATCTGCTACCTGCAAAATCTATTGTTTATTTTTATATAATGTACAACACATGCAGAGCATGTTCTTCTTGATGGTTCAAATTGAACATACGCATGCACTGTAGTTGTGGAAATTTTCCCATGAAAAAGGAGACTATTTGTTTTGACATATACTGTATCAACAAGGCATGCTAGAAAAGGATCCCACAGTGCATCTTCAAGAACGAGCACTTAGGAGCACTCCAATGTCCACACTGTAAACTCTGAAGGTTAGAGCGGGAGGATAGAGACAGGCATTGCAAACCCCGCCTCTTCTGTCCTTCCCCATGATTCTTCAGCGTTGGTATTTAACGGGCCATTTGAACCGACAATGTCCTCTGTTCGATGGGTCACCGCATCCGCGACAAATTTGAAAATCAAATGGAGCCAGATGTGTGTGTGTGTGTGTGCGTGCGTGGGCATACTCACACTCTATCATTCATACAGATGCACACACACGATTAACCTTTAACACCCCCACAGAGTGGCCTTATGGAACCTTGGTCGGTGCTTAATTGCTGCTTAATTGATGCATCTGACTCTGTGCAGTGATAAGACTGGTGCACTTTTCTGTCCCTTGCTCTTTCTTTGGCTCACAAAGTCAGTGAAATTAAGGAGCAGGGTGACTCATTTGTTGGCTCGGAGGTGAAGCTGATGCTCATTGACACTCCCTCCCTCTTCCCGAATGCCAAAATGCTCTGAAAGGGCCATCTGCATCCTGCCAGAGAACCACAGCGAAGGAATAGCACACTCAGACAGAGGCCTCGGACTGCAAATAAGATTGCACTATTACTCAGATTATTTGGTTGTTATTGAACTGCGGCCTGGATTTAATCACCCTTTCACCTTAACATTGACTTAAAAATAAATGTTTAGAAAATTTAGTACGGTTTTATTTTTCACCGCTTTCCTCAAAAATACTGTTTGGCAAGTTAATTTTGGTGATCCCTGAACTTGCCACGCTGTGTTTGTACCACACTCCATCAGCTGACATGGCAAGTGTTTGGTTCCTGGGCTTCTAACATCTTGGACACTGTTGAAATTGCTGTGAGGGGCAGCTTTATTGGCTTCAGCCCTGCAGTTTAGTTAAAAAGAACAGAAAATTACAATCTAAATTGCATTTTAAAAGCCACACAAAAGCAATGCATTCAGATTTTAATAGCATCTTCAGTGTGCTTTGATAATAATCAAAAGTCTGTGCAATCTTCCTCTTTGTAGATTTTCACTGGATACGCTCATCAATCTTTTGTTCCGGTGAATATGTTCCGTTTTTAAAAACAGCGAGCTGCAGAACAGATGTGAGTGCTCAATCCCGGCTCGGAGGATGGATTGTTTATTACATGCACAGCATAAAGCAATAGCATGTGCATATCTCTTTGATTAACGAGGACACTGGGTGGAAGAAACAAAACCTTTTAGATAGAGACGGAGGTAGGGGGGTGGGGGGGGGGGGACATCACATCCCCAAGGCCAATTACAACTGCGAATTTCACACCGACCCACTCAAGTCCACAGTGGATCACACCCTAAAGTGGGTCAGTGCTTTCATTTGTCAAGACAAACATTATTACTTTGTAGTCTAATTACTCTGGTGTTGTGCTGCCGAGGTCAGAGAGGACATTGTAGACGCCGCCGGGCCGGTTCAGGAGACGCCTGACACATTCACTTCGCTCATCGTGGTGGCAGAGGAGGAGAGAGAAGATGAAAGGGAAGAGGGAGCTGGTTCAGATTCCCTGGAAGTGATCTTATTGAGGGTGAAGAAGGGTAGAGGGACCAGACAGCAGTATTTCCTCTGTCAGTGTGATCAGGCATCAAAAAAAATGAGCTGCTGTACTTTTAAAGAATGAAAGGACTTTTATATCAATTTGTCTGTCGTTCATAGCTGAATCACTTTATTACTCAGAGAGGTGACTGAGCACAGGTCATGACATTGTTTATACTGTTCAGAAATTAACCACTACAGATATTAGAAAGTGAATTTGCGATGCCCAGTTTCTCAACCTTGCTAGCTACAAAGCTGTTGGGCTCACTGAGTAGAACAAGGTGAACAATTTAATGGGGGATTCAGCGCACTTTTGGAACACATTTATTTCAAATCAAAGGCATTCTCAACGTGGGTTATGTGTTACCAGAGCAGATAGCTTCATCTACTGTATATTTGGAGTGCTATAAATTTCAAATGAACCCCCTCTTTTCCAAATATTCCGGAACATTGTAGGGATGATTTAGCTCCTTTGACTGCCCAGTGAATAATGCTAATATCTTGAGAGATCATTAGTGTGGCTAGGAGGCAGCTAATCGTACTTCAAACAAACTCCTACTCTGGATGCATAATCAGGCAGGCTATTATTACGTACATGAATGCTGCATGTTGGCATCCTTCCTAAAGATGAGCAAAAAAAGACTGTAAAATAAACAATTTGAGTAATGAGCTATATTGCATGCTAAATTGGAAAACTTCAGCGTTTTATACAAAAACAAACCCATGTGAAAAAATAGAATGCCGAATTATACTTTATTATACATAAAGTATAATTCACATTTATATAATTATACTCCAAGAATGTTGAAGTATACTTTTTCACATGGGAATGTTCTGATAAAATGAAAAGTTGGTCGGAGAGCCAGGGGTCTCATCTGACCACAACATCCGGTTCTAATTAAAATTCAACATGGTCTGTTAAAACTGGTATTTTCTTTGCTTTCTAACCAAGGCTCACAGATAATGTACAATATAGGTTGCGCAAAAAAAATTGGTGCCATCATGCGTTTGTGTGCAATGATATGTGTATATGTGTGTATCTCTGCAGCTGCTGTCGGAGAGCCAGATCAACATGGTGAAGGTGGTGAACTCGGTGAGCGATGCCCTCAACTCCATGCAGAAGGAGACGGGCGTCAAGACCCGGCTGAAGGCGGATCTCCAGCGGGCTCCTGTCCGCGGGGCGCGGCTCAAAGGCTGTGCCAACGGTGAGGACTTCCGTTCTTTGGGTCATATTTGTCCAGATTTAATTCCACTTTCCTACACGGTGGTTCTCGTTGCGCTGCAGTTTTGCATGAGGGACGCAAATCAAATTAGAACATAATGCTCACCCGCTGTTCAAAAGGCAGACTCCGAAAGAAACTAGTGTGTGTTTGTGCCCACCCATTGTTTACAATTCCTGCGCAGTGTTTGTTAAAGCATAATATAATCTTATACTTATTCATCAGTTTTTATCGTCCAGATCATATTTCCACTTGTACCATCACCCCGATACGCAGAGTCCATTCTAACTGAAGCATCACTAGGCTACACTATGGGAAATTCTGCAACGCCATGCAGGGCTGCTGGCTGCTGGTCAAACTCGGAACAGTCAGCACCATAGGGCACATTACTGCACTGAGAACCAGTTTTTTAGCTGGCTGTGCCACCCAAATGTCCCATAATATATTTTTTTCACTACATCTGAGTTCTTAGGCTAGAGCGCTGTACAATATGGTCTATAGCTGAGGGATACCCACCTGAAATGTCAACCTTTTTCTAAATCCTGCCATTACACACAGCACAACTTAGACAATAACAAGGAATAACAAGGCTGGATTCCTGTTTGCAGGCCTTTCACAAGGAAGTTCAAGGTGAACCATTAGTTCTGTTAGTTACTGTAGTTTTTCCATCAGTTTCCTGTCATTTTCAAAATTCCTGTCATTTTCTAATTCACTGGAAAAGTACTGAATATTTTGCATACACAAAAGCACAGGAGTCAGACATTCATGTGGATAGACTGCATATGAACTTAATTGGAATCGAGGTGAGAAACCATTTCTGTTTCCAGCAAATGTATTCTCTAAACTGTGTGAAAATCCTTTGGCAATTTCACACTCCGTCAATGCCTGGTTGTCAAGTAGTGAGCTGGAAGCCAATGACAGTGTACTCACAGGTGCTGACAGAGACTAAGTACCCCAATCTTTGGCTGTTCAACTTATAGCATGTGTTTATTGTTAAAATACTGAACCTGTGAACACTGATTGTGCCTACAGATTAAGGGGGAAAAGGAACTGAAAGTACCGTAGACATCAGTGTCATAGAGATATCAGCTGTTTATTTTAAGTGTGAGAGCTGTACTTTATAATGGGTCCTCCCAGAATAATGTCAGCCAAAGATGATTGACTAGGAAAAACCCAGCGGCACGCATGCTCCACTTATGCTTCCATAACATGTAAATTTATACATTGGCCATGTCAGAGGACATCCCTATTTTGCATCCCTGATCTTGACCCACTGCAAGCAGTCATGCATAATCCATTAGGCAGTGCTGTTTGAGGCATTCCCTCATTTATACCCCCCTTCCCCGTCTGCACAAGCCTCTGCTTCGAGTTTCTGTGGGCAATTCCCCTGTGACATACTTAGCGCCGGGCTGTCTGGTGAGAGCGATCAGAGGAAAGATGGGAGAGGGATTTGCTATCAATGGGACTGGGGCAGATACAGTTGTGATGGGTGGAGCGTGGAGATGTCAGAGATTTGACAGGTAGAGGAGCTGTGACAGAGCACTGCGGGTTATTTTGACACCTCCTCACAGTCTTTAATTACCGGTACATTCTATTTTCCAAAAACTTGCAAAGAGGAAACTGTCATCTACAGTTATGCATTACTCGTAAGTTTATCCTCTCTCTCTCTCTCTCTCCCTTATCACTCTCTTAGGCTCTCGGCCTCGAGACTGCAGCGACATCTACGCCAACGGACAGAGGGAGGACGGGATATATTCCATCTTCCCCATACACTACCCCTCCGGCTTCCAGGTCTTTTGTGACATGTCCACAGATGGAGGCGGCTGGACGGTGAGCGTCACTGACCACTGAGTCATGAGGCCTGCGCACTCACGCACCCACACAGACTCGCACATACGCACAGACTTCTAACAGTACGATAGGCCCTGCTCAGGTATACCAACACACTCACACATTCACACACACATTCATATGAGCATGTGCAATGGATGTGTCACAGAGAAAATTTAAGCTCACAAAGCTGACTCAGTGATGAGACACCGTAAGGTAACTGTGTTCAATTATGCAACTCATCTTTGCGCAGTGGGACTGAATACTAAAGTCACTGAAGTCAACCAGGGTTACAATAATCAGGGACTACAATGGACAGTAACACACAACTAATGCCACTAGCCAGAAAAGTCAATGTCTACATAAAGTAACAAAAATAATTTTTTACAAACAATAAAACACACATAGACAACAGATGGCCACACGTAGGTTGACAGGACGGTCTAGGCAGTAGACAGACTAGAGCTAAGCTACTCCTTACCTAAAACAAAAACACAGTACTGTCCCTTTCTACTGAGGCAAAGCAAAAGGAGTGAGTCTTCTGGCAAATTCCTTTCCTACTCTGACCTGAAAGTGTTCAAAAAAAACAAAGAAATGAAAATGCCTGACCACCTGCAACCTACAATAAAAAAATACACTAACGCAAAACTAGTTGAAAACAAAACGTGCGGCAAAACACGGTGGCTTGAAATTCTAAAAACCACAAGCAAGCCAGCTAAGGAAGCAAACAGGAGTTTTTTAACTGCAGTCTTCAAGCTTTTATCCACTTGAGGTGTCAGGTGGACACAGGTGCGCATCATCATCAATCAGCTAATCAGATCCTCAATCAGCTTCACCTGCAGAACCCTGACACAGGCACTGTGACTCCACAAAGCTAGGAAACGGAACAGTATGGTGAACTAGGATAGAATGAGGCTATTGTCTCATCCACTGTCACATGATGCGTGCTAAAGCTGTGGACATCAGAAAAGGAAAGAGTCCAGTACAGTACAGTCCTCAGCGGTAATACGTTTGAGTCAGAAAATGAAAATGTCCTACAAAGTTTAAAACTTCGGACACGGTCTGCTCTGCAGACGGTTGTTTCATCGTCAGTTTTCCGAATATAAGCATATATTTCAGTCTCACCATGCCATTGTCTCATTCATCACAAACAGAAAGGCTATAATACTGTTTCACTCTGTATTCCTAATGTCTTGGTGATCAGAATCAGCCCATTCTTTTGCACAGCCCTACTAGGAATCTAAGAATTGTATCCCTGGCAGGGCCCATTTTTCAGATATTATCATAAACCTGTGCAGCTGTGGTAAAAATTCTCAATAACCTCTCGTATTGTACTCAAGGCCAGCTTCATCTCTGCTGTTCAGTGCAATCTATTTCACCTGCTTCCTTTCATCTTTTTTATATTGAAATAAGAATGTGTCATGTGTTTGAAATGCACCTGAACATTAAGATAGGGGTATAATTTTGCTCATGTAAATGGCCAGATGATTGGCATCATGTTTCATGGGGTAGGTAGCAAATGTAGCACAGCCACTCTGCAGCAATCTGTCATGATGTCAAATAATCCACTATACCTCAGAAACCCCAAGAGATGACTGTACTGTGTTTTTACACAATCAACTAGTGGGATCATTAAAACTACTGTTATTGCACATACCACATCATCTATTCAAATATCAAGCTATTTCAAAATCTTGTCTTGACATGTAGAAATGGTACACCCCACATAATGGGTGCAAAAACTTCCTTTATGATGGTAACATAGAGATGCTTGCATGCATTTGTCAGACCTGTAGAACGGCATCTCTGAATTTAAATTTGATACCAGCTAGCCATGTTCAAAATGTTGATAATTCCTACATGACAACAAAGTCTATGATTAAATATATGCCCTTTGTCCTTAAATTATCTTGGTGAGTTGGGGATTCACAAGTATTGTTCGAAAAATAATTTTATCAAGTCTTTTTTGTAAAACATAAGCTTAATCATAACGTTCCTTCATGGCAATATGGCACCTAAAAATGCACCTCCTGTGATAAAACTGTTAATGACCTTTATATACATTTTTATATTTGAATGTTTGTCATAAGGGAGAATGAACGGTGACCGCTGGAGTTACAGACAATTGGAGTTCTCATTTAATCTGGATGGAAATAAGATAATGTCATTTTAAGCGAGAATAGACAGTGTAGCACAATGGATAAGGACCTGGGATCGTAACTCCAGGGTTGTAGGTTTACTTTCTAGCAGTGACATTGCAGTTGTATCCTTGAGAAAGATCTGGCTAAAAGCAACTGCTAAATACCTAAAAGATAATCTAAGTGTTAAATTAAAATTAAATGGTTGATTGTTGCTTGCTTTCTTGTTAAGTTATTTTCATAGAGAATGTTAAAGTATGTTAAATATTTGGGTGTGATCATGGAAAAATATTTTTAAAAGTGGTACTTGCAACGGAGCTGTTTCTCATTCTTCCAACCTGCCTGAGAGAGGAAGAGTTTATGTATGCAGACAGTACCCACAATAAAGAACACTGACATGCTGCCGTGCTTTTATGACATACACAACATGCTGTCATGCTGTTTTTACGTTCATTACAAAATCATTTTTATTGCTGAATCTTTACATAAGTTCAGGAACAAATAAGGTTCACATGAGTCATCTTGAAATATTTAATGCTGCTCGGAATTGCCAGAAATATATTGGTACTAGCTCCACTGAACTTACAATCTCCCAAAAAATTTCACTGTGGCTTTTGGTTTGACATTTGTAAATATCATATGCAAACATAACCTCATTTCAGCTTTACCTTGAAGTGAACATCAGCATGCAAATTTGTGCAGCAAAAGGGTGTTACTGGTTTTTGGGCATTCTCTTTGTTTGGAATTTGCCAAGTAACTTCTGCCTGATTATCTTCTCTGTCTTAATTTCAGCAAGAAAGGCATTCATGTTCCTTGTCAGTGGGAATTGCTAGAGGATAGCATCTTGGAATTTGTTTACAGAAGCTTTCCAGTTTCAAATATAGTTTTACCATAGTTTTACTGTATTAGTGTTCAGGTACAAAAAATAAAAGAAGTGAGAAGAATATTAATGGCATAGGTCCATAGGTTTAGTTAAGTATAAAATATTTGTGAGACTAATGAGGTTTAAAAACCAGTAATCAGTTTAATTCAAATTCAACTGGAAATGAATAAGTTATAGCAAAGGGGCAGGACATTTTTCCAATGGGAGTTAACATTGAACTAGAGAACCAAAGCTGACTTATCTGAATTGCTACCACAATAATCCAGTGAAAGGCTTAATGTGAAATTGCAAACAAATGGCTGCTCTCAACCAGATCTAAATGACAGATTTTCTTTATCCGAGTGCTTGCGATGATAGCATATGATTCAAAATGCATCCCCCGATTACAGTGCTTGCATTGGATGGGAGACATTGCTCCTCTAGTTTTTAATGGAGTAGAATCTTCTTTTTCCCTCTCCCCTTTTTCCTTTTTATTTACCAAGCACATTCCAAAACCAGGAGTCTCCAGAGACGTGAAAGTAGAGCTGCTATGGAGAACTAATAATTTTTGGGACTTTATACATCATCTCTTGCCTCAGGCAGTTTTCTGTTGAAGATGCAGTCCTGGCTGTCGATGTGACTGGTGGCACTGGCAGGCTGTGTGGCCTGTCATTGCCCGATTTCTCAATTTCCCACTCTCGTGAGCACTCGCAATCACACTTACACGTAACTAAATATATATCATCTTGTCTCACACACATTCCCCCCTTCACTCTCTCACACACAGACACATGTGCGCACACAACAATATGCTTTAACAAATGATTCCACAATAAAAATACATTCTTCTCTCTCTTCCAGTCAAATCCAAAATACTGTGACACACATGCTCATACAGCTACATGCAAGGGACTACAGAGGATAGATGTACTTGCTGAAGTAAACATTCACTTAAAACTTTACACAAAAACCAAATGCATATGTACTCTGACTGACTAGCATACATATGGTCACACATAGACACTGATATGCATGTGCACACACACAGGCACACACACACATAAACAGGCACACATGAAGATACGCACACAAACTTACACACACACGTAAGCATGCGCACAGAAAGATGCACACCCAAACACACACACACACACACACGTAAGCATGCACGCAGAAAGATGCACACCCAAACACACACACACTCCTGGGAGGCAATGGCAGGCGAGTAATTAACATGGTAATCGGAGGAGCCCAGAGGATTGTTCTCCCACACTGCCTCCCACTGCACCGGAGGGGAGTGGATCAGAAGGGGGGGAAATAAGGAGGCCGGTGAATGGTGCGGCAGACTGCAGGGAAGTGAAGCAGATCGCACATTCCCAGTCGTCATCAGGAGCACAAACATCTGCGAGGCAGCTGTGGGAGTTGTGTGTTTGGAAACAAGCGTGACGTCCCCAGCATGAGTGCGTACCTCAGCTGAGTGAAATCTGAGAAAATGTCACATTTAGCCAAAGGGCCATTTACTGCATTCTGACACTGTTCTCTCTGTGCTGCATGTGTGGCGTTGAAGCTGTTGTTGTGGCTATGACTCCAGAGCAGCATGTTCATTAAAGAGAGGCTATGACATGGGTAAAGAAGTCCCTCGCAACCAGCCTTTATGCTTGTGTGGTGTGTGCAGATAGTACCACCGTTGTGACCAGAGTTTCATAAGACCCAGTGGGGGTGTGTTAGTGTTTTTTTTTTTTTTTCATTTGATAGGCTTCAAGAAAATATGCAGCTGTATAAGTGGATTACAACATGTGAACAATATTTGTCCCTCTTACTAAAAACGTCTGCTTGGCTAATGCAGTGTTTTTCAAAGTGGGTGCTGGGGCACCCTGGGGTTCTGCGAGATCCCTCCAGGGGTGCCTTGTAGCACTGTCAAAAAATATTCTAAAAAATAATCAAATATCATTCAACAAATTTTTTCAACAAGGTCCCGCATTTTGTAATTCAGATGAATAGGGCCTATGTAAGTGTGTTCTACAAGCGCCATCACGTTCATGAATGCAACTCTGTTTTCATTACATTACAGGCATTTAGCAGACGCTCTTATCCAGAGCGACTTACACAACTTTTACATATCATTTTTACATTGTATCCATTTATACAGCTGGATATATACTGAAGCAATTTCGGTTAAGTACCATGCTCAAGGGTACAACGGCAGTGTCCTACGCGGGAATCGAACCTGCGACCTTTTGGTTACAAGCCCGGTTCCTTACCCACTGTGCTACACTCCGTCCAATGCCTACGTGGGGTGGGTAGATGTCGATAAAGTCCCCTGTCACATCAGAAAAGGAAAACAGACAGGCTAAGTTTACTGTCTCGTTTTCCTTGCCAATATGAAATGATGCTTGTTCAGCACTATGGACAGCTATCGTAACTCTCAAACAGCAAGAATGTAGCCAGTGGTTCCATGAAAAATAATTATTTCCTGCTCTGAAGCTTTAGATAAGTTTCGATATTGAAACAAATTTTTTAAAATACAAAATGTGCATTTGTATAGTGCAGGCATTTCACCCTTTTGAATGTGTTTTATTGTATATATTGCTGTTAAGACAAAACTGGGATTTTCACCTGTCAATGATCACAGCCACCACAGTAGTTAGGCTGTTCGCCATTGTGCCCTATGTGCTTGTATTAGCCTATACTGCGTTGCACACTGGTCCTATAGCCGAATGTCGCTCGCTGTGCCTTTATCTATGTTTCAACAATGTTGAAATGCACTTATGGGCTATTGTGCTATCTTGTATTGTGCTTAATAAATGCCAGGCTGTGGCATATTACACCATTGAGACAATGTGCTTTATATGCTTAGTTCATTTGTTGAAATTGTTGGTCAGTTTCGTTAGTTGAGATAATTGCTGAGTTGAGTGAACTGCACTAATACAGTGAAGATCTACTACTGCATAACTAAATTAAACATTATATTTTGAACAATATGCCAATGTCCCTTTGTGTGGTTGCTACACTCTAGTGGACAATAATGCTTAGGCCTATTAGTTTACAGGGAGCATCACTGAATATTATGATATTGCATATTGATATGCATAGGCTATGTAAATGGTATTCGAATACAGAAGGTTAAGTTCGACCTCAGGCTGATGACAGCCCTAGTGCCTGGAAGTTTAAGTTATGTTAAAATGAAAATGTTATGATAAAACTAATAAATTGCTCAACTGATTTAAGTTCATAATAAAGCTTTTCCAAGCTCATAATGAATTAGAAACTCCGCACATTCAACCTCCGTCTACATCCAGTCTGAATGTAGCCTAAATTTAGTACGTTTGGTCAAATGCGAAACAACCCATTTTTACGTTTTAGCTAGACAAGCGACATCTAATGGTTGTGTAAATTTCACCATAGAAAGAAAGATTAATTAAGAAAAAATAAGAATGCCTGGCCCTTCGCCCCTTCTGCTGAGATGGGTTTTAATTGAACAATTAGATATAGCTTGTATTTAAAGCAGCTTGATCCAGTATTGTGTCAATTTTATTTATTTATTATTAATTTTATTTTTTTAATTTGCGAAACAAAGGGTAGCTGTAGGGATCTAGTAAGGCTCAAACCCTGGTCTCCCAGGGGAGAGGCTGTCGTTTCAACCGCTTAACTAATATCCTAAATATGTCATTTTTAAAAATGCAGCCTAGTCTGTTGAATGAAGCGGATTTAATATTTTGACAAGTTCACCTGTTTCTGTCTTTAATAAAGGTTTATTAGATTGACCATCAATTCATACTATGAGCATAAAAACGTGTATAAGATGTTGCAAACTACATATGACATTTTGGGGTGCTGTGAAAATGGAAATTATTTGCAGGGGTGCCTTGGGTCTGAAAAGTTTGGGAACAACTGGCCTATTGTACAAAGAAAAAATAGTGTAGAGAATGTGCCAGTGGGATCATTACTGCTGGGAGGTGTAAACCCTGTGTGAAATTGATTTCTTTCTCCCTGATTTTCCCATTTTGCTCCAGAGTTTTATAGTTGTGATACATTTTCACTGGAATCATATTAATTTGTCTAGAAGTTAATGTCAGTCATTGCTCTTCTAAAAAGTGCTGATTAATAGCCCACATAAATGCTTTGACCAGGACAGTCAGACAACTGTGGAAAACTCCATGTGTTACAACCATCAGTGACATGTTACACTAGCGCAAATGCTAGACCACACATTCCAGCAGCAGCATTTAGTTTATTTTATTTTTTGTGTAGGCACAGTTCTGCTTCACTTTTTGAATGCGACTCATGTCCACAGCCCCCATTAGCATGACTACAAGGATGTTTCACTGCTTGAAAATTACAGAAGAGAGTGAAAACAAATTTAGGCAGCACAATGCACAATTTGAGTGAGCAGCGAACCATATGCTGTCATTTTCTTCTGTGAAGTACAGCTCATCCACAGGTTTTGACCCTGAAAAGGGTTTTGCAGCCACAATGTGTAGGTCACTGGAAGTTTTTGAAATGTTCTAAGTCCCTGTTATTAAAGTTTTTTCTCTCTCTTAGACTCCTCGTGTGAGGGCCTTGATTTTAATTTCTACCTATCCAGAAGAATTATATAAATATGGAGGACAATTGAAAAAAGAAATATATAAAAGGAAACAAATGGGAATGGATTTTGAGGACAATCTTGCAGAATTGCAGAATACAGTGATAGCATGGTATAGTGCCACGAAAAAAGTATTTGCCCCCTTCCTGATTTCCTCTATCATTGTATATTTGTCACACTGAATGTTTTCAGACCTTTAGACTGAATGTAATATTAGACAAAGGGAAACTGAGTAAACACAAAATACGTTTTTTAAAACCTTTCAGTGTGACAAGTATGCACTAATAGAGGAAATCAGGAAGGGGGAAAATACTTTTTCACGGCACTATATTTTCAGACCCACAAGTACACATGGTAAAATGTTTAGTTTTGAATTAGCTGTAATAGATTTGATTTGTGTCTGATAAAGTAAATTTAATATTTAAGTATATTTAAACTCCTGGATTAAGCTAAAAATCTAAAGTTTAATGAGCTCTGCTGTGCTGTGAGTGTATTATGCAGTTGTTGTTAAAATGCAGGAATCCACTACATTCATCCTCAGTGATTCTGGTACAAATCAAGTTCAATAAGTTGATCATTTTATCAATGAAACCAACCAATTTCTCTGGCATTAGTATACAGTGTAAAGAACAGAATTCTGAATAGTGTCAAAACAAATATAGCCAAATTCAATTTAAGCACAACTTCTTTGAACTTGTGGTGCTGATGTTGGAATTTTTCTTCTTTTTTTTGTATAATGCACAATCACAGTTACAGTGATATATGGCATTGACACTACCACCTTTTGAGTTTATTCACTGATGTGGATCCAGAAAGAAATGAAACCTTCATTTACCAGTGGAAATGAGTGGGAAAACAAAAATTTCTTTCATTTAACTCCCACATGGTGCACAGCAGTCTGCACAGTCTGTGGCACAAAGAAAATAAAAAATTAGTATCTGTCTTCCCCATAGAGAGAACATTTAACATATAACAAGATTCCATTTATTCCAGAGAAAATGTATTTTCCTGACAGCGACTGGGATGCAGTTGGGCCATTGCACACGAAAACACTGGTGGCACTTGATTTTATCCTGTAGGAATAACATTTTGTCCCAAAGCCAAGACACCCCCCTTTTCTCTGTGTTTTTTCACAGAATGACAGTATGCTTTTTTTTTTCCTTTTCCTTTTCCATTCGACAGTTGTCTAGAGGGAACATGACAAGGGAGTAGAACATTTTAGTCGATCAGGCAGCGGCAGCTGAAAAGTCTAGCTTGACGCTTGCGTTTTCATTCCAGCTAGTTTCAGCCCTGCCGATGCACAGAGCTCTGAGAGCGATCAGGTTACCAAGTAATTGCTGTGTTTTTCTGCTCTCATAACACGGCAGGGAGGAGGAAGGGAAAAGCAGACTCTTCCTGATGGCAGATTTAAAAAGATAGTGACAGATAAAAGTAACATTAATGCTGGAAGGGGGGTAGTCTTGTCAAATGGTTCTTTCTCTCTGCTCCCTCCTCAGCTTGAATTTTACATGACCACTAAAGGTCTGAAGCTCTACAATTTTTTCTCCTTGCCACTCTATTTATATTCTGATGGGCAAGATGTTTCTCTCAGCGAAAGATTGTTTTAAATGACTGACCCCAGCACAGTAAGAGAACTGGGCTAGATGATTGATCGTGCAGCAAGTAATGATTTTCTGTGATTACGGACAGGCTTGAATTTCAATTCCAGTCTCAGTGGAGAAAATAAAATGCATTAATCCTCAGAACTTGCACTTCCTACCTTTGGAGAATTTCATATTCTAATAGAATATGTGGCCTGGGCATAGGGTAATGTATTCTATTATTATTATTTTATTTGCTAAAAGGAACAGGCTAAAATGAAGAGTTTATTAATAATTGATGGAAGCAGATATATTCCTACTGCTACAGTATGTGGGGTTGCATTATCAAATGGTGCTTTTATCAAAAGTAGTACTATAGCTTTAAAATATTAACTTCTGGAATAAAGTGAAATGTAAAAGTTTTGGGTTAGATGTATGATTGTGTGCATTCTGCATATGTCTGATGCCAAGTGCATTTAGAATGTTCAGAATGTTCAAGGAGTCTATTTTTTGAACATTCCAAGTGAAGTGAACTTGTGGTAAAAACACACTCAAGTGTTTCAGTCTTGAACCAGTTTATTTACAAGTTTATTTACCAGTAGCCTAGATATGGAAAAATGAAAAGAAATGTTACTATTTTGTGGTGTGTCAGTAATTAGCAGGGCCATGTTTTACCCATTATTTTTTATAGTCATTCGTAGTGAATACATAACGGTGCATATGGCTGTGATTATTGTGATGCCAATTATAATTATTTTAGTTCTCTTGAACATGGTTAGCTGAAAGGATTCATCTAGGGAGTTCTGACAATTCAATCTTCAAAACAGTTATTGAACTCGCAATACAGTGAAATTCACTGTATACAAATGGGTATGACATAAATTAAGCAATATAAAGCCTGGACTAGTCAAATAATGATTATATTAATTAAATATACTTTTTTAATCATAGTGGACACTAAGTGATATTAATATTAATCTTTTTTTCTTTATGTACTACAACTTCCACATCATTTTGACAGCAATGCATGAATAAAATTCTAGAATAAAAATGTATGATTTTTCAGTTGACTTTACAACTTTACAACTAAGATATATATAACTTACAATAACATTTTGTCATAGTTTTATGTTTACTCCATAGAAAAAACATAATTAACATTTTAAGTCAAGTAGGTAAAAGAGCATTTCTGATTTTATAATGGGTATTTCTGAATGAGGTATGAATACTTCAATAAAAATCACTGATTGATTTTGATACATATTAATAAACGTGTTCAATTATGTATGAGATGGTTCATGCATTTGTATATATCAATATAAGTACACACTATGAGTAATGTATTATATGGTAGATCAAAGTAGAAAGTGTATTTTGTTGATTATTCTTCCTGTATAAATTGAATAAGGAAGATACATTTTTCTGAAAGTATGGCATTTATGTAGAAATATTGATTCAGTATAATTTCTATGTCTCCAGCTGACGTTCTGAGGTCTTTGCACCGCGCTACGTTAGCACACCATTAGTTTAGTATCTCTCATAATGCACGCACCTGCTGAGCATATGTTCTTCGCCACAAAAGCTTACAGATGATGTATTCTGTTTATTTTTCCATTTATACATCAAATGTTTAATGGAGAAATCCATTAGGGCTTAAATACAGTCCTTTAATTGGTATTGTTGCCTCTGTTGGACTTTGTGTTTCTTCTTCTTTCTGCATTTGGAAAATTCAATACTCGCATTTTACATGTGTAAGTTCATCCATCATGATATTATATATGTGGGGCTATGTGTAAAAAGTGCTGTAATTTCTACTTGGATAAACTAAAATGTATAAAAATACTCTTACATAAAATCTGCACTGTTTCTTTGTCCCAAACATTTTGGAGTTCTATATAGCTCTGTACTCCACAATTCTAGTTTTGTAATCAAACAGTTCACATGTAGTTAAAGTGTAGATTCTCAGCTTCTATTAAAGGACATTCTTTATACATTTTGGCTTCGCTAATAAAAAATTACAGCACCTTTTATTCACTTTTTATACATTTCAGGGATTGCTGGGATTTGCATTAATTCAGCCAAAAGAACATTAGTGAGGTCAGGCACTGATTGGGTGATTAGGCCTGGATTGCAGTTGGCTTTCCAATTGATCCCAAAGGTTTTGGATGGGGTTGTCAGGGCTCTGTGCAGGCCAGTCTAGTTTTTCTGCACATAAATATATATATACATATATATAATTTTTTTGTGTGTGTGTGTGGTTTATACGTTTTTTTGAAAAGGATGAAAGGATAGATTAGGGTATGATGTATTGGGAATTAAAGTGTTAAGTTTGAGATTTCTTTTGAGAGCAATGGAACAGAGCCAACTGACTGCCCAGGAGCAGACATTTCTCTTCCATTGCCTTCACAACTTCAATCACTGTCTCGAATGTGGGATAGTGGGGAGCGTGGAGGGGTGGGGGTGGGGGTAGGTTGGCAGATTGGCATTGAAGGTGGAATAGAAAGCTCCCTGATCGGTCTACAGTATACGCCATTTTGTCTTTGAGCGTACAGACAAGGGCTTGAGTGTTGTCCTTTTTCCCCCTCTCTGAGAGCCCATTAACTGGGGAGTAGAAACAGGGAGAAAATGGCCATGTTTCAGGGCCTCCTGTTGCGATGAGCATTTGAGGATGGAGGGGATTTGTCCTACTGTGCTTAATTAAGGCTCTAAAACTGTCTGCATATCTACAGGAGGTTTAGGAGAGGACTAGAGCATCTGGAAAAGGAGTATTCAGATCTCTACGGCTCTAGTCTAAAGGGGGATTTAGCACTGCTAGATGTCATAAAGCTGGCTTCTACATCAAGGATGTGGGTGTTTGTGTGTGTGTGTGTGTTGTATGTGGAGGGAGGGGGGGGTGGTCAGTGAACATGGACAGCAGAGAAATAAATGTGCTATGAAATAGCTGCAGTGAAATGTATCCTTGGCTTATACCTGATAACTGGCCTGAGAGTTGAACTGAACTGTTCCTGTTTCAGGAGCAAGGAGGTGCTCTGGGACATATGCAAAAGGAAGCCTGAGTCACACGGTACTGGGGTAATCACTGAATTTAGAAGTGCCAGCCTACCTGCCAACATGTTCATACACTTCAAAGACATATTCTTGAGTGGTTTGGTGCAGATTAATTAAGCACAGTAGGACACAAGTTTGATTCGGTGTGATACGTCAGCAGATGAACACTGCTGTGTTGCATGCTGGGACAGTGTGCTTAGTGCCATTATGCTGCATGACCCAAAGGTCACGCTGAATGCTCAGAGATATTTTAGAGCAGGAGATTACATGGATAAATGAGACGGGAATGCGTCTGTGCTGCAAATCAATCATCCAGGTATGCCAGGATGTGTTTATGAAATGAGCCTCCATTAGCAGCTTCCCAGGGCTTAGGGTAAACAAGCTCTTTCTCGCACAGCACTTTTTGCTTCACCAGTGAGTGCATTACCACTATATGCTCAGAGTGTCTGCTCTCCATCAGTCCTTCCTAATAAAGATACTCCATGGTAATTCTTTAATCTGAAGATTAAACATCAAACATGTGACTTGTCTCCCTATTGATCAGTGTCAGACTGATTCAGTAATGCTCAGTCCCAAGAGAGCGAAAAGCAGGGTGGCATAAAATCCACAAATGTTTAAAAATAAATTTCTGTATCTGCTTGAATTACAAATTTTCCCACATGGTTTCTCTTAAGACTGTCTTTATGGCTTTACATATATAACTAATTCTGCAAATTTAAATACTTTGTAAATACTTGATAAAGTGCACGTATTAGTATGCATGTAATACATTAGTAGGCATAGGCTGGAAGTCTAAATTTGATTGTAAGGATGTAAAATACAAAATATAGGATTAACAAAATATCAGAAAGTTGTGCTTTATCTGAAGACACTTCCCTCTAGAATTTTGCATTATGCATTAAGCAACAATGATGTCACTGCAGTGCAATATATTCAGATCAGCTAAGCATGTGTTTACCAGATCACCATGCCACTGAGTCACAGATGAAGATCTAAATCTACTCCAGTCAGCTTGCTGATGCCCCTGCAGCATTTTGCTGCTCTGCATCCAGCAGTGAAGGCAGAGCCGAAGCCTTTGACCGGCTTATGGCAGCCTGTTAAGTAGTTCTTTGGTTAATACAAGGATTACAGGGACTTCATTTGCAGGGGTAAGAAGAGCAGTTCTTCACAGGTGGCACGGAGGTGCTCGCCACGGAGACGGGCGCAGGGCTGGTCGCATCGCAACAACTGTGCAACGATCCGTGAACCGTGTCACTGGAGAGGATGTCTGTTTTCACAAATGGAGCTTACAAGAGGCTTCACCGCAGGGCTGCTTTGAAGAAAGAAATGAAGTCTAAAGCCAGGGAAAAGGCATAAGGAACAGGGAGCACCCACCAGAGGCACATCACAGCCTCTTATTGTTATTTCTGCTGTTATTTATTTGCTCACCAGAAGCTGAATTGCACTGCTTATATTTTTATGCATTTTCTCGTATACTGCACATCTGTATACTCACTTGAGCAATAGAGTCAAGGCACTTTCATCAAAGGTACAACAATAGTGCCCTAACTGGGATTGAACCCAAGGCCAAGAAAGCATTTCTAGTACAATCATCACTCCACGTACTGTCGCTACAGTACCAGCTTCCCATAATGGCGCAAAATGCCTACTTTATTTTTCAGAAAGGCAAGCCACAGGTCTGTGCAAATGATGAAAAATTTTTTGGGAATCTGTCTTCTCTCCTTGAGAGAATGGATGAGGTTGTTGGAATGATTCAGACTTAACCATAGTTCCTACCTCGGGAGAAACTGAAAGCACCGCACCAAGTTACATTAATTTGTTTTCGCCTTATTACACTTTGTTCTCCTATTGGTGTCAGATGCTTGCGTTGCTGACATCAATAAGCTGCGGGAAGACATGAGATTTGTGTTGCCTCTTGTCAGGGTCTGTAAAATTGAAATGTCACAGATATCTAAATGAGCATATGTTATTTTGCTCAACAGAATTATCAGTTGCTTTATGTAGCACTCAGTATGTGATATCCTGTTGCTTGGTTTAAATGTGTATATAGAGGAAAGGTTGTTAGTTGTTAATTGCTCCACCCTTGTAAGTGACTTTAGTTGTGTGATCACAAAATAGAAGAGAGATTGAAAGTTATTTTTATCAGCGCTTCAAAGGAAGAACAAGAGACAAAATATTAGTGGTTGCAAATAAATCAAATATGTCAACCGTTCTACTTTTTGTACTATTACTGTCTGACATTTTTGGAATTATAACATGGGGGTAATATGCATGTCAATGGTGCACCTATCAATGGAGGTCCTTCCAGTGGATAGGAATTTGGAATTGCTTTTGCAGACGAAGAACTAGAGACAAATTTCAAGGAGAATGCAGGAGAAACTGTTTTGAAGGAGAGCCAGATCTGCTGGTGGGGAAAATTTTTTAGAAAGGGAGCAGGATTGCACTGTTGGAGACCGATTTAAGAAATATTGCTGGAGTGTGCTATTGGAGACAGATTTAGAGGGAGAGTAGGATTGTATTGTTGGAGAACAGGATGTTCTTGCTCTTTCTTAAATCTATATCCAACAGGACCATCCTGCTCTCTTTCTTGAATTGTTCTCCACTAGAAACCAGAAAGAGCATGATTGTGCTGTTGGAGACATTGCATAAGTACAGTACTGTACTGCAAAACAATTCTTCTAGAGAAGGATTGGAATGCATTAGTCATTCAGACCAGTTGGAATTCATTATTTGTTTCCACCACCTATTACCGATCACCTCATTGCATTATTTTTGTAGGTTAATTATTCTGTGTATTTCATCCATTTTACTCTTTACTCTTTTCTCACTTAGTTTACTAAAACTATCAGCCCATAAACTTAACATTAAAGAGCACATTAAGTTCTCATACTGCTTGTGAAAACCTTTTTGTGTTTATGTATGTGTAGTAATTAGGTTAATCCTTCCAGTTTTCATTGACATTTTATCAGGCATGACAGCATTTAGTGGAAATGCAATGGAAAACAAAGCAATGAGATTCAGAACAAATAACAGGTACAGAGAAAGGCACAAACACATTTGTATGTTTTCTGTGTAACTCATATCATATTAAAATTTAGATTCTTGGCTTGAAGGCTGGCCACAAATCTCTTTGGCCACACATCTATAAAAAAAGGGCCATTGAGAACCGGCTTCATGATATCCCTTTCACTGTGTAGTGTGTCATGGCATGTGAACATTAATATATCCTTCTTTACTGTGTGTAGTTTGGTGATTGATTCACTTTAACGTGACAGTCATCCTGAGCTGTCTTAAGTTTGAGGTTGTGAACGATCTCTCTCAGGTCGTGGTGATCCTGTAGCCCATTTCCAGCATGTACTGTATTCTACCCACTAACCATTGCTTTCCTATTCATGGACGTGAAGATGTCCCCCTAGGTGGGGTTGAGGCCAAAGTGAAGGGACGGTGTGGGACTAGTGGTGGGGGTTATTCCTCTCTGCTGACGGACAGACTGCACACTGGCGAGTATGCCACCAAACCCTTCTGTTCCCTGTCACACCGATGAGAAGAGGGCATCTTCCCCGGCTTAAGGAGGCTTGTGCTCTCATTTTCTGCTTTTATTGGCTGCATTGTAAAGGGAGCCATTGGGGTGTGTGAGTGCTGTTTCTGTTTTTATTTTATTTTTTTATCTCCCGCTACACCACATGTTGTCAAACTCTATTGGCACTAAGCCTAAAATAGCTCTGCCAGGGTCTCCTCGATCCCCTTTGCTCAACCCCATGCTCACCCTTCTCCTCCCCATCCCTTACACATACACACACACCGCAACTCTACCTGACAACAATCATGTGGAAAACAGCACTGATATCAAATATTTTACCACAGAGCAGTATCAAACAGCTGAGTGGCCCCTTGATATTGCCCATGGGGGTCAAAAGATAAAGTTGAAGATATTGATCAATGGAGTGTTATAGTGATGACATCTTTTTGTAGGCCAACCCAGGGAGTTTCTTCTGCCATGGTTTCTCTCAGAAAATAAGAAAATAAGCTCTGTTGCAAAGACTTTCACGTGTTTTATTCAACAATATTATCTCCCCAAATCTACACACCTTTTTAGGTTTTTGAACCATATACGCAATTACTATTCTTCCGACTATACCGCTCAAGTTTCATACTAGCCCACCCCAGTCCTTCCACGTTCAATTAGCTAGTGGCTGTAACCTCCCTAGTGGTCATGGCTGTTTGAATAGCTAGTGTGACAGAGTGTCATGAGGGGTGAAAACCACTATAAATGATCATTTAGAGCAGTGCAGCCTAGTTCGATACAAGTGCGAACACGAGATATGATGTGCTTGACAAAATGACGTGCAATTATTCCAAAAACTGCTGTAGTTTGTATATAGCAACTTGTTAGCGACTTTTTAAAAGAACATAACAGCTTAAAATTCACAGTTGAGATATCAGCGAGTGTAATTTATGTTGTTGAACAAAATGTGAAATTCTCTTAGGCTTTTATTAACTACAGACTTTACTTTCTGCATAAATTGAAAACCCTTTGGGGAAAAAAGCATTGGAAATCTGGCGAAGGAACCCATGGCTCAAAAATGTTCTCACTTCTGGGTTGTAGGACTACCACCTTTAACACTCTATAGTGGCAGAGAGGTCTTTGGGTACTCTGCCTCTGTGCATACTGCAAGTTATTCATGATAGGAATAAAAGAGGCCTGATATAGAGAAATCTGTTTTGTATTTTACTGTTTAAATTAAGGTAATGTTAACAATAAAATTTATCTGGGAAAATAATCCGAAATTAATCTTCTAATTAGCATTTAGTGTGTACCTCAAATTAAAACTTCAAATTCTGTTTAATTTATTTTTTTTAATGTTTAAAAGGTATGAGCCAGCTGACATGGCAGTAATTAATTTGCTCCTGGTTTATGAAACTATGATCATTTAAGGATATAATATAATGAGGATGACTAAGGAGAAACATTCAAGCTGACATATTTGATAAAATAATTAGTTACTCTAATTTTTGCTCATGCTTGCTTATTTTGTTCTCATGCAGGGAAGTTGGATCTTTTATACACAGCAATATTTACACTGTCTAAATATATTTGTTTGTGTATAGGGTTAAAATGAAAATGGGAACTGCTCTGCAATGTTGCCCCCTACAGGGAGTAAAACATTTGTAGCAGAGCTTAGGGTGTTTTAGCAAAACAGGCTGAAGTTTCTTACCTGAGAATTTATACCGTCCTGGTGCAAAGGTTACTTAAAACCATTTGGTATGGCTATTGCATACCTGCAATTCATGACCTTTAACTGACAGTGAAAACAAACTACAGAAATGTGGGAAATCTCTATGCGGTGACAAAAGTAATGTACTTCAGTCTCATAAACAAAATAATCTGCTCTGTTCACAAAATAAATAGCCTATAACCATCCTTTTACTTTGCCAGATTTATATCTATGTATTGTATATGCATCTCATTTTAAATACCCTCTGGGCATTCAAGCTGGAACTAACAATATAATGGAATTCAGTGTGGGGAGAAAAAAAATGCTCTATCATACTGATTTGTCTTCCATTTGAACAAAACTATTATGACTGAAAAGACTGCTGCCCCTGAGAACTTACTGCAACAGTTATTAATTTTCAGCCACCTCACAAGTGGCAGTTCTTCAAATCCCCTCTCCCATTGTCTCCCGTCTAAGGCTGCTCCACAAATCAAAAGGCAGTTAATGAAGGTATAACAACAGACCTGTGGAGTTTAACAGCGGAAGTTTCACACCCTCATAGTGAATAATTGTAGAGAACAAGATGGAGGCTACAGCAGTACGCACTCCAGGCCAGTTCTGAGGCTACTATGCCGCTATGCGTACATTGAAGACCTACATTTCATTAAATCATTAAACACAAACTTTTCATGTAATCTAAAAACATTGTAGATTTGATCAAGATTTGTGTATTTTCAATTAGCTTAAAGACTTAAAGGAAACAATTAGCGCATAAAGACTTTTGACATTAACATGAAGGGAACCTGTTCAAGCTCTAAAATTTCTTATAAGCAAATAAGCTAACATCAGCCTGCTCTCCATCAAGGTGTATCAGCACAGAGCTATGACAGCTGCTACAGCCCTATATATGTGGGCAGCATGGTGGCGCAGTGATTAGCATTCTTGCCTCGCAGGGAGGTTGTTTTGAGTTATTCATCCTTTATTTGAACCTTTTGTAAATAAAGGTTAAATTAAATATGCCTACTGTACTTCAAATAGCATGTACTCAACACTGGACAGATTGCTGAAGATTCAAAAATACCTATTTTATATTCATATGTTATATATTTCAGAGCTGACCAACGCAAGCATATCCTAAGCTCAGGGTAATATTTGGTATGTTTCACAGATGTTGTTCCGTACCAGAAGGAGTGAACTGTATACATTAGTCTCTGCAATTGTGCTGGATACAGAAATCCTACCTTTTCACTGATCATTACTCTGTGTGTTTCCACTTACTTTTCTTGATGAATAATCAAGAAATTAATTAGCAGATTTATTCATGCCGATAGATGCAGCTTATTATTATCGATTCTGTTCAGTGATAGGATTGTGTTTCCTTGCTTATAGCAGAAATTTGTGCAGAACTTGCCTTATATCTGCAGATTATTTAAACCTGTGGTTAATTGTGCCCTTTGTTCAAGCCTCCAGGGACTATTGACAACATAAAGATCCCTTAATCTGGTCTGTGCAGATTCTGCAGTTTAAATGCTAATGATAAAGCTCAGTTTTGGATGATTGTTCTTTAGCCTTTATTTTCAGCTGTGCTGAAAGGTCTTGTGATATTCATTTTATGGATTGTCTAATGTCATTAAATTAAAAGTTTATTCTCTAAAAAATACATTGATTTCACTAAATTGGATCCCATTTAATCATTTACATTCTCAACCATGATGTGAAGAAAGAGTATGGTACAGCATGAGGCACAATTAGGGAAAGCTTTGAGGTTTCTTGCCTGTGGATTATTCAGATAATTGGCACATTTGTTGATCACGCAAAGTAAATGGAAACCAGTTGAGACCAATGATCATTTAGAAAGTATGATTTACACCTCCTCTATTTCAAGCTCACAAGCCAGTACTGGTGAGCTCATCTCCTCTGCTCTCTTAGTAGTGATGATGAAGAAGAGGTCAAAGACAGTGATGGTTATAAAGTCCTCATTATTATGAGGTAAATGACGGATTCTGATGATGATGAGGATGATGACAATGATGATGATGCTCATCACTGATTTCAAACATGAATTTTTTCACGCAGAGATGAGAGTTCTGCCATTTTAGTGGTGATGATGATGGCGATGATGGTGAAGGGTAAGCTGTGTATATAAAACACTAACCCTTTGCTTATGTGTATTTAAAGTGCTATTGAGTTCTTGCCCAGGTCTGTTGTAAAACTGCAATAGAAAAGTTATGTTTTTGCCATATTCAAAAATAGCCTGTGTATAACAAGTGCTGTGGCCAGTTCTTTCTGATATTGCAATGAATCTGGGAGTATAATTGTATAGCAGTGTGCTGCAGCATGATAGAGGCTCCCATTTTGGGGAGAGGCAATGAATGTTTGCTTGTGTGGAGCACGGGCAGAACACTCTATTGTGTCTGGAAGATGCAAATCTTTGTGCCATGTTGACTGAAGCAACATGTAAGACTTAATACGCCTTAGTTTTCTCTCCTTTTTTGCATTTTGCGATGATGTAACCTATTTGCCATTTTTGTTAAGTGAGCATTTGGGTGTTGAAAATCAGTCATTTTGCTGGGGTGATAAAATTGCACGTAATATACAACCACGCGCGTCACTCTTCCCAAATTTCCGATTTCCCCATTGTGTGGGTGCTCGTGAATGCACCTGCATGGGATTTAAAACTGATTCTGAACTACAAGAGCTCTTTTAAATCTGCAGCCGGTGCTTATCTCTCTGCTGGAATATTCACAGCCCACTCAGTCAAATATTCATCGAATCAACAGAATATATTTGTATTTTTAATTACCTTGATATACTAGGCATAGTAATAATCAGCGGAGGTTTCCATCTAAAGAGAACTCTGAGCTTTGACTTTGGTAGTGGTAAATAATTAAAAGCTGTCTGGTTGTGCAGTGGACGAGAGAGAGAGTGTGAGAGGCAGTAAAAGCTGTCCAATGGTGCTTTGAGCACTGGCACATTTAACAGAAGAGAGAGAGTTTTCAAAGATGATATGCTGGCGGTCTGCCCATGAAGGGGTCCAGGCTGACTCTGATGGAGGAAAGAAAAGGGGGATAAAGAACATATTACAGCCCATAGAGGGGTGATCATATTTTGATTGCCTTAATGAATGCTGATACCCAGATGAGCTTGGTCTGTGTGTGTTTCCCAGTTAGGTTCTTCCTGGAAAGGCGAACAATGGGCTACGGTGTCTTTGTGGCATTTTCGCCCATTGAGCGAACCGTGCGGAGCACCAGAGCAGTGTGAATGTGCATCGCTAATTTACATGGGCAGCAGCTCCTGCTCACATTCACAGCTTTCATTGATCCTCTGCCTCCTGATTAATCTCCTATGATGGGATCGGGACTCAATTAGTGTCTGAGTTTCTATTCCCACTATTCCCTGCATGGGCAGAACATTGAGAAAGACTGTTGTGGTTTACCCGCTCATTCCCAAACGACCAACCTTTGGATTGAACTTTATTTCTTGTCAAGCTATAATGGTCACAGTAACACTATCGATATATACAATATTTATGTATGCATATCTATATGGGCATGGCAGCTACCCATGGGGGAGAGTGCTTTATTTTACTCACAAGAGAATGTTTTTCTGTTTGAAAAAAATATGAAATAAATGCAGTTGTTGGTGAAAATAGTAACCAAACGCCTTTGAGGCTGCTTTCACAGTACATCCCAGGCTGTGTTATATTGTATGCTGTCTGAGAAATGTTGGCGGTTATGCTCTTTTGGATAGGCTTCTCTGTAGGGGCCAAGTGCAGCGCTAGCTCCCATTTTTGACTCACAACTCTTTCGTTCTTTCCAGGTTATCCAGCGCAGGGAGGATGGATCTGTCAATTTCTTCCGTGGTTGGGACTCGTACCGTGAAGGGTTTGGGAAGATCACTGGAGAACACTGGCTGGGTAGGTCACAAATTCATGAGTTTTCAGAGGAAAAATTGTATCATTTACATATGACATATTTAGTCATTTACTGTATTTCCCTCAGTTGGTCGAATGAAAATTCAGGGAGGTGGCTTGCTATGCATTGGTGGATACCTTGGCCGCTTGTCTCCTAGTTGAATGGCACAAACCTGGTATGCATAATTGTCATTCTAAAATATGAACTGCAAAACAAACAACTGAATGTCCATCAATAACACACGTCCAATCTAAATATCAGGAGTTCAGAGGTGCATGCAAATTGTTGTTCTGCAAGGCATCAATCAGAGATGCAGAGATGTGCTTTAGAGAGGAGTACGGAGTAAGTGAGAAGCTTGGGGGAAAAGGGGGAAGTCAGGAGAGAGCATTTTGAGTTTTTTTTCTGTTTCTTCAACCCCATCTTTGTTTACAGAAAAACCACAGTGAATCACTTTCTAATAAGCAGCCCAAAAAGTGGATCTGTAGTCTGTTGCACCTGTTTCTGTCTTTCTCTCTGTCCGTTTCTCTCTCTCTTTCTCTCTCTCATAGTTTGTCTTCTCCACTCATAAAAGCAAAAGTGGAGCTTTATTTATAGAACTGTGGAGTATAAAAACTGTGTTGAGTGCAAGATATGTCCTGCAGAATCCCTCATGTGCTGTTCAGGTTGGTTCCAAATTCTAAAGCTGTTATCTGCAGTTTTGCAAAAGGCTACCAACAAGACCAGCTCAAAAGGAAAACGGCACTTTCTACAATTGCTTCCTTTCACTACAGAATGTCAAAACAGAAATGAAAACATACAGCAAATTGTAGTGGTTATCATTTTTATATTCTGTACCCTTTTGGGAACAATAAACAGTTCAGAGCCATAATTGAGCTCTTAGGTCCCATGTGGCATAAGTGCATGTGATCACACCAAAGGTGAATGGTGAATTCACATGTGGAGAAGGAAGTGGACCTGTCATTCATAGATGGGTGATTTGCGATGACAGGCCTGTCACTTACTGTCAGGGCCCCAAGATTGAGTAATCCTTGTGAAGATAAGGGGGGTATGGGGTGAGCTGAGCTAAACATGGCACTGTCTTAAGCTGGCTTTCGAACTATAAACTATTAATGCCAGCTCCTTTGCATTTTGAACCGAAACACTTGTCTCTCTTTCATCTGTGGAATGAGGCTTTACAGAGGCACAGGGTTAGAGAAACACAACACTTTACCCCTGAGTCAGTGCTGCTCCTGCAACTAGTTAAGCTGATTCTGCCCATGCTCTGGATCAATGAGAGATACCCCGGGATTGGTGGCAATTTGTATTGGTGACCTGAAAGTGAAAATGCGTCTTACATCAGAAATGCAGTTCCACTGGGTGACAGCTTTCTGCACTACCGTGTGTTTAGTATCAGTCAGGGTTATATTTACCCCTTTGTGCGGATGCCAGATCTGGCCAATCATTGCCCATTTAGGGGGTGCCTATTTAAAGCTTTATAACAGGTGTGAGCATCGCAGGGACTTTGAAAATAGCTTAAATGAAGCAAGACATCAGTACCAATTACAATGCTAACCAATTACAAAACTTAGATTAGTTTATATCTATAGTTTAATTATGTCGGCAAAAATGATCTCATATAAAACTATATAACTGTAAAACTATACTGCCCTACAAAGCCTAACTGCAGTAACTACTGCAGTAACTACGCAAAAAGTTAAACTGAGAAAAATGGCTTTAAAGTGTTTTAACTGGCCAGCCAAATGGGTTGTAGGTATATAAGTGATATTGCACTAATTGTACATGTATTCATGGGGTAATTTTTATGCCCAAAAAGCATGACAGCTGGCCAGTTAAAACACTTTAAAGCCATTTTTCTCAGTTTTACCCTTTGTGTAGTTACTGCAATTAGGCTTTGTAGGGCAGCATACATGTCCTGGATTATAAACTCCTTGCGCAGTGTGCAAAATCTGAGTGTGATATGCAGAATTACTAAAGATCTATGAAGCAAAAAGTAAGCAGTGTACCCTGATGTCCCTTAGTGTCTTTAAATCTATCCAAAATGTCTAAATTGTGCATTGATGTAAATCGCAGCATAATCATGTATTTCACAACAAATCAGCTGTTTTGACTTAAGAAACTCACTTTTGCATCATTTTCAAGTGGTTATTGATATATCCCCATCGGTACAGGGGTCTAAGAGATCTAGGGGACCAAAACATATCCATAATCTCTCCAAAAATGAGTAAAATAATTTTTAAAAATTGCACTAACCTATTGAAAGACACTCAATTTAAAAAATAACATACTAGCATATTCAGTACTGTGAAACATTTGAAACACAACATGACCGTATCCTTGAACACATTATTCAGTTTTTTTTCTTTTTTAATTTGTGTTTTTATGTGTGTTCATTTTGTGTATTTCATACAATATCAGGCCAACAAACAGCCATAAAAATTCTAGTTATGTGTCAATTTTTAAAAGTATTTTTTTTTTTAAAGTGCTTGCTTAAAAAATCTTTCTTATCACTTGCCTTGTACTTATTCATGCTCCTCAGGCTTCAAGCTCATAGTACTGTACCTACACAAATCAGACACAGTTCTCTGCATGCTCGCCCACACACCCACGCATGTTCCCTCCAGCCCAACAAGGTGCTGTGCTCTCTGTACGTGGGGGGGATCTCAAAGGACACACTCGTCACACAGTATGGATTCTACCCACAAACCTGAAATGGGGATCCGGAAAGAGAGACTTTTTATGAAGGACTGAATGAAATGAATGTTTTTTTTTACTTTTGTGGTAATCAATTTTCCTGTTCTCAAATTCATGCAAAGAATGATTAAGCACAGTGCTTGAAGTGGGCTGGAATGAACCGGTATGCGGTGTGTTTTTTAAAATCCAGCTGTCCTTGTTCTGGGTCAGCCTCTTGCTCAACCCAGCCAGTGATAGCAATCTCCTCCAAACTACCTCCACCCCGGTCCATGAACGCAATCTCAGAATCTCTCTTCCTCCCACCGTCCACTATCACAATGCCCCCCCCCCCCCCCACACACACACACACACACACACACACACACACACACATTCCACAATGAAAATTAAGTCCACACAAATTATTACAAATTTAGCAGTGACTTTGATGTTCTCATAACATGCACACTTAGCAAAATATGCACATAAAAGCCAGTGATGCAGGTGAAGGACAGAATATCAACAGAAATAAGTGCAATAGAGCCTGTGCACAAGATTAGTAGTGCCCAAATATCTAGGAATTTATTTTAAAATACACCACGATCACATGATCAGTGTTGTGACCTGTGCTGGGCCTAAGTTGGGACATTCATCAACATGATCAACCCAGTGTCATGTATTTTAAATTAAAACCTTGGGCTATTGGGATCTATGAATGCAGTGTGCAGGCTATTGCTTTTATCTTATGCAGAACATTGGGTTTTGAGATAACAACAGTTTTTAAAAAGAACCTCGATTAAATCAATTTTGTCTTTAGCTTTGATGAACAATTAAATGATAGCATATAGATGTCGGATATCTAGGTTTTATATTATCTCCCTTTAAGAAACAAGCAATGTAAATTGATCTGGCAAAGTTGCTCTGTCTGTTGTGTACAGTTATGTTGTCTGTTTCCTTGCTGTCTATCTGTTCCCCCCTCCCCATCACAACACAAATGCTGGAGGTTGTTTAAATGTAAATAAACCTGCAGCGACCTGGAGAGTTCCTCTCCTTTGAAAGTTTTATGATTACCACCCTCCAGAAGAGATACAGTACACTCATAATTATGGTCAGAGAACTTACGTGGCTATATGCTGCACAAAGACCCTTGTTCCTTTTGGGTTTGAATGCAATCTGCACTATGTAACTTGAAATCACTGAGTAAAAACCTTAATGTCTGCGTAGATGAGGGTTGTAAGGCCTGATCATTGGAATCTACATTTTCAGGGTATTCCAGTTAAAAGCAGAAAATAACGTGGTAAGATTGTTTTTGTTACATGGGAAATATTTTACCAGAAGATGAAGAGTACAACTGGCTGTCTTTGACAATTATTTGTCTATAGCTTTCACCCCTTCATTAGAACTAGGTGTCACTTTCCATTTTTTAAAGAAATATTCAGTAGCTGGCTGGATTACCTTGTAACATATTCATGTTTGATGTCTTTTTGATGGGCTTAAAACCAGAAATCTTATGATAATAATTCCATAGCGCTGAGCCCTGCTTAAAACCACATAAGGCGACTTTAATACGTTAATTTGTCAGCTTTCAGATAAGACAGTCCCTGTCTGACCCTGCTATCACACCTCCGCCCTTTCTCACCATAGTCAATCAGCCATGGTGCCCCCATCTCTCAACAATCCCCCCACCCCCTTCAAACAACATAAAATGCATAATTTTCTTTACTCAATCCAGTAGAGTTTTTGGTACTTAAGTTGAGCCTGCTATCTTCTGTGTGGTGGAGATTTGGAGGTTGTATCTGCTTTGCAGAAGGAATCTGAACCTTGCATCTTGGCCTGCTGTTTTCTTGTGTTTGGTGTGCGCATGGTCTGACGTCAGCTCATCTTGCAGTTTTATATTTTCCTTCCAGTTCTTTTTGTAATATTTAGTGTCTTTTGGTTTTTGAACTTTGATTTTGGATTTCCTGGGAGAAACAAGATGTGGTTTGGTGTTTTCCTTAATCCATTTCTTTTGTGGCTGTGACCTGTCCATGTAGGTAACATTTGTTATTTGTTTAAGGTAGCTGACCTTCATCTTTAGATTAGATGTTTTTTTTTCTAACTTAATACATTTCTTAATTTTAATCTGGTTGTGAGTTGCACATTTTTTAAATGTTGATCCAACAGGTTGATCTGCCTATCAACAAATTCAGAGATTTAATTGATAATTAATATCCTTTGTAATAATTTCCAAATTAAATCAAATAAATCTATTTTATATGTTGGATAAGTGAGAAGTTTTAACTGTTGATACACTTGTGTTCAATATTCAGTGCTGGCCATTAAAACGAGGGTGTTAACTGGTTAAAACTGCTGGATTCAGAACATAAATGTTTTACACAGTCCTCACTGTTCTTATATAGATATGCAGTTTGTCATATTCAGCAATCACAAAAATGAATGCAAATCTTTGAAATGCAATGAAGCTTTTGTATTGTAAACAGGAACTACAGTGAACTACACGCAGCCTAAGTTAGCAGGCACCACCTCTGGTTTGTTGGTCAGCTCTAGTGCAATCCGCTGCCGTAACTCCTTGATACAGTAGTCATCTGGCTCCATTGACATTTATATAGTCATTTTTTTAGTTCTGCTTATTATGTAATTAGCGTTTTTTTCAATTAACCGATGCCTGTCAGCAGCAGATGGGCTCCCCCCTGAATCAGCTTCTGCTCAAGAAAAGCTGTAAAGCTGCCTTTGTGACAGTACCCTGTCTGAAAAACACTATGAAAATAAAATTGAACTGAATTGACATGAATTAGTAGGTTCCACAAGATTAACAGCAATAATTGACAAAAGCTGCACTTGAATACATTTTCTAATATACACTACAATCTGGAATTTCTGGTAGCCTAGGTAAAGATAATCTATAAAAGCCACAGCAAACAAATCATTGGGCCTCATTTGCTAAACTTTTTAAAAATTATTCTTACTTTTTTTTTTTTTAAATATTCCTACGAAGAAACAATATGAGATTCATGACACATGTGCAGACCTTTGTTATTGTGCATATCCCAGGTGTATGAGATTCTGAATTCTGGCTGTTTGCCAAATTTATGCGCAATCCTATTCATGTGATTTGCATAAGGAAACAGCCATGAACAAATACAGATAAGAAAAAAATGAAGAATGCTGAAATGTTCTTGGAAACGTTCTTATACGGAGTTTACGATCAGTTGTGATCACACCCATGTTTCATGAATGAGGCCCATTTTTCTTTATCAGCTTGATCTCACACTCAGGAAAATGTAATCAATGTAATCTTGACAACAGTTATTATTTATTATTTACTGTTTATAGCAAATATAGCTTTGACAGCATGTAATAGATTAGGATAATTTCATTATTTAAAAATATCATGATTCCATAGGGGAAAAGATGTGAAAGTGGTAATACTTTTGAAAGTCACTGTACTCTCCTGAATCTCCCACCATGAGTTCACAGAAGAATGAAATTATTAGTAAACAAAAACAGATTTGTATCGGTCAATATGATCCAGTGCCCTTGCACTGATCTGACCCTCACCCATATCACTGTGCCCTCCAGAAAGCTTTCACGGGCTCACGTCAACAACAAAGCCTATAATATTTTATCGAACTGACCAGCAGCTTTGCACTGCTGCCAAAGCCTACAGAGTGAGGTCAGAGGCCAGCATCTTGCAAAAATTACAGTGAGGGGTGGGTTTAATAAATCAATACGGCCCTGCAGTTTTTCCGTTTTAACAGACAGGTGATCCTGTCACCTCATTAATGGGAAACGGGAAGGTTTGGGATGGAGCAGGGCCCTGCACACCAGCTTTATCCCACTCAAAGTAGGGGGCACAGTGTCATAAGAGAAATTGCTAATGATTGCATTCTGACAGGAAGGGCGCGCCATCACGTATGAAATTCGCACGCACTAATTAATTCATGACATGAAGCGTGCACATCCATGTATTATTATGGGGTATTGATCTGCCTCCTAGATGTGATGGCTGACTTGGTAATAATCGAAAGATTCTCAGGGGAGTTGCATTTCATACAGGAGTATAACCCCTCCAATGCAGGTCTACTGCGATACTCATATAAAACACATACAGAGTTGCACATTTACACACACACACAAGCGCATGCACGCACACACATATACAGATACACTGTAGAACATATTGTGTGCTGAAGCGACAAAAGAGAATTGCAATGTCAACACACCAGAATAATTGGACATCGGTGCTAGTTTCACAGAGTGTACATTCTGCCCTCACAGTGTAAAATACAGTCTGATTGCCACGTTCCTTGCTAGTTATTGCTTAAACACAGTTTCAAACAGGGTTTATCAGTGGAGTCAATGTTTTAACTGGCACTGATGGTAAGAATTTTTGCCTTTAAGGTTTTTTGGGGAGGAAGGCCATTCGATAAAAAAATCCCTCTGATGTGGAATGCTTTGCTAAGACTCTCTTTGTTGCTGTCATGGTACAGAGCATCCTCCCTCTCTTGCATAATTCATCTAGCGAAGGTGCTGATGGCATACAGCATGCATTAAAGAACCGACGAGTTGAGGATATAAGCACAAGTGATTCAATTCACTCTTTCTGATTTCTTTTTTTAATTGCATGTTAATGAATGAACATTCCTCAGTGAGTGGCAGCAACGGGGAAATAGACATGGTAGTATTGACTTATTCTAGCTGGTGCTACCGGGTATTGAAGTATTGTTCCATGAGAAAATTAAACTTGGGTAAAGCATGCCGTACATTCATAAATCTGCCTTGGAAAAACCATTGGCTTGCCTTGTGTTTGATTGACCCAGCAGAATACTTTCCCTGGTGTTAATTGTCAAACACTTACTGAATGTATTTCCCTAGAAAATATAAAATTGACCTTCAGTGCAAGTTTGATGTAAAGTACAACCTCAGAGAGAGAAAAACCTTAGTTACGGACTGAACAGTCAACTGAATGATGAATGAAATCGAAAGTGTCATGCACAATCTGTATCAAGTGTACCATCATTTCTGATGCAAATAGCCAAGGAAAGTGTCGCATTTGCATGTTTTAAAACATTTTAGATAGTAAGAAAATGGTATTAAGCAAGTGTCATGGCTTAGTGCTATTGCTACAGCATAGATTTCAGTAAAATTATATTTGTTATAAAGATGGTTGAGTAAACAGATGCAAAAGATAGCAGGTCACTGAAAAGAAGAACAAATTGTTCAAAATGCCAACGGGGTGAAAAAAGGAATTCTATTGCTGGTTTGATTACTGATAATTAAACTGAGATTTATAGCAACCACCATCCTGGATCCATGTAAAGTTTACAGTTATGGGGTAAGAACAGTTTTACACAACAAACCCATGGGCATGATGAGAAAATAGGGAGATTTTGGTTTTATGAGAACATGGAAAGATAAGGGAGGGCCCTTAGGCAAAAACATTTGTCTTTCTTTAAATTGAGCCTGTGAGCAGGTGCATACTCAACTTAGTGGTGTGAAACTACCAACCTGTTTTTATCTGCACTTTTCTTTCTCTATTTTTCTCTCTAACACACACACAGATGTGCAGACACCGTCTCTCCTGCCCACACCTTTTTTGTTTTACATTCAAATTTCAAGCCCTGTCGATTTCCATAAGCTTAGATAAGCAATTTTTTCCTTGATGTATGTGACTGCACATCTCAACCCATTTGAATCGTAGAAGAGTGCAGTGATAATGTGGAGTCTGTTCTTGGTGGTTCGAACTAAGAGGTTCTGGATACAATGAGGCGAAAACCTCATGAGAGGCTGTTGCGTGTTGGGTCAGAGCTCAGATTCACTTGCACACCCCAGATGAACGTAAACATTTTTGTAGCATACCAGCCACTCTCATGTTGTGATTAAAGGAAACCACTTGTGCATGCACTTGCATCTCTTAGAGGTGCCATCCCCTGTGATCACACAAGGGAGCAGTGACCTTTCATGTCCTTTTATGCATGCTATATGCTTTATGTCCCTTGGTTCAAAGTTCATTAATGGCAGAAAGGCGCTGTAGTACCATGGCCTTGGCTCAGGACTGCGCAACAAGATTTCAGTCCATTTTTAGTTTCAATTGGTCTTATCACCCGTGGGTCTGTTATTGACTTGTGCATAAGCTTGATAAATGAATGTCATGATGAATTTGTCGCCTAGTGTGCATCTGCATGTGTGTGTTTGGGGAGGAGGAGGGCAGTACCAAGATAAGGAAAGACACAGATAAAGGGCATGCCTCCATCACAAGACAGAGCGATGCGTAGCGCTGATACATGGTGTTTGTTGGGAAGCATCTCGCATTTGTCCAGTCATCTGAAGGACATTAGTGTGCATCCCCAATGCATATTATAACTGTGTCCTAATACTTAGCAATATTTGTGATTCACGTTCCTTCTGCAGATAGACATTCAAAGGCCTTGATCGTGTGTTCAGGAAAACAATGCATCTTGTGCTGCTGAGGCATTGTCCTGAGACGCGTGAACAATAGAATTCCTGTGGCTTTTCTATCCCCTCGGAATTGGTCACGAACGTGAATTATGACGGCTGCGTATTGTGCAGAGGTTTAGCCAGGAAAGAGACGGCACCCCACAGACACCCATAAATAAGCCACTCGCTTAAAAATAAATAAAGTGTAAAAACCCAGACTTTCTCCTCCCCTATTTTACGTCAGGAACCTCCTGAACCTTTAGAGATTTGTGACCAAAAACCTGCAGTCCTGCAGGACACAACATTATAATTACGGATATTTTCCTGTGTGCTGATGGTAATCTAACTCCCACTCAGCTTGACTCATGCCCTCCTGTCTTAAACACATTCTGTCCTCTCATTTGTAATCCGCTGCTTCTGTTTCTCGATTCAATTGATGTTTCTTTGAAATTTATAATAGAAAAAATACTGCTGACAAATGTATTTTCCTTTCCTTGCATGCTCTGCCTCGCACATTCTGCTCATGTGATCCTTCAACTCATAAGGAATATTTCATGGACATTGAGCGTAAAGCCTGCCTCTGGTCACATCACATTGTCCAAATGTATTATCTAATTAAATCCAATATTTGGGCTAATTGGGGCCTTTGAAATGTTTCCTTTGCACGTGGTGTGTTAGGGCATGTGTCGACATGTCTTAATTTTGGTTTTATTTTTGCTAAATGATAGTAAAGGCATTGAAATGTTACTGGTAAACAAATGCGATTGAAAACAAATTTGTTTTTGAGACTAAATCCAAGGACCTGCTGCCATATCTTTTTATATAAATATATAAATCCTCACAAAATAAAAAATTCAGTTCAGAGATTAATTATTAAAAGAAAGTAGACACGTATTCAGTTAGGGTCTGCCAGAAAAAATGAAATGAATTATTAAGCATTCAAAACTACCTTCCATGATTCCCAGCACTTTCTGTCAGGCAACCTGAATGCTGCTACAACAGCAGAGATCTGCAGGATCCGCAGTGATTGTGAACTGAGCTCAAGTGCTAGCAATAACAGAGATTCTTATTTTATCACATATGTGTTTTTGGCCCAAGGGAGTATAAGGTGGAAAAAGGTTGCCTGATTTCAAGTAAACAGAAGTAGGATTGACATGTACAGGGGTTTCTAAAATTCAAATGCCTGTTTTGAAAGGCAGAGGCTTTCTTTTTATTATTTAATCTTTTTATTTTAACTGGAGGTTGGAAAATTGGAATGTGACTTTTGTGCTGAAATACCTCTTTTATTATTTTTATTTTTTTACATTGCTGTATACCTCTTTTATTGGTGTTGCATCAAACATCATAGGTTTGTAAAAAGATTTTATAAAACTGTGAGGCAGACAGAGAGACATCCACCCAATTGTATCTCATAGGTTTTTCCCCCCGAATCTCTCCTAGTTATCTGGAGCAGTGTACTGTATCTATTGAACAGCATTATTCTTGACTGTCACCATCAAGTCCTTTTTATATTCTCGTCTTTTTCTTGATTTAAGGACTACTATGCATTTCTTGCATCTCTTTAGATTAAAATTATTGTTTTGGTATCCAAAAAATGCTTTGATTCAATGGCTTTCAGTGAGAGCAAAGTGTCTGTTGGTAGCTGACACTGACCAATGCAAGGTAGTTCATAAAAGGAATGCTGTGTTGTCGGCTGAAAAAGATTACCAAAGTTGAACTTTTTACAAAGCTTATTGTGGCATAATAGTGCATCAGCCAAAAGGAGAACATTGGCTAGACTTTCAAATAGGGTGGGAGTGAAACTCATTGTCACTGTGAGCAGTCACCGGGAGCGGTTTAATCCATCCTTGAAAACGTATAAAGACAGTTCACAGTGAGCATCGACCTCCCACTCTATCAGTGCATGCACAGGTCTATTGGGCTAATATGAAAGAAATACAGTATGTGCATTTATTTACTACACAAAGCATATGAGGTAACCTAGGTACAGAGCTGTAGGATATGACAGGTCAGTGGAATTAGAGGTGTGCCCAAATCCAAATACCTTATTTGGAACGGTACAAATAATGAACTCTAAACAGATGATTCAGTTTGAACATCCTGGCTTATATTTGTTTTTGTTTGTTTTTTTTTTGTTTGCTTGTTTTTTTAAATTCATTTATTAAGTTAGAGGTTTTCTCATAAACATCATAATTACAAGAAGTTTTTTTTTATAATTATGTATTAGTATCTCATAATTACAAAAAGTACAAAGAAGGGCAACTAAACTGGCTACTGACATGAAATTTAGTTATGAGAGTTATGAGAATGGACTATGGGAATTTAACTTAAATCAACAAGGTTTAATAAACAAAATGAGTTTTTGAATAAAACTAATTCATGTTTTACATTTATCTTTAATGTCTTTATTGTCTTTAAAAAATTAAGGCTGCTTTGTGACAGTGATGTTCACACTGCAGCTAGACAGTATGCATAGTGTATGCATATGTGAAGCAGTGTTCAAGGCACCCGATGTGTTGTCTCAAACACTCTGAGTATGTTAATGTATTTTATAGTCATTTAATTTACTGGAGGCAGGGCATTAAATGTGACACAAAATGAAGTTAGACCATTCACTAAGACCATGACTAAATAAAAAAACTGGTGGCAAAAACAATACCAAACATCATGCAAAAGCTCGATATTTAAAGCGGTATTGTGTGTATCCATCTTAAATTCCACAGACTAATCAAATGTGGACTACTCTTCACATTTTAGAGGGGTAACTCACCCTCTAGCTCCAGCTAATAGAAGTTTAGAGATTTCATTGCTTTCATATGCTGAAAGTACATGGGTGCAGTTTAATCATGGTGTTCCCAGAGAGAGAGCGCTATACCTTTTGACTGGTTGTTGGATCTCATAATTTCAGCCTGTCTTTACTCAGGGGAACTTGTGGTCGCATGAAAAATCCCATTTCGGAAGTCCCAGGTTGTCCTTGTCAACCCTATATCCTTGAAAGTGCAGTGAAACTAAAATAAGTAAAAATAACTGATTTATTAATGGTAAAATATTTATATTCATTGTATAATATAGAGAAAGTAGGCCTATATATATATCTATATCTTTTTATATATGGAGTAATTGGCTCTATTGGAGTTTGAAGGTCACTGTATAGTATTTCAGGTATCGCAGGCACTATTTAAACTGCAGTGGTGCCAGATTTCCTTCACGATAGTGTACATTTAGAGGCTTTGCTTCAGTCCTTGATTTAGATTTAGAAGCAGAAATACTTAATCTGCTGCCTGGAATGCAGATGGCCATTTTAACTCATTTATCGATTGGCAGTGAATGGTTTGATATTTTTTCATTTTGTTAGAGGAAAAAATTTAATATTCCATTAATTCTGAATAGAATTACAACAGTGTTGCTTTATTGCGCTATTATATGTAAAATGTGCTCATAAGAAGTATCAAGAAAAAAATATGTTTCCTTAAGGATGCCTTACTCATTCTAATACATGTGAAAATACATATTAGTCATGAATAAGCAATGTTAAAGATTTGGTTACTGCCTGCCTAACATGGTCCTGAAATATACATAAATATGTAGTTGTTATTATGTATTCTGTTTCTTATTACACAATGTCTAATTCTTCAAACAGTGCAGTACACAGCTGCAGTATGGACAAATTATGAGAAATATAGTTGCAGGTTTACATTCAAATGCAATCTCATTCAGACACATTCAAATTCAAAGAATGGCCAGTTGTAAGGAACAAACAAGTAGTTTGGGGCTGGCGCCTAATTTCTCTGCATCTCCTTACAATCTCAGAACACAATACCAGACAGGCCTCCTCCTGCACTACAGTACTGTAAATTTATTGGCAATTCTTTCAAGCAGGCAGATTTATCTGTGTGCAACATGCTTCTGTGGCGTTGAATAAAACATCGCTGCACCCACCGACCAGAATGAATTTCATTAATAGCTGGGCTGATTGTCTTTACAGGAGAATTGCTGTTTATCTTCTGCTAGCAGATAGCTCTGCACCCATTCCGTGAGTGCAGAAATCTTTATGTAGACAAGCCAAGATGCACCGAAGCCCCTCTTGCATCTCCTGCACACACACACACACACACATTCTGTATGCACGCACATATGCCCGTATAAGTGGCGTTTGCAAGGTAGCTACTGTTGGCTAGTTAAAAAGTAGGTACAGTATGAACTGTTGTCGCTTTAACCCCTTTACGCAGATACCAATTCTGACCAGTCCTCACTCATTTAGGGGGTGTTATCTATTTGACTATTTAACTCCAGATTTGAGCATCACAACCATTTAATGGTTTAAATGAAGCAAGACACTGGTAAGATTTACAATTTTCATGTGTTTGCAACATGTCTCCCCCTTTTCCAATTTGAATTGTGATGGGCAGCCCTAATATAGAGATTCACTAAAAATGTTTGACTGTGAAATTAACTATGAAGATGTTTGAAACTCGCTCAGAACCTGCAAGTACCACTCGTCATTTATTTAAGACGCAAGGAAACCTATTCTACCGATAGGTTTCGAAAACCCGTCCTATATACACATTTAACGCTAAAACCAGTTAAGAGTTTTTTTACCTCCTAGGGGTTTTAAAAAACGTTTTCATTTTTTAAACCTCTGGTAGTGTGGATTTGACTGTTTTAAGAAGCTGAAACAGTTTTCAAAATGGGTTTTAGGGCTAGTTTGTATGAGGTAGAAGAGCCACTTTGCTAACACTGCCCAGAGTATGCTAACAATGCCCCTACACTAACAGCTAGGCCTATAAGTTAGCCTACAATACATATATGTTGGGCATTATTAACAAAGGCTAACAGTGGTCGCCTATGACCAATACAAATAAAATATCAAACATATCACACAACGTAAATAATTGATGCTACAATTAGTAATACATACAGCTTCACCATGTTCATATGTATGCTCATTTCACTTCATGCTTTCATATGGGTACCGGTGCCATAGTGCTACTGGGTTATGCTACCCAACCCTAATTCATGTTCCCATGCATAGTTTGGTTGCAGGAGCACTGAATGTCTGAGCAAATAATCAATACATCGGCCATCATGAAATCCATATGACTCCCCCTTTGCGAATCTTCCTAAATGTATGTATTGAACATTCTGATATAATTAGAATATCACTATTTCATAAGGACATGAAGATATGCATGCATACTTAAATGGCTTTGAACATTCAAATTGACTGTCATTTATCCTGCCTGTATGCTACCCAGCTGCAAGCCTGCAGAACAATACTGAGACTGGGCGAAGCCTGCAACAGTATTCCAAGGTTTTAAGGCCTACCTTGTCATGTAGCTGTCATGCATTAGGGTTGGGTAGCATAACCCAGTAGCACTATGGCACCAGTTCCCATACGACCGGTAGGCCTACCTATATATGTATATATATATATATATATAATTAATTAATTTTTTTTACTAATCATTTCCTCACTCTGTGGATCAGCTTATATAAGAAATCTATTTAATCTATTTTGTTGAATTTTTATTTTTAATGCATTTTTCAGTTTCTCAAAAATATGGTTTCCACCCACATGCATCACAGTCAGTGGTTCTAAACAGTGCCAATCCACACTGTGACAGTTAATAATGTCAATTTGTGGTAGGCAATTATGTGAGATAGTGTCAGTCAGCCGTGTGGAATATGTTCAGTCTGTCCTGTGGAATAGTGTCACTCAGTCCTGTCCATCCAGTTAGTATGTCCCCTCAAATTGTACCACTCCATCCTGTTTAATAATGTGTTTAATGAGGAGTGCTCTTAGATTTAAGTATTTTAATTTCTCACACCTTGGCTTGCACATGCATGATTCACTCCGTAACTGCGTAGCCAACTGGTAGCTTTCGTAATTCCCTCGTGCAGTCTGTTCCCAATCATCTGCATCAAGCACCGCATGTTCATTTTGTTGTACCTGAGAGCAGGGTTGAATATTAATGTTCTGTGCTGCGTGTGAACTGCAGTAGATAAGTGTGCTAGCTCTCTCTCTCTCTCTCTCTCTCATTCTCTCTTTCTCTCTCAATATTTCTTTTTAAGGGGTTAAATCCTGATGATCTCTTTCAAGGCAATCTGTTGATGTCCCTGTGAGCATTCAATTTGATTTTATCACTTTGATACTATCAAATGTACCCTTTCATATCATCCTTTTAAAGCACTAGACCAAAGTGGGATGCTTGTTGTTCACAGCTTATGCAGAAAAAAACAAGTGATTTCATCTAGCTATTTTGTTTAATCAGACACATGAACCAGAAGTACAGATAAAATGGCTGATTGACATGGCAATACGAAGATAGTGCAGATTGAGAGCAGCACAGAAAAAAAGGTAATGGTTTTTGTTTACAAAAAATCCTTATAGTTACTGTTTTTTTTTTTTTGTACTGAAATTAGCACAGTATTTTAGCACTGTAAATCTAGACCCTTAACAAATCAACAGATTTTAAAGTGTGACCTTCCATGTTTTATTTCAGTAGTTTTTTTCTGGTTCAATCAGTTCTGCTATCATGTTATAAAATAATGGAGATGACACAATGACGATTCAATTAACATTTAAATTTTGAGCAGAAGAAATATCAAGATGTGTCATGGCAGGCTAGATAATAATAATGGATCTTTTTGTATCGTTGAGCACAATGGATCCATTTCTTTCTCATCACCACAGACAGAGGAGAGGAGGAGAGACAGGGAAGAGGTCAGGAGCCATACTTTTGTTAATAGAAAACGATGAAGCAAAAAGATGTTAAATGTGGACCTCAAACAGTACCACTTAAGATCTCATAGTTCTCAACTTCCTGCACTTTCCTCACATCCACTTTGTATTTGAGTACCCTGGGCTATTTGGAAGGAGGGCACGATGGCTCAGCTGCATCATTTATCTACAGGTCTTTCTTCCTTAAATGAAGTTATTACTGGGAAAAGTTTGTATCATCATTTTTCCCCTGGGTATTGACTGACTACAAATGAAAATGCCTGAAACCTGGGGGAATTTGACCTGGGCTGAACTTTCAGGGAAAAAAAGTTTTCTCACGTGCACCCCTCATTAAAATGCCCTCTACCCTCGCCTGTGATGAATAACATGTACATGAATATTCTGCCAACAGTGTAAAATGCCACACTCATTATACACTATGCATTATGTATATTTTTTGTAATGATTTAGGGCTGGGTAGTCCGTGGACGGTCCCTGTCGTGTAATTTCTCATCACAAGATGATGGTGATGGAATACTGTATGGCAGTTAATAATCATATGATTGCAGGGTGTGTGAGTGAGTTAATAGAAGACAGTAATTTAATGGTTGGCAGTGTAGCGTGCTGCAGGGTAGGGCTCTAACGGAGCTTTGAGGAAGCATCATGCTGCTTTAATCGCTGCTGGGCCAGGTGCGTTCGTGACCTGCAGTCCGGCTCACTGGGAGATAATGGGTCGGGCGTGTTTATCATCATCTCTATCGAATACACCAACAAGGGAGAACAGGAAAACATACGGGAAACAAAGCAAAGCATCCACCAAGGTCAAGCTCTTACTCTGATAATGGTCTCATCAGACAGGTGATCCTGTGTCCTGTTTACTGTCATTCCGCCACGTTTCAATGTAATGCATTCTCGCTATCGACATTAAATGTGATTTTCCTTTCTGCTGAATTTTGGTGTTTATAGCATGCCAGTCTTTCCTCCTACACACAGAATCCCATGAGTCTTTGTGTGTCAGGGGTCTGAAGTGTAAGTGGTGGGGGAGTTCATCCTGTGATATGGGGAGTGCATTTTTTCCTGTTTGTTCTGAGCCCCCTGGATCCTCTCTCACTTTTTAATTGGAAAGTTATGCTGCCACATAAAGATGGGGCCCCAGGGATTGGGTAAATGTTGAATAAACACCCTCAGGATTATCGCTTTCATTTCAGGCGCTATTTTAACGTAGTAAATAAAAAAAAACCCAGCAACAACACTTGCCTAATTCAACCGTTTCTCTGTAGCACATTGCCAAGGAAACATATTGGGGAACAGTGGTATGAAGGAAGGCCTGTAAGGCGGCTTTTGTTCTTCATTACAAAACTGTCAGGTGTTCAGTGTGTAAAATACACTGAGCACCGAAAATAACATATTATTCAATTTATGCACGTCTGTTTTTAGTAAAATAATGTGTTACAATGTTGGGCATTGCCTTGCTTAACTGTTTGTGTATTAAGTTTGAACAAAAATGGCTTGAAATGCTCAATGATATTTTCTGTCAAGCACTACATTATCTCATTAGTCAGAGGTGATTGGGTGCAGTTGATGAGGTCATTAAATCATTTGAATTTCAAGACCGGTATAATTCTGGACGAGACATGCACAGAAATGTACCAATATTCAAAAGGACAGCTGTTAAAAATCCAACTGAGGCCTAAACTTTGAGGTTGATACTCCCTGCCCCCGACACATTACCTTTCTAGAAGTTTACATGGATTAATGCAGTGATGCATTTCTTTGGATGCCCATGGCATGTTTTAGCTTAGTTTTAGCACAGCTCAGGTTTTTAAAATGAACATAAATAATTCTTACATTCTTATTCCTGTCTTTCACATCCCTGAACCCACTCTTTGATGTCAGTGAAAGATAGAGGGGCTATTCGTTCACGGCATCTTATTCACCTGATAGGGTTTCAAAGACATCACACCCTCTTTTCTGGGATCATGTGGTCATACCTCTCCACAGTCTTTAGGCCTTTCCCCTCCCTCCTTTCTTCCCTCATTCTCTTTATTCCTCTTTGTGATTTTATGCTCAAACGCTGCAGTGGAAAGGCTGTGGCAGAAGTTTGGTTACCAAGAACAACCTCAGACAAGTGAAGCCCTGCAGCATTGCAGAGAGAAAAGCATTATTAATAATTAAGTCAGAGAAATGTCACAAGTGAAAAAAGTGTAATCATTTCTCTGCCGAGTTTAGAGATCTGCTCAGTTTTCTGCTCTTCCCCAAAGGCACAATGCAAGACAGTGGGGATGGGATCTTAACCGCAGCCTTTAAAGCATCAAATAGATTTCCCCGCATACTCTCTGAATCACAGCAGATAAATCATTAATATTTGAACCTATTAGTAGCTAAGCAAATTTCCAACTGAGATTTTAAATTTTTAATCACAGAGACATTGATTTCAGTCTCATTAGCTGTTAAATAAAATATTCAAGAAATAAAAACACAAATATGTTACACTAATGATTTAATCAATGTCAGCTATGAAAGTTTTGTCTCCGAACATGATCCTGATAAAATTCAGCCAAGTCATAAACTGACAAATTGCATACTTTCCAAGTATAAAATTGCAAGTGTGAAATTAATTTATTTCTCATGACAGTCCCCAGCTTTGAAATTAGTTATGGATTATAGATGCCCAATTTTAATAAGCTAATTGCTCAATTATTCATTTTTAAGCATATAATCTTTCATTTATTCTTCACTGAGCCATACATGCACCCAAGAATGTATTTTTTTCTTGTTAATTGTAAGATCTTACCAACTATAATGTTTCATATACCTGATTAGATATGGAATTCATTTAATAAAGAAATGTGAGATATGAGTTATGATTTGTTATTTGATACTTGTATTGTCTGTCATAAATGGATCATGATATGCACTTTTGTATGTCGCTTTATATAAAAGCATCTGATACATAAATATAATGTGATGTAATGGAAATTCAACTATGGGATAAATGTGTCAGCTTATAACATAAATTCATGTGGAGCTAAAAATATATAATTCATAGTAAAAATAAACAACATTAAAATTTTGAATATTAAAATATCACCTGTTACTTTATTCCAATGCAGTGTTCCCAATACAATGAGCTCTGGGAATTCTCTTTCATATTCATGTATACACATTAGCTGCAGTAAAACCAGTCAAGTCAAGTATCACAGATCTTCTTAGCAGCAATGTGCCAGAAAGCTTCTCATGGCGATGAAGTAATGCAACACATTACAATTTGTAATAAATCTGACCTGAGGTTAAGGTTAGACCAAGTCATACTAGGTAGACATTGTTAAACTGTGGGGTAAGTTAAATGACACGTATTATTTATTTATTTATTCAAAAAAAGAAGAAAACTTAATGTTTAATGAAAAAGTTAATGAGAGCATTTTACCTTCTGCACTATGAAAGCACTGTACTATGGCCCATTAAAGAAGAGAAGGTGGAGATAAATAATTGAAAAAGTAAAGACAAGATAAATAGGGGGAGAAGCATAAGTGAAGTATAAACATTTTGTACTTTCCATTTTGGAGTGAGTGTAAGGTGATGGTTGCCTTCACAGAATACATAGTCCTCGCAAAGCGCCACCTTCAAGTGTAAGCAATTGGTAACATACTTTATGGACCTCTTGTAGTCATCTCAGTGTTTTTGGCATGTACTGCACCTATGTGTCTTTTTAAGAAAGCCAGCTTTTGGCTATATTCAGTGTACACAGCAGAAGTGTCATATCCCTCCGGAATGATTTTCACCAAGCGCTACAATAACATTCATTTAAAAAAAAAATAAAACACCACCCCTTAACCACGCCGGGGGTCTAGGCGGTCACCTATATGGCCTAATGGACAGGCCACCACTGACTGTGAACACAGCATGATTGACAGGCAGGTATGCAAGGCTCCTTGCACAGAGCTGTCCTGAATGTTAAGTTCTGGTTGTTCAGATTCAGGCACTGTGAAATTTTCAGCGACTGATTTCAGAGCCTGGGGCAGTCAAAGAGACCACATTTAATTTATTGATATCTGTCGGGGTATAAAGGAAAATTAACCAAATATGAACAAAGGTGTTCTCAAATAACTTACATACTGCACCTTTAAATATACCACCGTGATCATATTGATGCAACACCTTTATATCTTCATTTGCATAGATGTAGGGTTTAAATAGCCTGACAATAATTTTTAATTAACTGCTGACAATACCTGAGCATTTAAGTTTAACTTAGGCAAAGAGCTGTGTTGTCTGAAAAGTGTCTCAGCAATAAATTATTCTAAATCGGAGCCTCTAGAAAATTCTCCTGGGGATTAATTAAAGCTTGAATTAGAGTTTAGAATTTAGAGGGAAACCAACATTTAACATCAAATAGTAGACACGTGGGGTACTTTATTTCCCCAAAATCTTCTTTTGATCTTCACAAAGTTAAGTAGTTATCCCAGAGATGTATAAATTGCCATCATAACAGCTGTGAGGAACCTCAGTGAAAACCAATATAGTTAAATTACACATTGTTAATTAAGATGAAACAATCTTAAATATGATAATGTGCTCATAAAAAGGTGAAAACTGTTTCTGGGAGAAATAAAACCCGCTGGTACATTAAAGGCATTAAAAGTCAACCTTTTTGGCTTAAAATAGACGTATTTGTTTTTCCACTTTGAATGATCTTCCAACTCAAAACTCATCTCTCTCTTTATTTTACTTTGAAAATTCCTACACTTCAAACCAGTAGCAGCACCAGGATGGGCCAAAGTCATTTTGGCTGGGCATGTTAATTGCAGAAATTAGGCGAACTGTTGGCACACCCCATGTCCTTTATTACATTAACTTACAGTAGGTGTTATGTCTCGGTCATTCCAAATATGCACCATTTGCCATTATTGTGTTGCTTATGTCATAAACAGCTGATCAACGTTTGACTGCATTCTACACAGCTGGAAGCTGACATGTTGCTATAGCAATATAGAACGCCGGGTGAAAAAGATAAGAGAGGTTCTGAGCAAGGTCACAGCTGAGGTGCACACACAACCATCAACTTGTGACTGCAGAATCTGAGAAGCTAAGATGGATGATAAGGCCACTTATTTTACACCAGATATCTTTGTAACATCAACATTGAGCTAGCAAAGCAGTTTGATGTAAATATATGCATCCACCCATCCATTGTTTATACCCGCTTATCCTGGACAGAGTCATGGAGGGTGCTGGAGCCTATCCCAGCATGCATTGGGCTAGAGGCAGGAATACACCCTAGGCAGGTTATAGATTAATGACCTGCCTAGGGTGTATTCCTGCCTCTACTTTATGGGACTCACGCACTCATACTTTATGGGAATTTTAGAGTCTCCAATTAGCCTACTGTACCTGCATGTCTTTGGACTGTGGGAGGAATCCGGAGTGCACAGAGGAAACCCATGCATACACAGGGAGAACATGAAAACATTATAAAATTAATATATGAAATATTTATTATATTTACGTAACATTGTACTATCTTGTAGCATCACATCCCATAGGTATGTAAAGCCATCAATGGAAAAACAAAAATAACTGTGAAGAATCAACTTTTTAAAGAAGTTTTGGCATTGATGGCTTTTCATACATAGACACTCAATTGAATGAAGACAGGTTTGCTATGATTTTGCTACGGTCATATATATAGCTGCAGTTTTGAAACCAACTGAGGAAGTGCCTAGAAAGATATCCATGACAGAACTGCAAGTCTGTTTTGACCAATATCAATACAAGACTAAGTATCATGCATTGGGAAACAAATGCTATACCTAATAGCCTAAAGATGTGAAATGCTAGTTTTACTTATAAACATTGCACTGTTATTACAAAGTTTTGTTCCAGCCATTGTTATAATACAGCCACAGCTACATAAGATATTGTTATTTGTTTCATTAACACTTTCCTTGTTAGATTGTGTTGATTTACTTAAAAAAATGCTTTTTTTAAGTAAAGATATATTTATGGTTCAGTAGCAGCACCTGAACGTCTGCTCCAGAATCTCATAGCACATCACCTGGCACATAGAGAGAGCTGTCAGAACTCTTCTGGGCACTGATAATCAGCATGTTGCAATTATGGCTACCTTCCCTCAGCTAAAAATGTGTAGCTTTGTCAAGATAAATTTATCATTAAATGATCTGAAACTTGATCCAGTCATATAATGGCAGTTTTATTTGCACTGTTATCATCCCAAATGGATTTAAATAATAACATATAAAGACTATATTTTCAATCGTCTATGTGCACTTGCAACACATTGGTAATCACTGCTTTATTGTCTAAGATAGACAAATGCAATAAGACATGTTTGTCACCAAAGCGCAATAATGATTGCATTAAGGGAATGCAAAACTGTTTGCCTTGAATTAAACAGATCCTTCAACATTAAGCACTGTCTTTTCACTGTCTTTCCCTCTGTACCTTTACAATGCAGTGGGAACTGTTCTTTGCAGAGGGATCTTACTATGAGGTCTATAAAATAAGAGAAAAACTGTTTTGTCTCAAGATTGCCATGCACGCATGTTCACAGAGCTCTTAATTAGGAGCTAATTAAGGCTTGTCTCACAATGTTATTCTCAAACAATAATTCAGTTATTCAGTTCAGTTGCTGCTTTTATGTCTTGAGAAGTACAGTAAACTGGCAGAGACAGTGAAAACTGAGATAAGACTAATCCTATGATGCATTTATGTGGTTTTGTTCATTGTCAAAAAATCCAATCTCATAATAGATTGTTTGAATGTGTGTCAGCCTAGATTGTACAGTTTACTAGCTATGGCTTGAAGTCAAATTTGTTAATGCAAGATCTACACAATAACCAGGCAGTTTCCCTACTTAGTGTTATGGCTGTCAGAGTTTAAGACACTGTCAAAACAAAATTTGTTGAGTTACATATGTGGACATTTTGGTGCACATTAAATACCTGAGTACTCAGGGTGTACAGCTTTATGCTTTTTCAACTACCCAAAGTACTGCTGTGTGATTTCAGGCAGTGATCAATGTAAGTTGATGAAGCATAAGCATATCTAGCTGGTCAATTGCAATGAAACTTTGATTAGCTTGCTTTCATTTGGTTTGCAGTGTATTTCATATTAGCTGATTAGTTCTTATAAATAGTAAACTAATGTTTAATACTTAGGCTAACTACATAGATGTCAAGTTCAGACTAGCAAATTAGTCATAACAAGATTGTGGAACTGTCTGCCACTAAAATTAGGCTGGCTAATCATCAATGTTGACTAGATTCTGTATGCTAAAAATCTAATATACATTGCAATCTTCATTGCATTACTTCAATTGAAATTTTCAATTATGTCATTGTTTATTGATCTGAGCAAGATGGTTGAAGTGTATTTAAGGTGGAGATGTCCTTGTTGGTGTCTCATTACTTTTAGCCCAACATCCTCTTGTGAATGAGTTGCTCACCCACTAAAACATTTAAGTTGTCAGAAGGCAGTTAATGTGAGTAAGTTGCCATTTTAAATGTCAGTTGCTCAGTTTAGGCAGACTGTTAAGTGATTTAAACTGTGCTTAGCGTTCAAAAACTGTTCACTGTCCACTTGAGGTTGCTGTTATGTTGTGAAATCATTCTTTTGTACTCTGGAACATTGCTTGAAATCAGTTGTATTCTAGCCAGAAGACACGCTATTTGAGGAAATGGTCCTGTAAATAAACCATACATATAATAGCATAAGATGTGTAGCACTGAAAATCTATATTAATTTAGCCTAAAAAGTACTACTTTGTTTTGCATTGCAACAATCATCCTATATAATTTTGGCAATATGCCTTAACGTTTTAAAAGATTTTAAGGACTACAGAAAAAGTAAAAGTATTCTGTGCTACAATGTAGGCTATATATTATAATATATGTAAGTATTCTTTATTCTATCACTGCAAAGGGAAAAAGAAGTCTTTCAGAGTAGCTGAGATTATATTGATTTATGACCCAGTCCCAAGAACTCTGTGATTGCTCTGATCCATGGAGGGAAAGAGACAGTTAGCCAGATTAAGTCACGTCACAAAAACATCATGAAATAACTACATTCCTAAACTTTAAGTACAGATTCAGTGCCAAGACATAGCCTAATCCTTCAACATAGGTTTCATTTCAAATCTGGGGGAGAGACATTGCTGGTCGGTCCTACTAGTCTATAGTCTTATATAATCAGACATCAAGTCTCACAAGCATACTAACTATTCTTGCAATTAATTCATATGAGCTATTGGGGGTAACATGTGTCACTGTCTCCCCCAAAACCAACGTGTATGGTGTAATCTTTTTCACACAATCTGGCTATAATTTATTAATCCTGCTTTGTGATATATTATCAGGTAGGGTTATGCGACATGGAAGGGATAACTCCCTACAAGGCGGTCAGCTTTCGGGAAATAATGACCACCGCTGGGGGGCGAAGAACCCCCTGACATGAAGCGAAGGCAAAAAAACACAACCCCTGACTGACTGGCCTTTCAATTATTCTTTAACTTGTATTTCAAATACTTAAATGTTATAAGAAGTATTTGTTTTCTTTTAGGCGTATATTTTCTTAAAATGGTGCAAATGGAGTATTGTACTGTATAGTTACCATTTTGGTTGTACTGTCCAGAAACTTGCAAAACAGTCTTAGAAAAGCAGTGTTACACCCCAGCGTGACACCCCTGGGAGAGAGATGCGGCAGTTCCGGGAATGCACCGTTGGTTGCCACATGGAAAGAGCAAGAGGCACCCACACAAACACAAAATCAAATAAGCATCTTCACCCTTCCTCCTCACGGGTTCTAGGAAAAAACTATGAACTAAAGCAACAAACTAAAATAAGAACCACAAAAGAAAGTAAAACTGAGTGGCAGTCTTTCAGCTCACCGTTTGTAGCTGGCCCGCTTTTCAGCTGACCAGCTCCTCCAGCTTTTCAGCGGCAGTTTTTCGTGCTGAGACAAACAAAACCGAGACAAAATTAAATGAAAATCAAAACTCGCTCTCTCGGTGTGTGCTCCCGGTCTCAGCCCCTAACTGTGGAGAGAAACACCCCTTGAAGCACCTGGGCTGATTAGTAAACACAACCCTCCTGCGTGTGCTCTCTCTTATAGCCGGCGTTGCCGCTTCACCGGTGGACTGAATGCCACAAGCAGCGTGAAAAAAATTGTGATGCAGACAGTGCCCACCCCTTGCCCAATGTAGTCAAGCAATTCACACTAGGTGTAGCACATTTAGTGTAATTTTTGACCGCAGCCTCATCAACAGTGACAACATTCACTGTCAAAGAGTGCTTAAAGACAAACTTGATCTATTTCACAGATATGATGATGTGGGTATTTTTGTTCATTTTAGTTTCAGGCTAGAGCAAATATTCATTAAGTCCTTAATTCAAACAAGAGTAATTTATTCAAATAATGGTAATATGACTTTTTTATGCAACTTGGATTTTTTTCCCCCTCTTTTTTGTGGGGGAGGGATGGGTGCAAGTCCCATGTGTCAACTGTGATTTGTATTAGGAAAATATTTGCACTTAAAGGTGATTAAATTGTGGTACTTGCTGATGATCCAATTGACCTTAACAAGCGCCCCAGGACCAAAAGATGTAAAACAAAACATCAAATATACGCCACCAGGTTTCACAGTAGGTGAGATGTACTTCTCAACATTAAGCATCCATCCAATGTGCCAAAAACCTGCCATTGGTGTGTATAGCCAAAAATCTAGATTTTGGTCTCATTTGACTGTAACACCTGGTTTCACACTAAGTTTATCATTTAACCGTTTGGAAATTTAACACAATATGTGGGATGTAGGCAAATAACGTGATATTAGTGTATAGTTGGATGTATTGTTGGTATGCCTGTCTTGGTGATAAGGAGTAAGCAGCAATGTTCTAGAGATGTAGATTTAATGCATTTAATATCAGCGAATGTTAGCATCTTGTAGAGCTCTTTATTTATAAGTTTGACATTTCAATATTTCAGTTTTTTTCCTTGCCATAGTATAGCAGCAACTTGTTACAGGTCCCATATATTATGCATTCTAGGTATAGTGGTAAACACAAACTTGTGTTTCTTATGTAGAAAATATTAGGTGACAGGAAGTAGGCTGGTATTTTGAGAATTAGGTGGATGTTTTGAAGGACCTTGTCTACCTGTTTGTTTTGTGTACCCCTTTGGTACACAAATTACAGGCATCAGGCATCCTTCTGAAATTATCACTGTTTTATCTTTCATAATGTTGCAAAATTTTTACTTTCTGTTAATCTGACTAAAAAGTGTTACTATACATTTGGACATGTATTTGCAGTTACTTATCTTGAAGCAGGATCCATATTTTTTAAATTAAATTGGTCATAATTGGGTTATCTGCTAAATATTTATGAAGTAAAACTATTGCTGAATATAAAATACATATTTCCAGAAGCATGAATATATAAAAATATTAATGCAGTTGAAGGCATTTGTATGACTTTCTCTAGCAACCACAATAAATGTTCAACTGTTTAGTGGACTTTAGAATGGTGACATTGGAAAACCGGGTGTAAAACTGGAGGCCATGTTATTAGTTTTAAAAGTACTGTTACTTACAAGGCCTGAAGCTGGGATGACTTCTGACAGTATACTGGTCCTCTGTTGCTCCAGAATAATCCAATTAGAGAGATGTTTATGCCTGATGGACTCTGGTAGCACGTTCTGCAGTGGTGCACCCTATCATACTGATCCACCTTGATAAGGGTTATCGTAAATGTCCTTTTAATTACCGCTATAGCTCTGGAACAAATGTGTCTCTTTAACAAAAGTGGGGAGAAAAAGGGATAATGTGCTGTTCCACTTCATGTACTGTTGGAATCTGCCAGCAAGGTCATTTTCCTGCAGTGATACCTTAGAACCTAACTTTATCTTAAACTGTCTTTGATGGCTCTGAATGTAATTGCTGTACTTTATATTTAAGCGAAAGCCTTTTCCATTCCGTATACTGTCAATAGACATCCATGTCTGACAAAAATAAATATTGTATACATTGGGGGGTGGGGCAAAAGGAATTTAGTAAAGCGAAGTGGTTCTCTTATAAGGTGCCTAAACTTGGAGACTGGTCTGAAAAGTGTATGGAACTGACCAACATCTGCAGAGTGAGGCCTCCTCAGATTAAGAGCTGCAAACCTTACTGAATCCAATTTTCGGTCTTTGTAGAACACGACTTTCAATAGCACTCTGCTATCTCCCTGCACTATACACAGCGCGCAGTATGAAGGATTTGCCTGGGAATACATACCTCTATGTATTACCCTACCTTTATGGTATTACCTTACACTGAGTCAAACTGAACTGAATAACTGTTTAAATCCACCAGCACATACTATTTAAATTCAACTAAAGGGATCTCCTTTTTTTCATTGTTATATTATTTTCTTTTTTGTTTCAGTCATCTGCTTGTTTTATGGTACGTGATGATAAAACAAACTGGGAAACTGAAACAACTGTGCTGGCAAACTCATTTTCATATTTGTCAGTACACATTTATTACTTTAAGATTGAAACTTGGAATATAAATTTTTTCTTTACATTACTGTGCTTTTTTTAACCTCTAGTATGGGTTTTATGTATTACCTTTTTTCCTTTTTTGTCACTGATACTGTTTACCACTCTGCTCAGGCTGTTCTGTAACACAATATGTAACAAAAAAATTAATTTTCATTTGTGATAGTACCTCATAAATATCTAATACCTAATGAAATCTGACCTGAAAAACGAATGTATAGGATTTGTGTATTATCAAGAAAGATAAATTCATGAAACATTCATAACACTCTTTCTTGAAACTCTTTAAGGCCACTTAAAAGGGCACATAATCTAATTGCTGTGGAAACTTGTCATAAGCAAGGATGACCTCATGTTTTTACACATTTTTTTTGTTATCATTTTCAGCGACCATTTGGCTTTATGGAAGAATATACATGCCAGATCAAGTGCTCCAAACTGTGGTCTTTCTGTTTTTTTGCGCTCAAAGAGCATGTCCTATAGGTATGCCAGCAGTGTGACATATTGATTAGAGACCTTGAATGCAGACAGATGGATGTTTGAACTTCGGTGGGCCATTACTGCTTATACCCTTGACCATGTTACTTAATGTGAATTGCTTACATAGAGTACTGTGGTGTATTAATACATTACATGTGAGCCACCTGTTTGTACAACATCCTCGACAAGTGAGTAATTAAATAATATTATTTATTTTGCTCACCTGATAACCTGCAATTATTGAAAAGTCCCCCTTACTGTCTGAGCATGCGGACCACATAGAATTGGCTCTGCTTTCAAGAGCGCTCTGACCCAAGGACACTCTAAATGCCCTGCTAGCAGCTGGATGTGCTCTGACCTGCTGTCCACCTCTGTCTCTGTTTCAGGTATGAAGCACATCCATGCCCTGACCATTCAGGCTAACTATGAGCTACGCATTGACCTGGAAGACTTTGAGAACAGCACAGCCTTTGCACAGTATGGAACCTTCGGCGTGGGCCTCTTCTCTGTGAACCCAGATGATGACGGATACCCACTGACCATTGGGGACTATTCAGGCACTGCAGGTCTGGAAAAATAAATAATTCTCCCTCCAAAACTTTCCTCTAGTATATAGATATATAATTGTACACAGACACACACACACACACACTTATATATGTGGTATAATGAGTGGCTAATGCACTGCCAGAATATATCTGCAGCAGGTAGAAGAGTGTTGCTTACTTGAATGGAGGTAAATCTCATGTACAGTCTATGATGTCCAGGTACTGGACATGTGCAATCAAAATACAAATGAATAACACCATGCAAAATGAAAATGAATAAAACACATTTGCATCAATATTTAAACAATTTCAATGAATTAATATTTAATAAGAGTGACTAGTAAACTACGCAAGTAAACAGTGTAAACAAGCATGGTTTCCTGGTGTCAGGCAACAGATTGATAATAATAACAAAAACGTTGAACAGTTGGCAGTAGTTAAAGAGTAATTGCTTATAAAGTGTTTGGGGGGCACAGTGCACCTGCTGAGTAGGTAAACAACCCCTCCCAACCATTTAAAATATTTTTTATCAGTGCAAAGTCTATATTTCACTGGGAAATTACTGGAAAAAGTTACCTTCTGTTTCAAAAGCCATACATAACAGTAGCTCCTGTCATGATGATTAAATTACTCCAATTAATTATTCCATTGACCTGGAGCATAAACAAATTCACTTCTGGACAGAGAAGCAATTTGAATAAACTTTGGGGGGGGGGGGGGTAGTGTGGTAAAGGAAACACAATAGATTTGTGAGATAGCATGGGAGCACAGACAAAGGCCTTGCTCGTCATGTCTACGATGCGAGGGCAGTTTAGTGAGGTTTTAATCACGTCCCTCTGCAGTTGCATTGCCCTTGGAGTGGCATGTCTGCTCGCCAGTGTTGCCCATTCAGCTGTGATTATTGCCGTGACTCATTTAGACCCATCTTGGTACTGGCTTCCTGTACAGCCACTTAGCTAAAAAGGTGCTCATTTGTCCTGTGGTGTTGGAATTTAATCAGTTCTGCAGAAGCGAACATCTTCACTACCAAGGTGACATGGAGTTTGATTTAAATGAGGTCTAAGTGCTGGGTTGTGTCCGGGTCATTGGCGTCACGCTGTTTGTTTTATTGTCAGGCCTTGGGAGTCCCTCAACCTGAAAACCCAGTTCTTCACGTTACCATGGAAACAAAAGAAAAAAATGAATCCTTGTCCCTGCCTCCTGATATTAATGTACAGCAGTGATGTCATAATAGGCAGCTATGGTTCTAGGAAGTCTGGGCAGTGCCCTTCTATTCATCTGCTGATGGTTTTAAATATATGAAACCCAAGTCAGACTTTGTCCAAGGTCTTGAAAACAACTTGAGTTTGAACAGAATCAATACACTGGCTTTGAATTGAACTGGCGATACCAAAAGACCGTTATATATTTGAGGGATGTCAGTTCATAATTCCAGAATATCTGTGGTTGTCCCAATTGTGGAATCCTGCCTTTGTAGTCTAGGTTTTTCTAGTTCAGTTGTTGCTGTATGCCCTGCATTTTAAACTGCTCTACATTATCTTCACTGGAGAGGCAATCTGCGGTATAATTCTCCATGGCTCACCACTCCTGTAACCCAAAGCTCATCCTTATATAACTTGGGGCATTTTGTAAAATTGCTCCCAGGTTCACCCGGGTGTAAGATCCTTGTACCATGAAGGATCCTGACCAGAATCACAGGAAATTAAGTCTTGGGGCCTAACTACGTGGCTTTAACACAAAGCAGAAAGTGCAAGCGTTATGAGTTATGAAGTTTAGAAGTCATTTTGAAACTTTAGAGACGCATGCATGTAGTCAGAATTGTCTGTAAACTGTATTTACATGTACACAAAATAAATCCAACAAAACATGCAGTATAAATTCATGGATTTCAGAGTATGTTTTTTTTGGATTTATTGTCATCTGTTTCCAATGCACTGAAAGAGCATATTAGTTTGTTTTCTTCATCTAATATTTTTGTACACCATTCAAGTCAAGCAGACAACAGTGAACTAAGCAAATTCTACAACAAATTTTAAAAAAAGACAGAACCTCAAATCAGAAGCTTGTACCACTTAAATAAAATAACCTTTACGTGTTGAAAGTACAATGGCAATGACATATTTACTTTAATCAGTCTTAACAATACCACTACAAATGAGCAACAGATAGTGACATATCATTTTCATATAAATGCAATGTCCCACTTCTGTTCTAAGCATCTCTATTCCAAATACTGATTCTGGATAACATGTTTACTGTGAAATACAGGACAATTCCCTATTGAGAATTCCTGTGTATTCTGTTAATATTATGCTATTAGGTTGCATGTAAACACTGTCAGTGTGTTAGACAGAGCCTGTGACCTGCTTGATTTAACTTACAGCATGTATTTACAACATGGTAACACACAGAGATCACAGAATAATCAGCCTTAATTGGCCATTATATCAATGGTTTTAATTCAGTATTTTAATCTTCTTTCATTTTCTTCTGATAATCATGTTCACACATCATTAAAAAGACTATTGTTTTTGCTAAATAGAAATTATCTTGTACAGTAGACAGTATCACATCACAGATAATGTTTTATACATTTAATTTAATCTAGTTTTTTGTAAAAGCCATTTGTGAGAGCTTCAGAATAAAATTTAAGTTACCTGTTTATATTGATATTTACAAATTGTTAATGAAAGCTATTCTTTTTCCATACTGTTTAAAATGATATTTTTTCGTACATCTCTTGCTCTCTACCACCTCAGTGGTTAGAAATATGAAATAAAAAAGTGTCCATTGCAGCTATGATTTCAACATATTACACTGTGCTGCAAAGATGCTACATTTTCATGAATATGTATTTTTCCCTTGTCCATATTTTCATAGCAGTATTATCAGGACAAAGCATATTTTTGCTAACGCTGTTTTAAATAACATATTTCACAATAGCTGATTGTGTAGAATAATTACTGATTATTGTAATGTCAAGCTATAATCAGCTATTGTGAAATATGTATTTTTCCGTTAACCATCCACAGCAGTATTATCCACAACATCAGGACCAAGAACATTTTTGCAAGCACTGTTTTAAACATATTGCACAATAGCTGACTGTATAGTATAATTACTGACTATTGTAATGTCAAGCTTTTAGACTCCTCAAGTGGGGAATTTTCACCTGCTGTTTTCATCCTTTCGAGCGCAGAAGCTGAGTAATTTCCTGGTAACTCACTAATACTGCATGTGGGACACTAGCATTGTTAACCGCAATCATAGCGGAACACCGTTTATAAGACATGTGTGATCAGGATGTATTTTCTAGTTTCATAACTTTAATAATATGCATAGCATATTATTGATAGATTTTATTTTTATTCCATGTACTCCTGTGTGAAGTACACAAGTATATTCTAGATTATAATAATTATTTTAATGTACATAATGTTTGTTCATGACAGTAATGAATAGGTGCATGTACAGTAAAACAGGTATCTTTATGGAAGTGTTATCTTGCTTAGATGACATAAAGTATGTCATCCATAGCCGTGAACTTCGTGCCTACTTCGCACAGTAAAGCATTGGCTAAGTCAGTAAACATATTTAGCCAATCACTGATGTTCTGGTGTCTGCTGCTGAAGTTGTGCTGAGAACCAGCGACTGTGGCCCGTCCAGCGGACAACCTTCTGGATTGCTGACACCCATGTGATGGCTATTTTAGCATTAATGTTTGAACAGTTAAATTTATTGGATATAAATATTGGTAACCAGGAGGATATTAGCTACATAGCTACATTTATAGATGCATAGAGGGTCACTGCATACCCATGGCTCCCAAACTCCAAAGAACCAGTCTAGATAAACAAAACAAAATATATGAGCTGGTCCAGGCAGATCATATTTTGCGTCGATGTAGTGTGCATCTACAGCAAATATTTGTATTCCTTGAAAATAATCTAGTTTTATACATTTAGTGGCCTCCACAATTATGGGCACCCTCAATTAATATTTACAAAAATTATGAAATGATGGTCGATGGTATGAGCCCATGTGAAAAATAGTATTCTGAAGTATCCCTGAAAAATATGCTATTTTATACTTAAGAATACTTTTAGTTTATATCAAGTATGCTGAATATACTATTTTTTCATATGGGAGAAAATGACATAATCTAATCTTTTTTTCTCACTGCCTACTTCTGAAAATCATATTCATATAGATTTTTATCACTTTAATTCATAAAAGAGATTAATTTGCAGAACCTGTCCATTTTTTGTCTTTTACAACAGGCAAGAATTAAGTCTGGTTCAAAGACACAAACAAACACTCTTATTATCTCGATCATACACATATTCTCAGGATGAGCAAATAAGTTTTTGTTTAATTAGCTGTGTTTAAAAAGAAATTCCATTGTGAGTCTTTGCTTGCACCAATGATTCCCAATCTTATCAATTAAGGCTTTGTGGTAGTGATTTCGTAAAGTTTGGTGAGCGCTCCAAATTAATGAGATACAAAGTACAAACATAGCATACAACAGTAAACACCCTGACCAGGAATTCGCTCAGCATGGCCTATCAACTGCCACTGAAAGATACAGCAGACATATTTTTATGACTGTGTGTTTATGTGTGTGTACATGAATGCATTTGCATCTGTGTTTGCGGTAATAAATTGTAATATGTCTGTGAATTATATTCTGCCTAGAGATAACCCATCACACAGTGGTAAGGTACATCACTGTCATGAACACCTTGAGTCATTGCTCCCAGGACTTCAAAGGAGTTATTAAATGACAGTAATTAAACAGAAAAGTTTTAATCATATCATTAGGGAGGTTTAAAAGGGGTAAAAAAGATTGTACTTGAGTCTTTACTAAATTCATAACAAAGCTTCACAAGGCACGGTATGTATTAATAAACAGTTATAGAAAGTGGGGGGCCACATAATTTCTCTCTGATCTTTGAATATTACAGTAGATTTACTATTTAAATTCATGTTTTTCACTGCACATAACGGTCATGACAAGTTAATTCCCAAGATTTGCTTTGAAAATACACCATCTATTTAGATTTATACTTTTAGATTATATATACTGTATGTAGTAGTATAGGTAGTAGTAATACATGCACTGAACAAAAAATCTAAACAGTGGCTGCATTTATAAGCACATCAATACATTCAATTACATAGAAAAACAAAAATACTGCCTAAATATGAATGTCTTTGGTACCACTGCAATGTTATCACGTGTCATGTTAAAATAATAACGGATAATAATTTTACTCGTCCATGAGAAGAAAAAAAACAAAAGGAGAATACAGAGCTACGGCAGTTACATCTTCTGAAATTGTGTTTTTCCTCTTGAATGCAATGACCTTGTTTTTTTCATGTGTGCTTTATTGTTTCAAAACTGAATTAATGGTTAGAAAAAGAGCAGCAAACACTTGAACTGCCATATGTGCAATAAAAGTGTATTTTTGCCCACGACAAAAGCCCCTGCAAAACCATTACCTCCTGAGCAAATTCATGTAGCAAAGAGATGAGATTTAATTAACATGTCCTCTCTCTACAGCATTACGCCCATGAAACATATATCACAGAGCTTAATAAGGGCATATTAGAGGCAAGCCCATGTGTTCCCCTTGCCCTCTGTCCTTCTTCTTAAAACCAACAGGCCCAACTCCCTCCCTCCCTCCCTCCACATTCTGCCCTTGCTGATGTTATTTCATTTTAAAGTACAATAAATCACATTTCTTCCACTGCTGTTCTTTTTTTCCTTTTTTTTCTGGGGAAGAAAACACCATTGTTAAAATTGCATTTCCCTCTGCTATGCCCCAGTCAGTGCACAAGAGCTTTCTCACTACCCGCCCTTATTCTTCTCTGTCTTTGGAGAGGAGGGAACGGGTTCATCCAGAGCATGCAGTCATTCTCTCTGAGCACAGACGGGATTCAGTGGGGGGTATCAGTAATGGTCTCCTTTTTTCCGCAAGCTTTGTTTTTGTCATCAGCTTTAAACTATTTTGCCCAAAAAATCCAATCCCCAAAACAGATTAACACAGTCTGGATATTCTGTTAGCCTGCTTGCTTCATTATGCATTTAATTATTCTCTCCATACCTTTTGTCCATATGCTTGTGTGTGTGTGTGTGTGTGGGACTGTGTGGGTGTGTGAAACTTTAGGCGACTCCCTGCTGAAGCACAATGGGATGAAGTTCACCACAAAGGACCAGGACAACGACCACTCAGAGAACAACTGTGCCTCCTTCTACCACGGTGCCTGGTGGTACCGCAACTGCCACACGTCCAATCTGAATGGACAGTACCTGAGGGGCCAGCACACCTCCTACGCTGACGGCATCGAGTGGTCGTCCTGGACGGGCTGGCAGTACTCGCTCAAGTTCACCGAGATGAAGATCCGGCCTACAAGGGAGGAGAACAAGTGAGCCGCACCACTGCCAGGAGGAAGATGCTGACAACTAGGCCGCAGTTGTGAAGATAACTCTTTCTTGAGTAATGAGGACTATTCAATTAATTTCATATTCTCTCTCTTTCCTGTTGAATCCTTGTCCTCTCCTTCGCCCTATTCCTCTGCTTACTGTGCAACCCCCCAACCCCCCCGCCCCCCCCCCCCCCCAAATGACGTTTCCTGATAACCCAGTAATGTTGCGATGAAGCCCCCAGGGCAATCTGTCAGTCTGTGTCACTCTGTCCTGATTAGATCTTTAGATCTCTGAACATTATCATAATTTTTTGGAGTGATTCTTATGCCCTTATCCCCTTGTCGTTTTTTGAGTGGTTCTCCAAATGAATGAGGATGCTTTCGGCTGCAAGTGAAAACCTGCTTCTCCAGACATGGTATGGTAGTAAGACTTTGCTCCCAGCAGATTCAGATCCTCCCAGTCAGTTACTCATGTTTTGACATTGTGTTTGCTTGTTTGTTCATTCACAGTGGAGTTCATTCCTGCTGCCAGCAGCTGCACTGCACCTGGGTTTGTTCAGTTAGTATCCCCCCGACCTCTGATGACACACTGACAGCACTAGACCCTGATCAAAGGGTGGATTGCTCATAGAGTCTGGCACATTGATTCACACCACTAGAGACACACCAGGAACCAAGGAGGAAATGGTATCTTGTGGGAGTTTGCGTCACAGACATCTGAAGGAGGGCTATTGCAGGGCTAAGAGAAATCATATTGGCACCTGAAGCAGGAGACATATGGAGGAGCCAGCCTCCCCATGTGTGATTGTGAAATCAAGCTTTGTGCTGGAATTTTTGGGGGTGGCGGGGTGGCTCTGTCACAATTGTGACATCTACCTGTGATTGGGCAGCAGTGGCCACTTCTTGGCTTGGGGTGGTCAGTCTTGACAGAGGTTAGTGAGATGAATCAACAGGAGTGGTAAACAAGATGTCAGAATCAAAGCACTCAGATCGCATTCATTTGACATCAGCCATTAATGAGCATATTGGGCACTTTGTCTGAGCAGCTGTGCCAGCTGATTGTTGGCCAAGCACTGCAGCAGCTACAGATGGTACTGCAGTGTGTGTGTGTGCATGTCTCTCTCTCTCTCTCTCTCTCTCTCTCTCTCTCTCTCTCTCTCTCTCTCTCTCTCTCTCTCTCTCTCTCTCTCTCTCTCTCTCTCTCTCTCTCTCTCTCTCTCTCTCTCTCTCTCTCCCCTCTCTCTCTCTCTCTCTCTCTCTCTCTCTCTCTCTCTCTCTCTCTCTCTCTCTCTCTCCTCCTTTCTCTCTCTCTCCACCAGTGTGGATTGGGCAGATACAGCCATGCTCCACATGTGCTCGTTTGCACCTTTTTACTACTGCAGTCATCAGAGTATGAGATAAAAATCAATTCGCCGACATGCTGAGACCGCTCGGTTGTAAGAAATGGCAGGAAGACAGAGGAGGCATCCCACTTCTCACAGAAGTCCGTTAGTAATTCAGCCCCACCAAATCAAAACCTGTAGCCAGTGGCACCACGCCCCCATCCCCCCCAGTTGTCAGCCGTGATGAACACCAAGTCAAGGACGAGTGCAGGCATAGCCGCCTAGCGGAACAGACAGATGTTCCAATAGATGCGCGCTATCCACCTGAGTAATAGTTCGTATGTCAGTGCGCATCTGACTGTCTGAGTGATTACAATATATCAGAGTGATACATTATCTCTGACCAAGACCCTGTCTTGGGGAACCGAAGAGCCAGACAGCCTTCCTTTATTCTTGAACGCGGTCTTTGGTGAGGGGGGTATTCGTTTCACTGCAGTCCGTCCGATTATTACCTAGGACTGGGAATAGCAATCTTGTAGATCCACTCCAGTTCCAGGAGTATACATAATTTAAGTGGTGGGAATGGGCTGTATCGCTCTGCTCCTCATTTAGAGTTACACGGGTGCTCTGAGTGCACAGCAGTTGAGGAATTTCAAGCAGGCAAGCTGCCACTGACTCATATCTTCAACGGGATCGAAAAGCTGGCCACAGCGGTAATAAAAGCGTGCACTCTTCCAGTCATTCAGCATTATTAAGCTCCACCCATTCCTCTCTGTCATGATAAAAAAAACTTCCCACACAGCACGGTTCCCAGGTAACATAACGCCCCACCCATGAATGAAGGGATTTGCGTCACAGGGCATCGCAATGCTTTGCAACCAACAAGAGTAGCCTAGCTTCTTTCCTTTTTCTCATTTTTGCATTTTCAGTTTTTGTGTGTAGTTTTTTTTCTTTATGCCAAATTGCCCTTTTTGATAATCCCCTAGATTGTCATGCTGTTATGAGGATCCTGTTGTACGCAATGTTTGAGTGCTTTGCGATTCCACGTTCCATCTGATGAAATTTATAAATGTGACATTGATTCTTCATGGTATGGGAGCTTGAGAGGCAGGCTGTTAAAGCAGAATGTATTCATACATACTGAAACAATGTGTCATGTTTTATTTGAAATACTTCTTGTTCCTTCTGTCTTTTCTTCCTTTTACAGGTGTGCAGTGTGATGCACAGTAGTATTTTATTGTAGTGTTTAAAAACAGTAATTGTTAAAGCTGCAGTGAAGGCCTGAAAACCAAACCTGTACCTCATTTAATTCTGAATAGGAATTCAAACATGTGTCACTTGTGCGTTAAGAGGAAAAAGTAATCCTGATGTGTTTCTGTACAGTATTTTGAAAAAAGAGAGAAAGATTTCGTTAACTTATCGTGGGGATGGACTTGTGCAATTATATATACTTTTTTTCAGGTTATGTATGTATCAATGTATCTATTTCTTCATTTATTTACTTTCAATATTCTGAAAAGCTTTAAAACGTGTAGATTCATTGTACAGTGTGTACATGTTAGAGAGTTTTAGAGCATGTGGAATTGTTTTCATACTTGCGGAAAGATAATACAACTAGAAGCACACTGACTTAAAAAAAAGAAAAAAACAGAACTCAACGGTTGTTTGAATTGAGGTATTAAATGATTATGCCAGTTATTTTTAAATTTTCTCTGATGCCCAATTGGGACGTTGGGATAAGTATCCATCCAACTTTTGATGATAGTGGGTGTAATAGGGGAACATATGGACTTATATTATCACATATAAAGTCCATATTATAGGAACTCTGGACACCCAAGTGATTAAAAAACTGATGGTTGAAATCCAGGTCTGTTGGACCTGCCTGTTAGTAAATTTGTGTCACCTGGTGAACCTGGTCCTCAAGAGACAGCAGGCTGGGATACCCATGCACACAGATGAAGAAAACATTAAAAAGAAAGTTACACTAAGTCTTTTACACTTCTCTCCCCACTCTATTCAAGCAAACTATCTGAGAGCTGGCTCAACCACCCTCTGTCTGTGACAGCATTTCTCATTGCTGCTAATTTCATCCATACAAGGGAGGTGGATTAATACAGTATGTGGAGTACTTTCATTCATAAGGTTTATGAGCAAGACAAAACAACTAGTGAGTATATCAGCACAGTACTGTTCATCCAGCACAATAGTGTTAACACACCTGCCCGTTTAATTTGTAACGTGTGTGATCTTGACAAAAAAAGTCATGTTACTCAATAAATTGTGAAATGCGATTGTTTGAGCTAATGTGGAAAATGATGGTGAGTCTAAAATGTGTAAATAAGCAAACATTCGTATTTAAAAAAAGAAAAAAAATTCAGGATAAATCAGGGTCATATCTTTGTGTAGTACTCTCTGTACTGCTATACTATAGGTTTTGCCCAAAGTATGTGTGTGAGAGTGAAAGAGAGAGAGAAAGCGATGCATTGTATGCTATTTGAAATGAGAAAATTAAAATTAATTTCCAGAGCATGAACTGGCTCTTTCATATTTGAAATTTTAAAAAAAAATTTAAGATGTCGGCATCCCCTACTGGCGATCTCTTGAACTGCGGTCATGTCCTGTAGGCTTTCGACCATCCTCTATGTAAAATCCACTTAACCGTGAAATTGTGCACGTCCTTCAATATAACAGCCCCCTGGGACTAAGAATGACAGTCATAATATGTCCCTCCTTTTCCATAAATGCTTTGAAGAGTATTTTCTCCTTTTGTTTGTTTTACAGTTCTGTGACTAAAAAACAGTAAACAAAGGAAAAAAAATGTTGAATATTCAAAGCTACAGTTCTCTCCCTCTCTCATTTGGGATAATTAATGAATTCCTTCCCTGGCTTAAAATGTTTTATTTCCCCCCCCAGTCAAGTATTATAGATTGTTTTGCTGAATCTTGATACTGTGTTTAATGTTCTTGTGGACATTTAATAAACATTCACATTTTATAAGTGAGCCCCTTGATGTCTTAGCTTCACGCAGGTTATGTGAGTCATAGATCCTTGTGTGATAATTAACATACCATCCAGAGAGCATCGGGTGAGGTTGGGTGAATCAATACAGAAGCGTGGGAGACTCAATGTGACAGGCTTAGTGTGAAGATTGTGTTGGGTACATTTAGTTGTCGAACAAGCATAAGGGTGGAAGGTTTTCATATGAAACCATATTTTTAAAGTACAAACTTAAAAATGATTTCTGGTTATATATGAGGATGGAAGTGGAATGTTAATCGGCTCTCTGCAGTAAGGGTTGCATGAATAATTGCATCCAATAGGTATCTCCATCTAAATGTTTTTTTTTTTGTGATATCTCAGATGGTGACCTAAAATAGTTAATTTCTCAGCCCATGTAATATTAGATATGTTTACATGTGATCCATGAATATAAACAGGTATACAATATCCTTTTCAAAAAGCTAGCTCAGTAAGAATCAGACTTCCAGAATTTCCTTAGCAAGTTTTTTTCATTAAAAAATGAAAAAAAAGATTTTGTGGACTGGCACAGATACTCCTTAAATGAACTCCAAGATTCAGCATTGTTTCATATTAAGTAAAAAACTAAGTGTCTGACTCAACTTTGTCTTGAGGATTGACGATGACAGAATTTCCACACATGTATATTGGTGCCTTAAAATGGACAATGTCATGTAAAGAATGCATCACTTGCACATCAATGTGCTTTCCATCAGGAATTAATTTGTACCCTGACACAGACTGAACTTGGCAGATACCACTTGGCAGCTTTGAGCATCTACTTTGATTGCTTTTACTGACGGATGACTGTCACATCAGAAGACTGCATTTGAAATTCCTCCAGCACATAAGAAAATAAATGGTTTTGTGTATTTTTGTATTTTGTATTTGAAGCTTTCAAATTTTGAATATACAGGATATAAAGTCAAAAGAAAGCTGACTGTCTTTTGACAGCTTCAGCATTTAAGGGATTCAGTCGGAAAACCCACAGCCACATTTCTCAGTTCAACCACTCAATCATTAGGAAATACCCTTGATCAATCTGCATTTTAACAGTCATGAAGTAAATTAACAGCTTCATGTAACCAAACTAGATTGTTGGACACATTAGTTAAAGCTGTTACAAAATTAAAATAAAATTTTTAAAAATGTATATTCTTAGCCAGTTAGTTGTACCAAGGATTCTTTGGTTTCATCTCTTTTGGTTTCATCTCTGATTAAAATGTTTATTTTTAGTGCACACCAACAAATCTCCACTTTTGAAAATCGGCATGGGCTACATCAATTGGCTTTTCATCAGCTGGAGGCCAGTACATGGTTTATATGCAATGCAGAAACTAACTGAAAAAATAAATACTGACTAAAAACAAATGGAAAAATAAATACTAACTAAAAACAAATTAGATCTGCTTTCAGCTGGCACTGGCTTCCCTGTGGTCTAAGGGAGAATGTAGGTTCTGCATAGTAGATATACTTGTACCTTCCTTCCGTGCTCTCAGAAGAGTCATGAAGTGAAAATGTCAAAAAATTACAGAGATTTTATCACCACCGTATCATACATTATCCTCACAAAAGTCAGGGGCCTTCTTGTGTGCACTTATGCCTAAATTAGCCTAATAACATTAATTAAATAGGGGATATAGACAAAAATAATACAACACAATGTGGACAGTCTGTCATTTCCCGGGCCCTCTTTACTGGCTCTGATGTCATATTTGGCGCTAATTAACAGCATGTGTCATTTGGTATGGGGGCATGTGATGCCATCCATGTGCATGCGTCAGGAAACACAGTCACTGGCCTTATGGAGCTAATTGACTGGTGGGAGATTGCTAATCTGGCAGCTGTAGTTTTGAGTGGATGTCTGATTAAATTTGCTCATAAAGAGGCAACAGAAATGGAATTTCATGCATCGTCAAGGCTTCTCCAAGCCAATACAATCAGCTGTCTCTTGTATTAAGTGTTTAATTGATTGTAGTACTGGTGTAAATCCGAAGGCCCCTGATAAACAGTGTGTGGCCAAACAGGAACATGTTTGCAATATTACCCCTGACAAGCCTCACCAGACGACAATGGTGGATCCACTTATTATAAGTGACAATGAACAAATATGGAACAATGGCAAATCAAATGGCAGGATGAAGAGAACACAGCTATTCAGTGGACAAATTATAGTATCGTACCCTCTGGGAAGGCCCTTCCTTTGTTTCCGAAGGTGATGCCCCGCCTAGTCTCACAGTTACAAAGAACATTATGTTCCACACAGTTCTCCAAATCAATGCACATCTTCCCCAGCATCTCATTGCCTTATCATGGTTGCCTTTTTTAAGTCAAGTCACAAACCATTGAAAACAACCCTTATAATTCAGCTTGACACTAGTCTAGAGAACATATTGTGTGGAGGAAAAATGGCTGGAACTGTGGTGGAAATACTGCTGTTCATACACAATGGACATGTCCAACAAGAGAAAGGTTGTTTTTTATATTGTATATTATGGATAATAATAGCAAACATGCCGTGTAATGCTATATCGCTACCATTGTACGATATCTTTATGTATGAATACTAGACAAGCTATAACAGGCAGTGAAATAACTGCTGGTCATCACAATAGGACAGATTTTGATTGGCAGATGAATTAGATTCACATGACAAATGTTCTACCACCAATGTATCTGAAATTAATTTATCTGGAAATATATCTTGTTCAGTTTCTGCAGAGATACCATAACACAAGTGGTAGTCGCTCCAACAGACATTTTATTCTGGCTATATAAAAAGAAGTATAAGGAAGCAGCACAATGATTTTCTCACATTCATTTGGATTAAGCTGAAACCTAAGCAGAAATCTTGTAATTTTTCCTTATTTGTAAAGATAAAAAGAAAATATTTTACCAGGCCAGAGAATGTTAACAGAAAATAGAATAATACTAATACATATGCCACAGTAGTTGTGTAACCCTGCACACCCTCATAGTGTTAAGTGATAATGACAAAGTGTTCACTCCTCTGAAAGCTGAGATGAATCTTTTGAGGAAGCGGAACCTGCCACTGTGATGCTGCAGTGATTTCAGGTTCATAAGAGGGTCAACCAGACAGCGTGAGTTCCCTCACGCTTCAGAAACCCCCCTTGCGACTCTACATGACAACACAAGTCACATTTCACATCCTTTTCACCCAATCAAGCCCCCCTTCCCTAGGGAAAAAAGGTACAGTATGGTACAACACCCCTGACCACAACACGCTTCTGTTAACTCGTCAACTGAGCAAGGTGCTCTTGCTGTTGTGTACAGTAACGTATCCTTTACATAGCTCACAGCTGTTCATTTCCCACTGTATATTTAATCATATTTTATTACAATTGTCCCTGCATGTTAGAGATGGTGCATGGTATCGTAAGAATCTGTTGAAACCATTGCTACTGTCTATTTTTATATTTAGTTTTGAGTTAGATGCTATTCAAGTAATATTTGAGGTATATGAGAGGGGAAATTTTCTATATTCCATTACTTGGCCATTTACAAGATATGACAGTACATAATTTGTATCAAATACAATATTTTCCTGACCACAAAATGTACATAGAATTTTCTATTTTGTTCACTGAACTGATTTATCATTGGTTTATTCTATTAAGCACACTAAAGCACAGAAGAGATGAAAGTTAAGCACATTCCACAGCCACTGTACCAAGAAAACAGGAAACCTGGCCATTCAGGTTGAGCCCTTGGAAAGAGCACCACATGATGACTACAATAAAGACAGATTATAGAGGACATAATTCAATACCTTTGTAATTTCACCTCCACTGCACAGCCGTTTGTTTATAGATGCGGAAAGTGGTCTATGCTCTGCTGGCCAAGTGTGATAGATAACCGCCGTCACGGTGCATATTTGTTCACTTCTACGACCTGATGGAAAAACTTGCCAGCGAAATCCATTATATTACCGCAGTACGACATCATGATTTTTAGCAAGCAGCACAGTGATAAGTCTGCTCTATGTATTTTCTGATAATCCGACTTCTACGAGAAACTCCATCACTGAGGAACAAGGTGCATATGTATACCAATATGATACAAAATCTCAGTTCAAGTCCCCTAAATAACAATCACTATCACGATCACTCAATCGTTATTCTAAAAACTTTTGTTAGAGTAGCCGTAGGTTTATAAATGTGGGTGGCAGTGCTTTCCTCTGGCTTCTCTTTCTAAATGAAATGAACCAGGTGAAAGGGCCGTTCTCCTCAAAGCCCCAGAAATGATCAAGCAGGCAGTGAGTGAGCTGAAAACAAGTGCTGAGCTTCATTAGGCACAAGCAGCTACAATTTGCCCAGTAGGGTGCTGAGAGCTCATAGCGGCTTCAAATTGTAGAGCTGTTTAGAAGACGACAATGCAACACATTTTCTTAATTATGCAAACCTCAATTACCACAGAGGCAAAAATGCTAAGCTTTAACATAGGTACAAATCCCCCCAAAAAGTTGTTTTTTATTTTTTATTTTTTATTTTCCATCTGCCCCTTGGCTCATGCTATTGTTTCATGGTAACATCTGTCTGTTAATAATCATATCATATTTTTGTGTTATTGAGTTCCACACTTATTTTCCTTTCCCCAGATGAGGTGATGTGTCTAAGCATTTATGGTGATACCTCCTGGACTAAGATATATCGCTCCGTCTCACTGAATGGTTTTCTCTTATGTGCAGTGTCTTCATTATTCATTTGACCTGCCTTGTTCATTCTCTCATTTTCTCGTGGGGAGGATTACTGGGATACATTAAGCTTTGAAACTAACTATTTATTGGGTAGACTCTTGCTAATTGTGACCAGCACTACTTGTTTTCGGTTGACTGCATAATTAAAAGTTGAACATGGAATGGGTACTGTCTGTATTTATGATTGTATTTATGGTTCCTTTTTATGTTTAATTTGAAAATATTTTCATTAATCGTTTGTGATTGAATGTAACATATGGTCATATGCATATTCATTACATTATTCATTATTATTGTCAAAATGTCATTATTTTCTAATCATAATTTTAGCTGGGGCTCCCATTGAGAATAAATATATGTTTGTCAAGGTGTTGAAACTTGCCAATGCAGGGCACCTTTAAAAAAAACATGAGTTTCATGGCTGTTCCACATATAGAAGAAGAGCTGTCAGAATGTAACCTATTATTGATTTCCTTTCATTTTAAATGAGGCAAGAAGAAATCTATGTCTGCTGTTATTTACAGAAAGGTCAAAGGTCATTTTGTCACCTTGTATTTATTGTCTGCATTCCAAATCTTTCCCTTATTTAACTGACATGGCTGCCTTCATGGCAAGAGCCCTTCCAAACATTTGCTAAGTTTTAAGGTATGATGTACCTCTGAAGATGGTAGAACAATTTACACTTTTTAACCATTTCCTGCCCCAAAATGCAAATGTGTGCTCACAAATCAATAAATAGGATTAATCATAGTCTATGTTCTATATTCCATTATGTTTACATCATATTATACATTGAATTAACACTGCCTTTTAATTGTGCAAATCTAAAACTATTTTGCTTGGACCTGTTGTTTTAAACCATGCGTGTGCTCTTCATCATTTTCGTTATAGTGCTAATGTTTTAAAACCCACTCCTTGTTTTTCCTGCCATGGCAGTGACTACTCAGTTACTCACCTGAAGTAGCAACTTAATATAGGAAGATGGGGCAGGAGAGAGACTTGGAATGTAGTCATCCTCCTCACTGTCACCTTGGATACCAGGATCTCAGTCATCCTGTTTTTGTAGGAGCATTTGTATGCAGAAGGTCTCGTTCATCCTCTGAGGCTCATAAAACAGAAAAAAAAAACTGCTACTGTGTCCTATCTGAATATCACTTTAAATTTTTTACTGCCGACACAATGGTGAAGGTATCCTGAGGTAAAATATAAAGTTTACTTGTAGTATCCATTCAATATTGTTTTTTGACTCCATAGGAATGTAAAAAACCTTCTTAAATGACCCCAAACTCTTAATTTGCTAAAATGTTCTACCTGTGCACTGTAAATTGGCATTTTAGAACACATGGCCCTCCATTCTATTTTACCTTGCCACTGTTTTAGATTTTGTTTAGATGTAATCCTCTGAATAATGATGGTAGGTCCAATTTGATCTTTTTAAAGGACGTGTAACCCAGATCTGTGGTCTACACTTGGTTGTCAGAATGCAATGGCAAAACACCAAGACTACATACTCAAGTATTTCTCAAATGGGATTATGCAAAATGCATGAGGATCATATTACAACCTCTCCATCCAGTACAGCTTGTCTGAGGTAAGGAGGCTGATGAAAAGATGAATGATTGAGCTGTATATAGAATATATATTTTGCTCCTAGGTAAAATGTATCTACAACTAAAATATACCTATGCCTAAAATGTGCATGATTATATTGGCATACAAAGAAAAAGTCCTATAGGACATATAACATCTAAGTTCATCCATATCTTTAGTTCATTTGCTCTCAGTTTATTATTGTATGATAGCAGCTAGAATGAGACGATTTCCATTCATTTGGAAGCAACACCTTTGTCTTAAAGGTAATTGATGTTGTACATGTATTAATCAAGTTCTGTCTTCAGATATTGTCATAAAGCCATACAGTCTGTAAGCTTTTTGGGTACCAGCTACTCAGCTCCCCAAACGCAAACTGTTTTACCCATCTAGACATACCTGCCCAAATACGTATGGATCCCACCCACCAGTTTCACACCCCCAATCAGAATACAGCTAATGTAATTTTAAACCATAAATGTTTTGTAAATATTTTTTCCCCTTTTCGGAAAATGCATCACACTGCGAGCGATCAACTTTCTACAAGGCACAATCACAAGAGAAACCATCTTCAAATAAAAAACATCAGTTTTTTTGTAATTCCATTGACATGCGCGTGCCTGCCACTTTTGCATAAAGTACCCGTCCATCCTGCGCACGCCCCACATAATATTCTGTGGTACCGCAGTTCTGTTTCAGAATCGCTGAATTAGATGAAAACTTTTCAGCTATTTTCACGAATTGAGGTAAGAACAATAACATGAGCTACCATAAACATCCGTCCGTAGGTAACTTTGGTAAATAAAATATACACAATAAATAAGCACGTGTGTACATTTATTTTGTATGTGCAAAACAGGCAAGCCAGTGTCTATAAATATAACACGTAACTGATTTGAAATGATCACCATAAAAACGGCGAAACAAAGTAACAAAGCACCGAAGTTTTATCTTTACATCAGCCATAAAAAGTTGTTTTTCAATATTCCGGAAGTCGATGTAGGCTCTTAATGTTTCCCTCTGAATACCACACACGGCTTCCCTTCTCTGTCGCAGCACGTAAGCGAACTAGCAGAAAACCCGTGACTAAATATGCGACAGCAAAAGAGATTCGTCGGAATAAACGTTCCTTTTTCACAATAAACGTTTTTTTAAATGGTATTTGCAGTGATACGTGGTATATGTTTTTGGAAGCTGACCGAGACATTTTGTCAAAATGAATGATACTTTCATGTTCTATAAATGAATGCAATTTCATTGAAAGTCTTTGGGCTATATTTTAACGATCCAAGCGCACGCCTATGTGCAACCGCCTATGTAGGCGCTATTACTATCTTAATAATGCGCCCTTATAATAACAGTTGGCGAATGCTCTGGCGAATGAGAGGCATCAATTGTAAAGCGCTTTGGATAAAAGCGCTATATAAATGCAGTCCATTTACCATTTACCAAATACTGAGCTATTGACTTAAGGCCAGGTTTTAGTTGGTCAATCTCGCAATTGCTTTCCGCTGCCTCAAGATAGCAATGCGCCAACAATGTGCCTGACCACACCTCATTTTAAGGCCAAAGGCCATGTAAATGGAATGCATTTAAGGCCATGGGCGCTGAGATCGGCGCAAGTACATTTGCTATTTAAACAACGTGGGCGCTGGACGGGAAAAAGACAACTGCGTCCGTCTGAAACTAGCAAAGAAACTTGCGTTGAGCTTGGCGCCGCTTTGCGCCGGTGTAAGATTCCCGTTCAAATAGCCTATGCATGTATCCTGAATCCTGCTGGGTTAAATTCAAATTCCAGTTCACAAGATTTGATTAGAATCAATTACAAAATGCGGAATTGATCCAAATACCAATTTCTATATAGACCAGGTCCAAAATCAAATCATGATCTTTCCAGAGTAGCCTATAATCGATATCGTCCTGGGAGGGAGAAATTTGATCAGCAAGATATTCTCTCACTATTTTATTATACATGATGACATTGCACTAGACTGGGCCTGCAGTTATACAGTTAAAATTTATATATACATATATATATATATATATATATATATATATATATATTAGAATGATAGAATGAGATTTCCAAGGAAGTACACATTACTAGCTTGCCAGGCAGAGGTAATTAGCTAACTCTTATGGAAATTAAATAGATAGAAATAAAATATATTAAGATATTGCAATACTTAGAAATATATTGAAAAAATACTGTAGTGTTGTGAAATATCTTTATATTTTACAAAGAATTCACACATTTACAGTATGGTGCATTCCATTTACATGAGGGAGGCTATACAAATTGAACTTTCCCCGATAACATTATTGGCATATTAGGAAGCTAGAAAAACCGTAAGAGATTTCTTGGTTTCACCAGTCATGCAATATGCATTTTAACTTGTCAGTCCAATAATAATTAAAGTAGTAATAAAATAATAATGCTGATGATAACAATAATAATACGTTTATGTAGCAGCAATTATGTAACACACTATTGTTAAAAGTAAAATTATTTAAATTTTTAATGTGAAATATTCTTATTCTAAAATGAATTAAACATAGATGAAGTTTTGTCGGATGCAACCAGCATTTGGAAAAAAAATTCTTAGTGTGTTGCCACACTCTGTGTTGCAGAGTTTCTGAATTTTATCCCTGAGTTTATGAATTTTTTTTCTGAATTTCATTCCTACTGCACAATGGTCCCATAAATCTGTACACAGCTGCGAGTTTCAGTTTTATTTGAAATATTAAACTCCAGGTGCTATTGTACAGAAAATGTCACATTATTAAATCTTCACATTATCAAAGTTAATCGGAATCAGAGGGATGTGTTGTAACTTTTGTGTCAAGACTGAGGCATATTACTCATTGTTCCCATCAAAAATCTGGAGACCTGGAGACACAGGTGGCTTCATTTCATGATCAGTGTGACCTTTCTGGTGTTAAATTTGTCCTTTTGTCTTCTGTATTTTAATGAAAATGTACTCTTACAGTGCTCTTTCCCAGCACTTTATTATTCATTATTCTGTTTATGAAATGTGCTATTGTTGTAGAAGCTCTGAACCATCCGATGATGTTCAAGGCGCTTCACTATTCCAAACAACGTAGTTTGTGTATTACAGTAACCGTATAACAGATAGCAATAACACTGCAACACTGCCAGAATCTTGGCCTTTTCATTTTGAAAATCTACAGAGTATTCATCACTCATGTGTAGAGGTATTTCCACTGCAGAAATGATGGTTCCAGTTCCATATGCTATAAAGGTAGTACATGCAATATGTTAAAAGCAGGTAAGTTCAAGGCTGAGTCCAATTCTAGTGGAAAACGGTTCTCTTGTTGGGCCCAAATGTTTTTTTGCAATTGATTTTTAGATGTGCTTTCATCCTCTAAAGCAAAACACATCATGTTCTGTTTTCAGAACAAACCCAGTAGACAGGCTTTTGCAGGTGCTTTCCTTGTCTGGGCATGCTCTGTATTACTTATTCCCATGGGTTGCTGTTTTCATTTTCATCTAACTGCTGGCAGGTGGCTGACAGTTACGTGCAATTTGTGCTGATGAGCAAGACATAAACACAGTGAATCACAGATGTGTGGTCACCAGTATTGTATATCCATGTTCTACTCATCAAAAATGTTTTATATCGCCCTGTGTAAATGGAGGGCCAATAAATAAATTAAGCCATCTGCAGATGGGGAAAACAAAGCATTGCCAATGGTCTCAAACTGATTGTTTTGTCAATCACATGGTAATATTTTTATATCCCTTGACAGTCTGTATGTACATACAGTCTTAGTTATATTTAAAGGGTCTGCAAAGGTAGAATATCATTTTTAATGTTAAGCAAAATGTTTAACAAGCATGTGAAACATATGAGTGTGATAAACCACTTATTCTCCACAACTATGGAATGCATTACCTTGTAATATCATTCAGCATCCTATCCAGAAATAGCTTAGTCACAATGTTACTTCCTCCTGTGGCTGACATCTTGAAGTTACGGGATGATGATTATCAATATACATGACACCTTATGAGAGTCATTATGCCATTTTAATGGCAAGTCAGGGTTACCATATTTTTTACCATACGATAACTTGTATCATGATTATGTCCACCACAATTAAATTAAAAGCAATGGCCTTTATTTGTCGTGAATAATCAGGAATATCTGTTCTATTATCTCAAATGGAGTCAAGAAGAATTTGGGAGGTATTAGGATATACATTATCTGTATAATGTGTGTTTTGGGGATGTCAAAGACAAGATTACATCATTACAGAGATATTCCTCATGTTTTCCACTGTTGGCTCCCGTTGACATTACATTACATTACATTCATTTGGCAGACGCTTTTATCCAAAGCGACGTACAAGAAGTGCATTTTCATGATCGTAGACAACTGCTGAACACGGGTTCAGTAAGGTACAATTACTTATTTTGTACAGCTATTTCTAGCTGAGAACAATGAACACTATCCTGGTCTAACATCTGCAAAGCCAAACTAGGCAGAAGATTAAGCTAGAGTATTAGGACAAATACAATTTACCAAGAAGTGCAGGGATGGGGCAACATGTAACAAGTGACAAGGAAAAAGGTTTTTTTTTTTATTTTTTTTTTTAATATATATATATACACAGCATGGTGGTGGTTATTCTAGGTATAGTCTGAAGAGATGAGTCTTCAGGCCACGGCGGAAGATGGATAGTGAGGGGGAGGTTCGGAGAGGGACGGGGAGTTCGTTCCACCACTGGGGAGCTAGGGTGGAGAAGCTCTGTGATCCCTTTGGGCGGGTGCGAGGGGTTACAAGACGCCCTGCTGCTGCAGAGCGGAGTGGTCGAGCAGGCACATAGAATTGAGTCATGTCCTGCAAGTAGATGGGGGCTGTCCTGTTGGCGGCAGTGTAGGCAAGGGTCAGGGCTTTGAATCGGATCCTGGCAGCGACCGGTAGCCAGTGAAGTGATCGCAGCAGAGGAGTGACGTGGGAGAATTTGGGGAGGTTGTAGATGAGCCGGGCAGCGGCATTCTGAATCATCTGTAGTGGCTGTATGGCACAAGCTGGCAGGTTTGCAAGGAGAGAGTTGCAGTAATCAAGGCGAGAGGTCACCGTAGCCTGGACGAGCAGCTGGGTGGAGTGCGTCGTCAGGTATGGTCGAATCCTCCTGATGTTGTATAGGAGGAATCTGCAGGAGCTTGATGTTGCCTTGATGTGCTCCTTGAGGTCCAGTTGGTCATCCAGGACCACCCCAAAGCTCTTGGCAGAGTGAGAGGCAGTCACTGTGGTGCCATCAACCGTGATTGAGAGTTCACGAAGCAAGGAGGTCTTGTGCGGGAAGAAGAGCAGCTCAGTTTTGTTGAGGTTGAGCTTCAGATGGTGGCTGGCCATCCAGGTGGAGATGTCAGCCAGGCAGGAAGAGATCTTAACATTGACCAGTGTGGCCGAGGGGGGGAAAGAAAAGAAGAGTTGTGTGTCATCTGCATAACAATGATAGGAAAAGCCATGTGAATTAATGACTGAACCAAGAGATCTGGTGTATAAGGAGAACAGCAGAGGACCCAGTACAGATCCCTGCGGCACTCCCGTAACAAGTGGATGAGAAGCAGAGGCAGACCCCTTCCAGGTGACCTGGTAGGTCCTATCTGCAAGATAGGAAGCGAACCAAGACAGGGCAGTCCCGGCAATTCCCATCCCAGCCAAGGTGGAGAGGAGTATTTTATGGTTGACCGTGTCAAAAGCTGCAGACAGGTCAAGAAGGATCAGGACAGAGGAAAGGCGTGAGGCTCTTGCAGTGGCAAGTGCCTCCGTCACAGCTAGGAGTGCAGTCTCTGTTGAGTGCCCAGATCGGAAGCCAGACTGGTGAGGGTCTAGCAGGTTGTTCTGATGGAGAAAAGAGGTTAATTGTTTAAGAACTGCTCGTTCGAGGGTTTTGGACAGAAAGGGTAGAAGGGATACGGGTCGATAATTTGCTACATCGGAGGGGTCTAAGGTGGGTTTTTTGAGTAGTGGGGTAACACGAGCCGTCTTAAAAACAGAGGGAACATGACCAGAGGAGAGAGAGGAATTAACAATGGAAGACAGATAGGGAAGGAGCTCGCTGGAGATAGATTGGAGAACTTTAGATAGGATGGGGTCAAGTGGACAGGTGGTTGCGCGATGAGAGGTGATGAGTTGTAATACATCGGAGTCCTCCAGCATTTCAAAGGAGGTCAGTGTGGCTGTGGGGTTGTCCTGGGGGGTTGGGGGTTAGGGTTAGGGAACACATTATTAGTGTTCTGCCACTCTTTTTTTATTAAAGTGATGGCATTTAAAGCTTGTTTCTGCATGAAAAGACAGGTCTATGTACCCTATCATCCATTACTGCTGTATTAAAATGTATTTAATACAATATATAGAATATTACTGTTAAAGGAAAAAATGATGTTCAAATCTATAGCTATTTATTAAAAGTATGGATATGTACTTAGCATTGACTGAGCAACTCCTGTCCAGCTCTAGGCTCAGCTGATCAGACAATATTTAAACATAATATTGAAAAAGATAATCACAGTTCTGGGCTGCTCAGTGGTTCATGCGGTCGGACCTCTAATTCACAATTTGGCCTGTTCTGGCCCCTTGTAAACTTCAAAGAGCTAGGCTAGCATGGCCTAGAAATCAGACACAGATAGCAGGGGGAAGGGGGTAGCGATTAGAGGTGTTAATGTGTGTGTGTGTGTGTGTGTGTGTGTGTGTGTGGCCCTGTTCACACCTGGCGTTAAAATGTGTCTTGGGTGATCCGATCACAAGTGGACAGTGCTAACTACAGGTGTGAACGCACCCAAGACACATTGAGATCCGATCACTCAGGCCACATTCGTAGGTGGTCTGGGATGCATATGGCCACATTCTTTTAGCAGTGTGAGCACGAATGCATCCTGGGCCACATTTAAGGACCGCCTAGTCAACTGACGTCCTCTGCCTAAGCGGAAGTATGTACTCATTCACGCGCCAATAGCGTCATATTAAAGTGCAAAACAACAAGAAGCCACACTGAATAATGAAATAAACGAGACAAAGTTTTTAAAAAATGATACCATGTCATTCTACAGTCAATATATGGGACTAAATATTGAATAAATATACAACCTTACCATTGGTTTTACGCATAGAGATGTCCCTTTTGAGACTGAGCGGTCATATATTGTCTTGGACAATCCATTTGTGAAATATACAGGCATTTGTGATGCCTGGGTACCTTCCAAAATAGCTGTGCGTAATACCACACCTGTTATTTATGGCGTTGTCGCCCTTTTTAGTACAGTCTGGCTTGATTGACAATTCATTTGTTCAGTAGGCGAGAGTATTAGCTTTCAGAGGTGGAGATTCCAGGGCTCAGAAAGTAAAAGTCCTGCCATGCATTTCATCCACCCCTGAACTCAGCCAGCTGATTTAGCTCTACCTCCTGGCTGAAGAATGGTGCTCATTAGCAAATCCAGGTGACTGGAACAAAATCCTGGGATGAACTTTTACTTTCTGAACCTGGATTGTCCACCTCTGTTAGCTTTCTAACGATGTATAACATGTCTAATTTTGCTTTTGGAATAGCGTTTTATAGGTCAGCGTAACCGAAAATGTTCTTATCATCGCATTCACTTACGCATTCACTCTGTGATACTAGCAGTAAAAGACGCTGCACCTAAAGAAATGTTGTCAACAATTTTTTGTAATTTCTTGGAAAATACTATTATTATTGAGGACTTCTGGGCATAGCTAAGCCATATGTTTGCTGATAGACCTATCTGATATTGTTTTCTGGAGCAAAAGAGAAGCGGATAGAACTATAATTTAGGTTGGTTCTCAAATCGTGTAAGCTGGCTTTGTCCACAACGTTTGAAAATTTCGAAAAGCGCTTAGAGACATATTACGAGTGGCTCAAACATCTTTGGCGATTTGGTTTGCCTGGAACACGCCAAGGAATAGACCCAGTCTGTTTTTGTTTTGATTTTGCCCACTCACTAAGGTCTTTGCAAACTTCTTCTTTTAATTTCCGACAGACTAGGTACAGGTACTGCATTGGTGCCATAGACTGTATAAAAATATACTGGTTAAAAACACATATATACCGGTTGTTTTTAACCTCCTGCCGGTTAAAAACAACAACGGATTTGATCTTTGCAAACGGAAATGATGTACGTGTTTATTTGCATATTGAGCGGGGAAGTGAAATCCGATCACAAGAAGACGCATTCTAATTTACATTACATTACATTACAGGCATTTAGCAGACGCTCTTATCCAGAGCGACTTACACAACTTTTTACATAGCACTTTACATTGTATCCATTTTATACAGCTGGATATATACTGAAGCAATGCAGGTTAAGTACCTTGCTCAAGGGTACAACGGCAGTGTCCTTACCCGGGAATCGAACCTGCGACCTTTCGGTTACAAGCGCAGTTCCTTACCCACTGTGCCACACTCCATGCCAGGTGTGAACTTGCATCCGTCTCGACTGAATCTGGACACAATCTGGATATATCCAGATACAAAGTACAGGTGTGAACAGGGCCTGTGTGTGTGTGTGTGTGTGCATGCGCGTGCGCATGGGTGTGGATGTGTATATGTGTGGGCGTGTGTCAACAGAG